>NC_089588.1:51904161-52210411 GCF_019320115.1 Miscanthus floridulus
GATGTCAAGTGAGTTGTGTGCTGAGATTACGCTACTGAATTTAGGCTTTGTCACTAATGCGGTGGAGTTGGTGTTGGAGCCTAAATTAGAGCAAGAAATACGTAAGGGTTAGTTACAGGATGTGAAGTTGAAGGAGATAGCAGAAAACATAGTGATTGGTAAGGCACCAGGTTTCCGCATGGACGACAATGGAACTCTGTGGTTTGGGAAAAGACTGTGTGTGCCTGAGGATAAGGCTATACGTGAGGCAATTCTTCGTGAGGCACATGAGTCTGCTTATTCTATTCATCCTGGAAGTACCAAGATGTATTTAGATCTAAAAGAGAAGTATTGGTGGTACGGACTCAAAAGAGATGTTGCTGAATATGTTGCTTTGTGTGATACCTGTCAGAGGGTCAAGGCTGAATATCAAAGACCTGCAAGGATTGCTACAACTAATGAAGATACCTGAGTGGAAGTGGGAAGAAGTTGGTATGGATTTTATAGTTGGGTTACCACGTACTCAGAGAGGTTATGATTCAGTCTGGGTAATAGTGGATCGTTTAACTAAAGTTGCTCACTTTATACTGGTCAAGACTACTTATAATGGACCAAGGTTAGCTCAGTTATATATGGAGAGAATAGTGTGTCTACATGGAGTTCCCAAGAAAATTGTGTCTGATCGAGGTACTCAATTTACATCTCATTTTTGGCAGCAAGTACATAGTTCGTTGGGAACCAAGTTGAATTTTAGTACAGCATATCATCCTCAGACAGATGGGCAAACTGAGAGAATTAATCAGATATTGGAGGATATGTTGAGGGCTTGTGCGTTGCAGTACGGAACAAGTTGGGATAAGAGTTTGCCTTATGCAGAGTTCTCGTACAACAACAGTTATAAAAAAAGTCTCAATATGGCACCATTCAAAGCTTTGTATGGACGAAAGTGTAGAACCCCGTTGTTTTGGAACCAAACGGGGGAAACTCAAGTGTTTGGACCAGATGTTCTAAGAGACGCAGAAGAGCAAGTAAGGATGATCAGGGATAACTTGAGAGTGGCTCAGTCTCGACAAAAGAGCTATGCCGACACTAGAAGAAGAGAATTGGTTTTTGAAGTAGGTGATTACGTGTACTTAAAGGTGTCACCTATGAGAAGTGTGAGGAGGTTTAACATGAAGGGAAAGTTAGCACCAAGGTATATTGGACCTTTCAAGGTTTTAGAGAGACATGGAGAGGTAGCTTATCAGTTAGAATTGCCTGAGAGTTTGTCGGGTGTACACGATGTGTTCCATGTATCTCAGCTAAAGAAGTGTTTGCGTGTACCTGAGGAACAGATACCGTTAGAAGAGCTTACAGTTAAGGAAGATCTCACTTATGAGGAGTTTCCAATAAAGATTTTAGAGACGGCAGAAAGAGTTACCCGGAGCCGAGTTATAAAGATGTGCAAGGTTCAGTGGAATCGGTATACCAAGGATGAGGCTACTTGGGAAAGAGAAGAGGATCTGAGAAAAACATACCCACAGTTATTTGAGTAAGCATCGTCCGAATCTCGAGGACGAGATTCATTTTAAGGGGGGTAGAATTGTAACACCCTAAATTTTACAACAATTGAAACTAGGGAAAAATTGATTTGCTAAGCATTTTTGTGAGCATTTAAGTTTAGGAAGAATAATAAAATTTATCAAATTAAAATTTAATATAGGTTAACAACAATGAATGTGCATTCATGCTGCTGCATATAAAGTTTTGGAATGGTTTGATTTGAACTCAAGTTTGAATATGATTTGAATTCTTGCTTTCAAAATTTGCTTTGGAGAGTAATTGGAAAAAATGGAATTCTCTTCCTTCTTCTTTTTGGCCCGAAGGCCTGTTGCTGCCGCGGTCCATCTTTTTCCAGAGCCGGCCCGCGCTCTTCACTTATTGGGCCAAAGCCTGGTTTCCCCGGCCCAGTCACGCAGCCCAGCTTCGCTGGCGCCAGCCGCGAGCCACGCCCGCGCAGGCTTCCTCCGCAGCTGATCGGCCGGGCCCACAGGTCAGACCCGCCCCTTTCCTCTCGCCGTAGCAGAGTCGGACTCTGTTCCGCGTCGGTGCCGAAGTCCAGAGCTCCCACGATCCGTGTGCCGTCGCGCCCAAGATTTCTGTCCTCATAAATAGCGGCAGCACCTCTCCTCTACCTCCTATCCCATCTGGCGGCCGTTTTTCGTAGCCGCAGCAGTCGTAGCCCTAAGCGCCGCCGCCGCCGAGGGTGTTTTGCGATTTCATCACGACATCACCTCCGTAAGCATGTTGCCGAGCTTCGTGTCAGTTCTGCGAACTTCCGAGTCCCTTTTATCTCTTTATCTCGCTCTGTTTTGCTTACCTTGTGTTGCCGGGTTGTACAGGAGCTCCGCCGACAGCAATCCCGAGCCGCTCATCGTCGTCACGTCTTCTCCGTCCGCGAAAAGCCTGTTGGTGAGTTCGCGATCATCTCCTCTCGCTCCCCGTACTTCTTCCGAGTCTAACCGTGTCCTAAATCGCTGGATTTGAGAACTCCGGCGAACTCCCCTGCTCTCCGGCCATGGAGCCGCAGCGCTTGGTCCTGTTGCCAACCGGCCAGCCTTCTTCTCCCCCTTCCCTTCTAATCTAAGCTGTTCGGTTGAGATCCGACGGTCCATAAAGGATGATACCCCTTCGGCTGGCAAAATTTCAAAAGAGACCCTCTCTTATTCCCTAATCTAACCCGCGGTCCTTTGCGCATTTCACAGGTTACGTTTCTTTCTTTCGAAAGCGTATTTTGGTTCGGTTTTAATGAAATACGTTTTCAGCTATTCACAGTTTTGCCATTCAACTTGTTTTAGCGTAAAATCTCTGTTTTAACTCCGATTAGATCCGTTCAAGTTGCGTTGGGTTCGTAAATAAGTAATCTACACGTTTATGCTACTGTACAGTAGGTTTCCAACTTTTATAATTTGAGCTTAGATCTAATCTATTATTTGTCTATAGGAAATCTTGTTTAAACCATAACTTTTCCGTTTTAGATCCGATTTTTGTGATCTTCGCGTCTACGTGTTCATAGCGAGACGTAGATTCGTTTTCCAAACTTTTCATCTTGATTCTTTGCTGTTGGTGTACTGTTCTAATCTGTAGCCTTGTTTGCTTTGCATGATTGCTCCTGGATGCTTGTATGTTGCTGTGGTTATCGAGTATAGACGGTGAGCAGTTCTCGGAGGATCAAGGGTACGACTTTGACGAGCAGGACTAGCAGGTGTACATTGCTCAAGGCAAGTATAGCATGGGATCATCCTTGTTTCCTATTCACTTTAATTCATTAAATTCATATTGCATGTGTCGCCTTGATAGGGATTTCCTAGAATTGAACTATTACCTTGTCACCTATGGGTTATGCATATGGGTAGCTTTGCTAGAGCTCAATTGAACCATGATCTTGTAACTTGACTAATGGTATATGCAATAAACGCTAAAATATGACTTTTTAGCAACATGGAAATAGGGGGCTGGAGTGTTTAGCTACTTTTTAAATGCTTCAGATTCCTCTCCCTAAGGACTTATCTGTAAGTGATCATCCGGGACTTACAGTACAGCTGTGAGGGCTACATGGCTCTGGCTTTAGCTCAGTATGAGGACCTTTTCTAGCTTGTTAGTGGTTACCTTTATTGGCGTAAGAATGGCTTGACGAATCGGGTATAGGACAGCCTCTACTCTTATGTGTATAGCCGTGAAGGAATTGTGCCATTTGACAGGGGGGTTCCTATAACTGTTTGCCAAGTGAATCTAATGGCCCTAACTTGTTAGATGAACCTTTGAAAGGCTTCATAGTGACCCCTACCTGCTCACCTTGGAAGTGTTTTGGGAGTTATAAACACGGGCTTATGGGAATCACGACTCATAGTGAAAGTGTACAACCTCTGCAGAGTGTAAAACTGGTATATCAGCCGTGCTCACGGTCACGAGCAGCCTTGGAACCCTTATGGAATAGATGAACACTAAGTAACATTTGTTTATGCTATTCATTATTCATGTTTATATTTGATCATGTGTTTGGCAATGGGAGTTGAAACAACCTGATGCTACTCATAAGCTAAAATTGTGACAACTAAAAGCTGAACGCTGTTGAACCGTGTCTAGCCTTTTGAGCCTCATGAACCCCGTGTTACACTTGTTGAGTACGACATGTACTTACGCTTGTTTATTTTCATTACTTGGATAAAAATCCCGGATGGGTAACAGATGACCTTGAGAATGATGATTTCCCTGAGGACTACTAGACTTGTGGTCAACCAGTCGACGTCCCTGTGAATTGGAGCTTCCGCGAGAGATCTTTTTATTATTTCCGCTATATTTATGTGATAACTCTGTCTTATTCGTGATGTAATAAACATTTGTGATGATACTATTCATAATTTGTCAGCTTATGTGTGTGACTGATCTCTGGGCGCACATAAGATTTTGCACTCCATTTTATCCTTAAAATTGGGTGTGACACATATGATCTATTGATGTTATTTGTTAGGCTTAGAAGTAATTGGTTGTATGCAACTAGTTAATTATTGCTTTATAATTCAACTAGATTGTTGCATGTATAGTTTCTATTGTGGTGATAATTTCATGATGATAATAGTCTTTTCTGTAAAACTTCTTAATAACAAAGTTGTAGAAAACTTACTTATATACCTAGTATTAAATTTTCATAGTTATAGATTTTATGGTTTAAGAATTATGGCTGCTAGAAGTCTGCTGTCAGAAATGCTTGCTTTCTAGACCGATCTAAAAGATTGAATTGTTGGCCCTAGATAACTGCTGAATCAATTTGAGATGATTAAAAGAAAGTGGTAGGCAATTTCATAAGCTTTCCAGGAAGTCCACAACCATGTTAGTTAGATGTGTACAATTCCCATTATGGTCAAAACAAATGGCTACTTCCTTGTAGTCCAGATAATGATCTACATAATTGTTTGTTTAGTTACTAGAGAAGAGATATGCACCTACTCAGTAAAAGAAAATGTAACTTGTTATCACCTTAAGGCAATGCTATTGAGAACACTTAGGAGGATGCATTTCATCACACTATATCCTATGCTACTTGTCATTATATATGCATCCATGATATCTTATTCTGTGCTCATGCATATAGGATCATCCGAAGGGATAACTTTGTTGGAGTTCAAAGAAGAGCCAAAGGAACAACATGAGGCATCTCAGGCCATAGCTCTAGAAGGAGAGGAGCAAACTCTTGAAGACTTACCCGAGTGCCCAAACCATAGACCAACTTCTTTTATCAAAGGCAAGCCCCAAAGCTTTTTAAGCCTCCCATGTTTTACAAAATATCACTTGAGTCCTTTCTATTTGATGCATTAGGTTATAAGAGTTGAATTGGAAACACTTTATGCATAAAACTACCTTGTCCAGATAAATATACCTTTAACCCTATGTAGGTCAAGGATCGAATATATGCTTAGCCATGCTTAGACTGGTAGAAGTGGGGTGATTTCCTATCACCTATGAGATATAGGTGGATATTGGAGCATGATTGGCTATATTTGCTATCATGTAAAAGAACCATGGGGTAATGTAACTGGAGGCCAGATGGAGTCTATGTGTAGGTTGACTCATGTGATTCTGTTTGTGCTGGTTAAGGACCGTACCATTGTTGGCACTTCTATCGAGATTGAGCACATGCCTCTCACTTAGCTAGCCAGATAAATTGTTCCGGCCATGAAGCCGAGTAGGTCAACTTAGGCTAGGCCCCATTCTATAAAAGTGTGTACTCTAGATGGTAGTAAGGATGTGCAGGTAGCCAAACATGAGCCCAATGGCCGGCCGAGCCTAAATGTCCTGGCAGCTGGTTGCCCCTAATTGTGCTTCACTGGTCGAACCCCCAAAATGTGGACTTGAGTTGTACCAAAGGTGACCTAAGGTGACCATTGATTTGGTCTGCCTGGGTTTGTGTTAGGAATAAATTCCTAGCTGGTTGAAATCGATTCGAATCACTGTCTCTCCTGGAGAGTGAGAAACTTGGCTAGCTCCAACATCGTAGTAAGTGTATTATGGAATGATGGTTATGAAGAACATGGAATTACTACACCGGCTATGGTTATTATTGTTATGCTACTAAATGATATACCACATGTTTGGCAAAGGTAGTTGCTAATCTAGAGATGAATAGCTATAATTAACTTGATGACCAAATTATAACTGTATACTTGAATTGGTAAGTTTTTTATTCAAAACGTTGTCAAGCTAGTTCCACTTATACAGCCTTGCATAATCCTTGGAGTCACTTTATTTTTTGTTTATGACGGGTAAGTCTAGCTGAGTACCTTCTTGTACTTAGGGTTTATTTCCCATTATTGTAGATAATACGATTTATCATGGCTACTATAAGAACTGCTTCTGTCCTGCCGTGGACGAAGAGTAGGGCCCTGGGCAAGGCATCTCTTGTTAATCCCTCTATTATGCTTTTGTGGGATTGTGATCATGGGCAGGCACAATATTTGAACAACGATGGAGATGTTGGTTTCAAACTCTATTTGCTTCGGCTACTATTTTATCTGAACTTGGTTTGTAATAACTTTAATCTACTCTGATGTATGGAACTATATTTGTGAACTTTATGTAACGTGTGACATGTATGTTGAATCATGTATGATCTTGGTTGTATGTTTATGGTTAATCAAGACCCTTTGTGGTACTCAACGGACTACTGGGTTTATGTGGGCTCAAGTATGATAGTTTGACCGCTTGTGGGATGCCATTATACTTGTGCTCTTATAAATTAGACGGTTCTACTATTGCTGGCATCAGAATAAGATTCAACATTAATTGCCACATGTGTATTGAAAACAAAGGTTTTTGTTTCCAAAACCAGTTTTTAGCAACTTATAGCTATATATATAGGTGTTTAAAAAAAATAAAGTTTGAATCTAAAGTTTGCTAGTGATCACTTCCTTTATGCCCAGTTAAGGATTTCAAGTGGCTAATTAAGTACAAACTTGGGGGTTTTTACTTTCATCATCCATATGGCGTGCTATTGTATGGATGCCATTCACTTGAGTGGTAATGTATGGATCAATTGCTTCTACGCCCAAGGTAAGATGAGTGGCATGACCGCAAGATGTGAGCGTGCAGCCTAATGGGGAGAGTTAGCTTTGATACTAAATTATATATATATGTATCATATATATACAGAGGTATTTAATTGTGGGTTAGCTTTGATACGACTGTATATGCATATTTATATGTATACATGGACATATTTACTTTTGGGTAGCTTTGATATGGAAGTATATATATATGGGTATATATATGGAAGTATTTAGATTGCAACCTAGAGCCTAGATTTTCATTTCTGCACATATAATTGTGGGGTTGGTCTAAAATGAAATTCTTGTGCAGGTACGCTAACAAAGAAACGTGTAGCCCAACTAGTTACGTTATATATGAGAGAACGCATGTATGCCACCGTGTATGCCTTTAGAAGTTTAATTCTCCTAAGTTTGTGAGGACATACAAAATGTACATGCATCATGATCAATCATTCATTACACACTTGCATTGTTCCTCCCCTTATAGTCTCTTATTCGGTTAAGTAACTCTTTTCTATTATAACGTTGTTCTCATGAGAGTTGCACCATTTTGTTGGAACAGATGGCATCATCAGCTAGGAGTGAGGCTTTACCAGAAATGTTTGGTACCCCTGCCCTACTTTAGAGGGTCCTGCATTATGTGGGGTATACCGAACCACCCCTCCATTTCTAGAGTGAAGAATACCTGGAGGGACAACCATGGTATGAGGTGCAACTAACCATACCATCCCATACCCAAGCACCCCTATGTTAGGAGTGGAAGGTAGAATCTAAAGGAAAAACTCCTTGCCAAGGTGCCCAGGTAGTTGCTTTTGAGGTGCTAAGCTAGATATGTTAGCAACACGGGGATGAGCTTACTGGCAGTGCCGCTGGTACTTTTCCTCAGGTGGATCCATCCACAGCAGTTTGGGCATAGCATAAGTGCAATGCGTTGATCCAAGACAGGGAGGAGCGGGCAGATAGTTTTAGTCCTGCTATGAGTGCCATGTTCATCGTGATGAAGATGTTCTATACTCGTCAGGATACCCAGGACTTCTAGCAGGAGTCCTATACCACTTGCATGGATAGGCTCATGAGGGCCAAAGCTACACATCGTAAGCTGAGGAAGCATGTTCATAATCACAAAAAGGCAGCAAGTGAGGGTCGATGGGACACCAACCAAGCTTATGTAACATTGGGAGAACTCCACACTCTGATGGAATAGGTCGATTAGCAGAGAGCTACTACCCAAGTGGCAAGAGCTGATGATTAGGTAGTGCTAGCAAGACTACGAGAGTAGCTAGAGGCCGCTCGCACCGAGGCACTCACATCTACACACCAATAGATCCAAGCAAACAACCATGCCGCCATGGCAAAAGCAGCATGAAACAATGCCAAATCCTTGTCCACACAGTAGGACCATGTTGAAAGGGACTTGTGCCAGCAGCTTGCACAGACCCAGCACATGGTGATGGATCTTTAGCATGAGGTGCATTATTTGAACAACCAACTGCACCCGATCCTAGATAAGGAAGAAGAGGATCTAGAAATGTTTGTTGAAGATGACAGTTGGGAAGAAGAAGTGGTTCCATCGGATGATGCTATCTCCGATCTTGACAGCGAACATGCTGAAGAGTAGTGCTGTCTAGGGACTAGTCAATGCACTAGTTGTATCCCTGCTATATGTGTAATGGACTTATAATTTGAATTTTAGTATTCATGACTTAACTTCAATGTAATATTGGCACTTTGCATGTTGTGTCATTATGGATTGAACTTTGATAAAATTCCAGTTTCATTTTACTGGTGAAATACAACATGCATGTTAACGCATTGCAAGTACAATAAGTGATCTAATTGGTGATGTTATGTTGCGAGAATGAATTATTATACCTCTAATTTATTGTATGAATTTAAGATTCTCTCCAGTCATTTCAGTCTGGCATGATTACACAATTCATCTTTAATCTCCTAACATCAAATAATAATCACTTATGGTTGCAATTTTGTAGATGACTCGCGCCTATGCAAGGGTAGGCATCAGCCAAGGTGGCAACAACGGTGACTTATCACCACCGCCATCACCATCTGCGAATGAATTCTTCTCACAGTTCTTGGGTAATTAGAGAGCCATGGAGGATACACTGTGCCTCATTATGCAGAACACCACTCACGCCCGTCAGCAACATCAAGGGCCTGAACTGAATCAATATAGCTCGTTCAAAGATTTCCAAGACACCAAGCCTCCTATCTTCAAAGAGCTCAAAGAACCGCTCTAGGTGGATGAGTGGCTAAACACAATAGAGCAAAAGTTTCGTATGTTGAGGGTAACGGATCATCTGAAGGCTGAGATGCATCTCATCAACTGCAGGGACCGCCAAGGATATGGTGGACTCATTTCCTATCCTCTCTACCTACCAACGCAGGGTCACTTGGGAACAGTTTAAGTTAGCCTTTAGGGGACATGACATTCCCCTAGGGCTAATGTGCATGAAAGCCGCTGAGTTCATGAGGCTTACTCAAGGGACCAAAACCCTTACTGAGTACATGCATGCCTTCAACAATCTTTCCTAATATGCCCTAGAGTTTGTCAACACAGAGGAGAAGAAAATAGAAAGTTTCAAGACAGGCCTTAGCACTAAGCTAATGAAGACTATGGCCAACTCAAGGTGCACCACATATAATGAGTTTGTCTGTGATGCCTTAACCTAGGAGAACCAGAACAACTTGCATGCAACAGCAAAGGGCCACGAAAGAGTAGCTGAGGCAGGTGCCTCAGGATCATCTTAGGCTAGAGCTCCTGTGGTGGCTATGCCACAATTTCATCCACCAGCGCCTAAGTATAGGCCTCCTCAGCCAAAAGCTTAGGCTAATCGCCCTAGAAGACATTTCGTAGGGCATTCACTATTGCCATACCTAAGGGTAATGTAGGCTAGGGGAGCTCAGTAGGACCAAGGAACAACCAACCATGCTTCAACTGCAATTAGTTGGGTCATTGGGCCAAGGAGTGCCCCCATCCTAAGAAGAATAGCAATCAAAACCTGGGTAATCAGAAATAGGCAAATCCTAAGGCACATCCTGGATACATGCATTATATAGCTGTGGAAGAAATTCCTGCGGGAGAAGTTTTCACTGTCGGTATGTTCCTTGTTAACAAACATCCCACCATTATTTTATTTGATTCTGGAGCTTCTCATTCATTTATGAGCCAAGCATTTGCATCTAAGTATGATCAGAAGATAATTGAGGTAGACAAGTGTGGTTATAGTATAAGTTCAGCTGGGGCTACTATCTCTACAAATTAAATAGTCAGAGATGTGCTCATGTCTATACAAGAGAGGGAGTACATAATGGATCTGATAGTATTGCCCGGATTAGCCATAGATGTGATCTTAGGCATGAGATGGATGAGTGATCATGGAGTTCTCATTGACACATCCACTCGAACAATTATGTTGAGAGAACCAAAGGGGAGTAATGCTTTTCTAGTACCACTTCTCTGAAGTTTTGATCTCCAAAACATGTCTTGTGCTATCCAACCCACTACCCTCTATGATATTCCAATGGTTTGTGAGTTTCCTGATGTATTTTTAGATGAATTGTTGGGTCTACCACCTGATAGGGATGTGAAATTTAAGATCGAGTTAGTGCTAGGTACAGCACCTATCTCAAGAAAACCCTATATCATGCCACCAAATGAGTTAGCCAAACTTAAAATCCAGTTATAGGAACTTTTGGACAAAGGTCTCATTCGACCTAGTTTGTCTCCATGGGGATGTCTAGCTTTATTTGTAAACAAGAAGGACAAATCCTTGAGAATGTGTGTGGATTATAGGCTGTTTAATGTTGTGACCATTAAGAATAAGTATCATTTGCCTCGCATCAATATCCTATTCGATCAATTGGCAAAAGCAAAGGTATTCTCTAAGATTGACTTGAGGCCAGGCTATCATCAGATGAAGATTAGGCCAGAGGATGTACCTAAATTAGCTTTCTCCACTAGGTATGGCCTGTATGAGTATTTGGTCATGTCTTTTGGACTAACAAATGCTCCTGCCTACTTCATGCATTTGATGAATTCGGTGTTCATGCCCGAGCTCAACAAGTTAATGGTCATGTTTATCGATGATTTCTTGATTTACTCAGAGAATTAAGTAGATCATGCAGAGCATCTGAGAGTTGTCTTGTCTATTTTGAGGGAGCATAAATTATATGCCAAATTTAGCAAATGTGAATTCTGGTTGAGCAAAGTACCTTTCTTGGGTCACATCTTATCTGAAGATGGAATTTTGGTAGACCCATCCAAAGTACATGGATTGGAAGGCCCCAACTTTGGTTCATGAAGTTTGGAGTTTTCTAGGGTTAGCAGGTTACTATTGTCATTTCATTCCTGATTTTTCCAAGATAGCTAAGCCCATGACCAGACTACTCTAGAAGGATGAGAAGTTTAATTAGATGCTAGAGTGTGAAGCTACTTTTCACACCCTAAGGACCTTGTTAACTACAGCTCTAGTTTTAGCACAACCCGACATTGAAAAGCCTTTCAATGTGTTCTGTGATGCATTGGGTACAGGTTTGGGGTGTATGCTCATGCAAGAAGGAAGAGTTATTGCCTATGCTTCTTGACAATTGTGAAAGCATGAAGTCAACTATCCTACACTTGATTTGGAGCTTGACATAGTTGTCCACGCTTTGAAGATATAGAGACATTACTTGCTGGGAAATGTATGTCACATATACACTGATTACAAACATCTCAAATATATCTTCACTCAACCTGAGCTGAACATGAGACAACGTAGGTGGTTAGAGTTGATCAAGGACTATAATTTGGAAGTGCACTACCATCTAGGAAAAGCTAATGTTGTAGCAGATGTACTTAATCGGAAATCTCATTGTAACACCTTGGAAACCTTGTTGGAAGATGGATTTAATTTGTTACATCCTATTGTGCTACATAATATCACTGTCAGTTGCTCACTTGAGAGCAAAATCATAGAACTATAGAAGACAGATGTGGGTGTGTTCCACATCAAGCGAATTATGAAAGAATAGGAAACTAAGCATTTTAGGTTGGATGAAAGAGGTGTGCTATGGTTTGAGGACCAACTTGTGGTACCAAAAGACCGAGAACTTAGAAATCAAATTTTAGATGAAGCTCATTCATCTAAGTTGTCTATCCATCAAGGTAGTAGCAAAATGTATCAAGATTTAAAAAGCCATTTTTGGTGGAAAAAGATAAAGAAGGAAATCACTGCCTATGTCGCTAGGTGTGATAATTCCAGTAGAGTTGAGGCCATTCATTTGAAATCTATTGGATTACTTCAGTCATTGCCTATTCCAAGATGGAAATGGGAGGAAATAAGTATGGACTTTTTTATAGGCCTCCCGCTGACACAACAAGGTCATGATTCTATATAGGTCATTGTAGATCGCCTTACCAAGTCAGCACATTTTATACCGGTTAACATGGCCATATTTCATGAGGAAGTACGATGAGATGTACATTTCTCAGATCATGAGACTACATGGAGTACCAAGGACCATAATCTCAAATCGGGGATCATAGTTTATAGCTCACTTCTAGGAACACTTGCATCAGGCCTTGGGAACTAAACTAATCAGAAGTTCAACATATCATCCACAAACTTTGGGACAGACCGAGCGAGTGAACTAGATCTTAGAAGATATGTTGAGAGCTTGTGTTATATCCTCTAAGGGTTCATGGGAATAGTGGCTACCTTTAGCTGAGTTTTCCTACAACAATAGTTATCAAGAGAGCATCAAGATGGCTCCTTTTGAAGCCTTATACGTTTAGAAATGTAGAACTCCTTTGAATTGGATTGAGCCCAGAGAAAGAAGATATTATGGCATTGACTTTGTCACAGAAGCTGAAGAGCAAGTACATGTTATCCAACAACATATGAAAGCAGCTCAGTCTAGATAAAAGAGTTATGCTAATAGGAGAAGAAGATCATTAACCTTCAAAGTGGGAGACTATGTGTACTTGAAGGTTTCACCCATGAAAGGAGTGCAGAGATTTGGAGTAAAAAGGAAGCTTGCGCCTAGACATGTAGGGCCATACTAGATTATCAAACAGAAGGGAAATGTCGCCTACAAGTTACAACTTCCTCCTAAGATGAGTGCTATATTCGATGTCTTCCATGTTTCCCAGTTAAAAAGATGTCTTCGCATACCTGATGAAGCTATTGCACCCACCAACATTAAGCTCCAATCAGATTTGACTTATGAAGATAAGCTAATCTGAGTGCTAGAAAAAATGGAAAGAGTAATACAGAGCAAAGTCATTAAGTTCTACAAAGTGGTCTGGAATAACCATAGTGAACAAGATGCCACTTGGGAATGGGAAGATTATTTGCGTGAAGTTTATCCATCCTTTTATGAAAAATGGTAGCTCTTTCAAATCTCGGGGTGAGATTTCTATAAGGGGAGGGGCTATAACACCCTAGTGTTAAGCATTGCATTTGACATTTACATTTCATGAGCACAAGCATCATCCAAGCATTCATGAGCATGAGCATATGAAGTTTCAATTCATTTACCTTCTCTTTATGACACGTGATGTTGCTCATATACTTAATTATGCTTGTGATTATATGTGACCAATGGATGACATGGTTGTGAGGTCACCAAAATACCTTAGACACATCTAGAATGATATTTGGAACAATGTTTATATTCATGACTTAAGCCAATTTTGCTTCTAAGTGTTGGTTTACTTTGTAATGCCATTTTCATGATGCTAGTTTGACCAAAGTTGAACAGTAGCTTAGATTGTTTGCATGGTTGTGTGACCTAAATAAAAGTTGTAGTTCACATCATGGGTAACAAGCTTTATGTAAGGGTCATCAGCTAATTCAGTGTCTAACATGGTCAAATAGAGCTCATAAGTTCCAACAAAATGCTTTTTTGTGACAATTTTTTCTAAGTGTAGAATGCTGATTTCAGTTTCAAAGTAGCGCACTTTAGAGCTTTGTAGTTTGAAAACCATTATGAATCAGACAAAACTCTTTTAATCAATCTTGTAGATTTCATGTAGCTTTACAATGTTTATTAATGAAATTTTTGCTAAAGTGCCATGGATTAGGAGTAGTAATTGCTTGAAGATGCTCCGTCAGTCGGCCCGATGGCCGATTCAGAGCAGCGCCGCGTCGACTGTCGTGCCCAACCACGCACAGGCCGCGGCCGCCACCTGGTGGCCGTCCGCCGACAATGGCCCCACTCGTCAGGCCAGAGCGAGCGGTAAAGAGTGTGGTGTCATGTGGACCCGCTCACACGCGCTCACTCTCGCTCTCGCCTCCTCACCCGCCCATGCGCCGCTCCAGAGCGGAACCACAACACTGTGCCATGGCCGCCGACCTCTGCCGCTCTTGCTCACTGCCGCTGCAGCACCATTGTCTAATTGCTCATGCACACTGCTCCGCCATCCCCTCCTCCACCTTCCCAGGCCACTAGCCATACCAATTGTGCTCAGGTAAAGCCACTGTTCGAGATCACCACCGTTGTGCCATCGCTGGAGCTCCACCGAGCTTGCATTCATCGTGGCCGTGCTCCACCAAGCCATCTCACGCACTCCTTTTCTCGTTATGGTTAGCCTTAGGTTAGGTCTAGGTCATCCTGCTAGCCATTGAGCCAACGACGGCACACCGGCGCCGAAACAAAGCTACGCACTGCCATGCTTTCACCGCCGCAATGCCATGCACGTGGCAAAGCTTCACCACCGCTCCATCATAGCTCCAACCTAATCCTAGATCTCCACTGCACCACCAGGACGCTATAGCCAAGCTCATCGGACCATGCTGTGGCTGGAAATGACGGGTGCACCACCATAGCGTCACCGTCGTCCGCCATTAGCACCGCCACCTTAGCCAACCACCATCAGGGGTTTGCCCAGTTAGCTCACTAGGTGCAGACCGAGTAGGAGAACATGTCGGTGGTGACCTCATCACCGATGACCTCGCCAATGGCGAGTTTTCACTAGTCAAAGCCGACGCCCTGCCTCTGTCTCATTGGTGCATGGGACCAGGGTTGACTGCAGGACCCGCATGTCAGCGCCTGGGGTGTATAGACTGGGTGCACCTAGCAGTTAGGGTTTAGTTGGTTTTTGAATTAATTTCATAGATTTGAATTAAAACTTCAAAAATTCATATATGGAGCTAGGACTATCCAAATGGGGTCAACCAAATTTTGTAAGATTCATCTTGAAGTGTACTATTTGATAAAAATATGAAATCTACTGTTTAGGGTATTTTTCTAGGAGAATTAAATTGAGCAATATAAGTGCTTTTAAATTAGTTTATATCTTGTAAAATGCATAACTTGAGCCAGGAAGATGATAAATTGTGGTTCCAAATTTGCTGGTCTTGTGCTGGCATGCTCTAGCTAGGAAAAATACTAACCCTATAGTAGGCATAATTGAAATATGGTCTTCCTATTTAATATTAATTAATTGCTAATTTCTAGTGAAATTAAATAGGGTAAAGATACATAACATATGGTCATGCAAATTTTTACATAGTATTCTTGTGCTAAGAGGAAAGTAAGAAAAATATTAAATCTATTGCTTAACACTTTTCATTAGGCTAAATAATTTTTACTAAAATAAACCTATATAAATTGTCATTTTAGTAGAGGTGGCTATACTTATCCAAATGGAATCAAATTTGTAAAGTAGACTACTATGGTCATATGTTGGCTATTGTAATTTTCTTAGAATTTATTAAGCACGGGAAGTATTTATCCTTTAAATCCCCTTATTATCTAAGAAAATTAATAAATGAATATAAATAAATTAGTTATGTTTAACCATGATGTTTTCTATGGTTCTTGTGATGCATATGATCTATTGATGTTATTTGTTAGGCTTAGAAGTAATTGGTTGTATGCAACTAGTTAATTATTGCTTTATAATTCAACTAGATTGCTGCATGTATAGTTTCTATTGTGGTGATAATTTCATGATGATAATAGTCTTTTCTGTAAAACTTCTTAATAACAAAGTTGTAGATAACTTACTTATATACCTGGTATTAAATTTTCATAGTTATAGATTTTATGGTTTAAGAATTATGGCTGTTAGAAGTCTGCTGTCAGAAATGCTTGCTTTCTGGACAGATCTAAAAGATTGAATTGTTGGGTCTAGCTAACTACTAAATCACTTTGAGATGATTAGAAGAAAGTGGTAGGCAATTTCAAAAGCTTTCCAGAAAGTCCACAACCATGTTAGTTAGATGTGTACAACTCCTGTTATGGTCAAAACAAGTGGCTACTTCCTTGTAGTCCAGATAATGATCTACATAAGTGTTTGTTTAGTTACTAGAGAAGAGATTGCACCTACTCAGTAAAAGAAAATGTAACTTGTTATCAACTTAAGGCAATGCTATTGAGAAGACTTAGTAGGATGCATTTCATCACACTATATCCTAGGCTACTTGTCATTATATATGCATCCATGATATCTTATTCCTTGCTCATGCATATAGGATCATCTGAAGGGATAACTTTGTTGGAGTTCAAAGAAGAGCCAAAGGAACAATAGGAGGCATCTCAGGCCATAGCTCCAGAAGGAGAGGACAAACTTTTGAAGACTTACCTGAGTGCCTAAACCACATGCCAACTTCTTTTATCAAAGGCAAGCCCCAGAGCTTTTTAAGCCTCACATGTTTTACAAAATATCACTTGAGTCCTTTTTGTTTGATGCATTAGGTTATAAGAGTTGAATTGGAAACACTTGATGCATAGAACTACCTTGTCGAGATAAATATACCTTTAACCCTATGTAGGTCCAGGATCGAATATATGCTTAGCCATGCTTAGACTGGTAGAAGTGGGGTGATTTCCTATCACCTATGAGATATAGGTGGATACTGGAGCACGATTGGCTATATTTGCTATCATAGAAAAGAACCATGGGTAATGTAACTAGAGGCCAGATAGAGTCTATATGTAGGTTGACTCATGTGATTCTATTTGTGCTGGTTAAGGACCGTATCATTGTTGGCACTTCTGTCGAGATTGAACACATGCCTCTCACTTAGCTAGCCGGATAAATCGTTCTAGCCGCGAAGCCGAGTAGCTCAACTTAGGCCAGGCCCCATTCTATAAAAGTGTGCACTCTAGATGGTAGTAAGGATGTGCAGGGAGCCAAACGTTAGCCCAAGGGTAGGCCGGGCCTAAACATCCTGGCAGCTGGTTGCCCCTAATTGTGCAGCACTGGTCGAACCCCTGAAATGTCGACCTGAGTTGTACCAAAGGTGACCTAAGGTGACCGTTGATCTGGTCTGCCTAGGTTTGTGTTAGGAATAAATTCCCAGCTAGTTGAAATCAATTCGAATCATCATCTCTCCTAGAGAGTGAGAAACTTGGCTAGCTCCAACATCGTAGTAAGTGTATTATGGAATGATGGTTATGAAGAACATGGAATTACTACATGGGCTATGGTTATTATTGTTATGCTACTAAATGATATACCACATGTTTGGCACAGGTTAGTTGCTAATCTAGAGATGAATAGCTATAATTAACTTGATGACCAAATTATAACTATATACTTGAATTGGTAAGTTTTTTATTCAAAATGTTCTCAAGCTAGCTCCACTTATATAGCCTTGCATAATCCTTGGAGTCACTTTATTTTTGGTTTATGATGGGTAAGTCTAGCTGAGTACCTTCTTGTACTTAGGGTTTATTTCCCATTGTTGCAGATAATACGATGTATCATAGCTACTGTAAGAACTGCTTCTATCCCATCATGGACGAGGAGTAGGGCCCTAGGCAAGGCATCTCTTGTTAATCCCTCTCTTATGCTTTTGTGGGATTGTGATCATGAGCTAGCACAGTATTTGAACAACAATGGAGATGTTGGTTTCAAACTCTATTTGCTTTTGCTACTATTTTATCTAAACTTGGTTTGTAATAACTTTAATCTACTCTGATGTATGGAACTGTATTTGTGAACTTTATGTAACGTGTGACATGTATGTTGAATCATGTACGATCTTGGTTGTATGTTGATGGTTAATCGAGATCCTTCGTGGTACTCGATGGAGTACCGGGTTTATATGGGCTCAAGTATGATAGTGTGACCGCTTGAGGGCTGCCATTGTACTTGTGCTCTTATAAATTGGATGGTTCTGCTATAGAATAGAACTTGCTCTTCCTTCATAACCAAATCCTACATGTGCCTATATTCGGGGAGTGGACTACAAAGGACTCAATGGGAGTGTCACATCCGTGATCTACCACATGACCCAGAATTTGGGGGTATCCATAGGTAAACAACATATAAGCACCATCCTTACACAATTGTCAACCACCCACCCATGGATCCTTAGAGTGAGCGCTATATGAACTTATGCATAAACATAATGATAATCCAACTATGCTAAGCATATAATCAAAGTAGACCATGAACATTATAACAAAGAACATGAATAAGATGAATACTGATATTGTCATAACAATTGTAACTAGCATATAAAAGTAATGGAGATACAAAAGAGAGGGATATAAAGATTATACCAAACCATGCTCTTGATAAGATCAGGAATCCAAGCGAAGCCTGCTTGCCTCCCTCTAGACCTAGCCTAACTAGCTATGCCCAAGAATGTGTGGAGCTCTGAGGATGATTAAGGTTTCTATCTTCTCAAATGACTTATGCCTTCTTAGGGGGCAGTGGCTTATATATATAGGCCGGAGCATCCAATATGAGCCCTTAGATCAAACCGACTTAAAGGACGATGTAGATGCAACCTAGGAGGCAGTGGAGAACCAACATAACAACGGGGGACTGATAGGTGGGCCCTAGGGGCCAAGCAGCTTACAGGTGGGGCCACCTGGCGGTGTCTCACCCTCCGCTTTGGCATGGAGTCCTCCTAAGTCTTCTAGAGTCTTATGGTGTCCGTTTCGCTATGGATAAGCGTAATTAAATCTGACATGTAGGTCCACCTTGATGGTTTTCTAGATAAACCCTATAGAAAATACAGATTCACCAAAACTCATGGAATTTGTTAGTTTAAACCCCTAAACCTTCATTGGTGATTATATTTATGCCCTTATAGATGTTATATTGATGGTTTATAATGGTTGTTAACTACCATCAACACATACAGAAATAATCCACAAGCGCATGGAATTACCATTGTAGCATTTCACCCAAAAGTGTTTAGGGTCGCATTTCAACAGGGAACAGAGGTAATCTTCTAGCTAGTTCGTCCAAGGACAACACAAGGGCAGACTTGGTAGAGGGTATAGATGGATTCCTATGGTTTTAGGGTGTAAGGATAGATAAACTCCACTTCTACTCGCTCACTTCGGGCACCAGCGTACACCTGGTCTACCAAATGATATCGACATATGGCTCTATGTCGAACCCAAATGTGGGGGATTACATGGGACAGATAGGCTATTACCACCTGCTGCCTACCTCTCAACCATGGGGCACGAGGCAAATGAAGGTAGCCTCTAGCCTAGACACCACGCCTACACTATCGCCTACTACTCTAGTGTCGTATAGGGTAATCCGTCTTTATCAGGAGCCCCTCTACTAGAGTATTCACCACGGGGACGAACGACGAACCCACAAACAAGTAAGAGTAAAGTTCAACTAACCAAAACACTTTATACCATAAGAATCATGAACACTCAACGGGAAAACTTGATGAAGTGTAGCGTAGGTGTTCATTGAGGTACAAGCGGGGAGATACCGACAAGTTTGACACTTCCCTGAGCTCTTCCCTCATATCTCTCCCATACTACTCTATATAGCTACTAGGGCCTAAGCCCTTGGAGTGTTGCTCTTGCTTCTTGCTCTCTTCCTTGAGGTGTTGTTGTTTCATGATGAGGAGGGAGCCTTTTATAGGTGGAGAGGAGGGGGCACTTAGAAGATGCATCATCTCCACATGGAAGGCACCAAACCAACCTCTAAGTACATTGAACCTGGGCGACACCACCATACTGACATTAGCCATGGCGGTAAGCGTCAACTGACCAAGCCTCGAGCCAAACGGGGCAAGTGGGGGTGCACCATGATTGGGCTAGATCAAGCCCATCTTTGGTGGGTGAACTTCTATGATCTTCTTGACTTGGCCCATGGTGTTGTTCTACGAAGATAAGGTGATTTGGTTGGAATTTGGCCTTGTTCTCCATCCCTTCAGGCCCTGATTCTGCTAGTAAGTGGGCTATCTCCCCTTGGGCTCTTGTCAGATGTTTATAATGTTGCATTTCTTGTATACTTTTAGGCTCTTTTCCTATGTAATCCTGACATATCCTCCTACAAATGAATATTCACCAAAACTTGTGGAATTGATTAGTTATAAGTCCTAATTCTAAGTTTGGTGTTCTTTTTAGTAGGTTTTATATAAATGTTGGCCGTAAAAAGTGTGAGTTAAGGATCGGCAACAGTGGCACTCAAGAAAAGGTCATGATCACATGAAATGATGAGATGGCCACATGTGATGATGATCAAGTGCTCAACATGAAAAAGAAGAAAAAGAAAAACAAAACCCTATGGAGATCAAGGTAGAGGTATAAATAGGGATTTTGTTTTGGTGATCACATTTAGGATAGGTGGCCGTACTATTAAGAGGGGTTCTTAACTAGACAATTCGGTCATGTAGTGCCACTAGGTGTTGGACTTCATGCATTGCATTTAGGCCTAGTGCACATCGGAGAGCTATCAAAAAATATTTATCAAAATGTTTTGAGAAATGCTAACTCAGCTCTAACATGTTTTGAGAAAGCACTTTGAGAGTTACCATCACTTAAGGAAAGTTGCTCTAAGTTGCCGTGTGATGAGATCCTAACATACACGTATGTTAAGCCACGGTTCCTATAGTTCCTGAATGAAGAAGACCCCCGATCGACCCCTTCAAGATCGCTCGGGGGCTTAGGGGCTATGCTTATTGAGCATGCTCATGCGCACCATCTGGCAAAGAGATCCAGCCAAGCCTGACTCGACCACATCTTCCACCTAGGGCTCAGGGGCTTCCTCGAGCCCTGGGCTCCCGATCTACGGCACAACCAAGCCTGGTCCTTGGCTTCTGCCTAGCTCACGACTCCAGCCAAGGCCTGAGCATAAGAAGACATGCCCTAAGCTAGCAATGCTCAAGAGCTCCTCGGTGCCGCTCCCCAGGCGTGGCCCTGCCAACTGCTCCTCTAATAGGGTCACGCCGGGGGTATGACATAAGAACACAAATCTTCCCACGGCCTTTGGGGGCTCACGAGCTTCTAGGCCCGTGCGTCAGCCCCTAGAGCCAACCTCCTCCACCACAAAGAAGACTCCAGAAGGTCTCACATGGGGGAGGCTGATCCAAGCTGACACCACCTGACATGTAGGGTGTTAGAATAGAGCGGCCAGACAATGCCCAAGGCTTCTTAGACTCCAAGGCACCGTGACGGTTCACGGCACACCACTGCAAGACCCTCCTAGACTCTAGTGCATATAGACCATAGACAAAACCCCTAACCCACAATGCACCCAACCTATCTCATTATATAAGGGATAAGGTCAGACCTAGAAGGGGGTGGATCCCATTTTTTGATCACCAAACACTCCATTCCATTCGCCTCTACTCTACATAGAGAGCAAGGCAACCTAGAGAGAGGCATCAAGAGCCTCTCCTCCACTGCATCCTACTATCTTCCTCCTCTCTAATGAGGGGGAAGCACCACCTATGGTGAGTCAATCTTAGAATTAACACCGAGCTAACTCCCCTACCAAATCTTCTTCCTTTACACTCTATTGTAACCCCCTGATTTTAGGTGCTCTTGAGTATAAGGATCATCAGCTGCTAGACATAGGGACCGAATTAGCCCAAACCAGGATAAACCATTGCATCTCCCCTACATGATTCTTGTGTTCCTGAGTCCAACCGAGCCACCGAAGACCCACACTCTAACACTAACTCGAACAACATGCTTGCTGTGGCTTCGACCCCATCACAATTGGCGTGCTAGGTAGGAGGCAGCATCAAGTGCAATTCTAGCCCTATGGGTACGGTGGCTAGAGCCACCCACCTCATCACCGGAGTAGGTGGCACCACCCTATACAGTAGTGTCCGCTTCCCAAGCAAGCTCTCCGTCATGGCCAACGCCTTTGCTCTAGGATTGGTCCTCAACTTTGGGACCCTAGCCTACGTCACCGACTGCTATGGTGAGCTTCGTCCACTCCATGGGGCAGCCTGGTGGGCAATGAGTCCCCAGTGCCACCTCCTCCACCATGACTCTTGGAAGCAGATCTCGAGGTTCTAGCCTACCAGATTCCGCATGGTCTGGGCCTAAACCCCACCATGTCAGACCATCGCCAGATGTTCTACATGTTGGCCAACGTCCACGACCAGATCACCACTAGTGAGGTGCTCCTGCCACCTAACTGCTTCTGGTATTATCTCCTAGACCTGCCTTTTGGGATACAGAGCGTGGTGGTGTCCTTCTAGTTGGAGCTGGTGCACCTGATCAGTCATGAGGCACCACAAAGTGCCATCCTTTCTAGTGTGGCGAGGACTGACATCCCCTCACTCCGCACCTTCCTCGAGATCCTCTTGGGGCACGGTCCAGAGTATGACTCTGATAACATCAACTATAGTGCCCCTCCATGCATGTACTACCACATCGATGGTGAGGTTCTACCTAAGGAGGCACCCAGAGTCATGCCACTAGACCAGAGTCCCCATAGCCATGCGGCCTACCTTTAGAATATGGCAGACCACTTGCGAGCTCAGTAGGTGGACTTCGAGCCATCGAGGCAAAGCTCAGGCACCAAAGGTGTGACCTTGTGCAACAGCAAGCCATGCACCCTCTCGACATTGACGATGATAGCCGCACAGGGCTCCTAGCGGCCTCTTCTTCCCCCATGTGGCATACAACATGGCGGTCGCTGCCTGCCGGCTGGAAGACATCTCTAACATGCCAGACCCAAAGACCAATGAGTGGCTAAATGTGGCGAAGCGGCTCCTATGCATCACTCTTGAGCAGTAGGCAGAGAGTTCAGCCTCCTGACGCCATGCCGCATTCTCTCGACTATCCTAGATGATGACCACCGCCAACGGGGATGACTTCGATGCTCATGCCCCACCGGTGGGGGAAGCAGTGGCGACACCTCCGGCAACTGCTATGACCGGCCACGGACTTGGGGCACCATGCCTTGGTAGGAGCGAAGGCGTGACCTTTTGGGATAGAACCGTCCAATTTATACAAGCTCAAGCACAGTTGCACTCGCTTAACACATTGGCATGCACACACTTGCACTTATATAAACCCAGTAGTCTATCGAGTGTCACGAAGGACCTCGGTAAATAAACATCACATCACATGATTAAGCAAATACACATCACATACATGGAGTTGCAGCAGAATAATATTACAATTCGGTTCACAAATTATAATATGTTGCCAAGTTTACAAATATGATGGCTAAAACAACATAGCTTTAAAATGATTACAATAACATATGTTTCAAATACACTGCTAGCATAAGTAACATCCTCCAACAATAGCATATAGACGAGAAATAAATATAGAGTCGCTAAGCCCACCAGCGGTTAGCCACCATCTTCAATAGGTCGAGAACTTCACCTGCAACATGGTGGGATAAACTCTGAGTACTCGAATGTACTCAGCTAGACTTACCCAATAGGAGAGAAATAAAAAGACTCTCTGGCTAACTTTGCACCTATTCTAGAGCAATCACTTGATTAAGCTAAAGAAAACATTAGTAACCATATCCAGGTTATCATATAATCATCATAACCATCATGTTCCATCCAGTGTTACTATGAATAAAGGAAGCTCAGTCAAGTTTCTCACTATCTGGGAGAGATGGCAATTCGAATCGATAGCAACCAGTTAGGCAGTATTACTAACACAAACCCAGACATACCTGCACCAAGGTAGTCTTAGGTCACCTTTGGTACAACTCAGGTACACATGTCGCGGGATCGATTAGTGCTGCACAACTAGGGACAACCAGCTGCTAGGACGGTTAGGCCTAGCCTGCCATTGGGCTCACGTCTGGCTCTCTGCACATCCTTACTACCATCTAGAGTGTGCACTTTTATAAAACGGGGCCTGACCTGATATGAGCTACTCGGCTTCGTGGTCAGAACAAGTTATCCGGCCAGCTAAGTGAGAGGTTGTGTTCAAAATGACTGAGGACCAACAACGATGCAGTCCTTAATCCACACAGACGGGATAAAACATGCACACAAGAACTTCATGTCCTACTGCCTCTCAATCACCAGATCATGTCCGGTCTCCATTTATTCATCATCACATGGTTATTTTCCACGATAGCAAATATAGCCAACCGTGACTAGGTATCCACCTATATTGCAGGTGATGGGAAATCACCCACTTCTATCGGTCTAAGCATGGCTAATCATAGAACATCCTACTCATACTAGTAAGGATTCAGGTATTTATATATAGTGGACAAGGTAGGAATTATGCACCAATGGTTTCATTCAACTCCAATCACCTAATGCAGCATACAAAAGTTATACTTATGTGCATTTGTAAAAAGAGAGGGTAGGAGACTTAGAATGCTTCGGGGCTTGTCTAGGATCCCACACAAAGTCAGTTCAGTTAGCTTGCACCGTCTTGGGGAACATCTCCACTCTAGGCATCTATTCCAGGGGTCCTTCCATCTTCGGGATAGGTCCACCAAACACCATCTTTGGGTTTGCCTCCAACACCACGTCCTTCGATTTCCCGTGTGGTTCATCTAGCGTACCTAAATGAGATGCAAGATGCAAGTGTATGAATGCAAAGAATGGTAACATGAGATGTATCACATACATGCATTTTAAGATAAGCATAAGGTTACACCATATGACATGAGCACCTAGAGAGCAAGTTATTTACATCAAGTCTAACATAGGATAGCAAGCACATCTAGCATGGCATGCTAGTCAACTCAAGTTCAGTTACATCAAGAATTTATCAATCAAGAACTAACTGACATGTTTAGCCAAAACAAGAGCAAACTAATGCAATCAACTTAGTACATGCACAGAATCTGGACAGCAGCACAGAAGCCAATTGTTTAAACCATAACGGGAGTTGTAGGCATCAAACAAAGGTGATCCTAGACTTTATGGAAATATTAGGAAATTTTCTACGACTTTGTTATTTACACCTAGAGCTGATTCAAAGGTTAACAAGGTTGAAAAACACTAACAAGTAGATCTGCACAAACTAGGACAGAAAACTGATATGAACTTCAGAAATGCATAACTGGAGTTCTAAACATCCAACAAACATGATTTTAACTTTATGGAAAGATTATTAAGTTATCTATAAATTTATTATTATCATCTTAAGATGGTTCTACAGCTATCAAGGTCAAACAACAATAAGAAGGCATCTCTGTCTAGATTTGGACAGAATCTGCCATTCCAACTCGGATAGCTATAATTTGAGTTCTAGACAAGCAAAAGTGGTGCTCTTAGACATTTTAGAAAGCTTAACAAAATCACAACAAATCTTATATTATCACCAATATATTATTCCATGTTTAAATAAGCCAAACAATATAATCATTCAGATCTATTCAGAGCACATGCAAAAGCTGACAGCAAACTTGTAAAATCTATAACTCCTAAACCATCAGGCCTAAAATCATGAAACTTTAGGACAATAAAGATAAGAAATTTATCTACAACTTTGGTATTCACCATATTCACAGAAGAGATCATTATCATCATGAAGTTGTCACCATAACAGAGACTACTCTAGCAGCCATTTTCAGCACATAAGCAAAGTGGTTCATCACTTGATTCTACTAACTAGATTATACATGTATGACTAATTACATGGATCATCAACTATTATTAACATAGAAAACTAACATTAGTCATGGCCACATAAAAACACATTAACACTTCTATAACATGGATGCCACATAGCAATGTTCATCTTTCAAACAATTCACTGGACGTTCGTTTACCAAGTTATAAACATAAGCAACATGCAAATAAGAGCAACCTGCCCTCTAGATGATTTGGGGCTGGTCTCATCAACACCCAAACATGTATTAGCATACACATAGCACATATTCACACAAGGGCTAAAGCAAGGACTAGAAGTATGCATAAGCAACATACTCACTAGTTATTGTATTAATAAGAGAGCAAGCACATAAGACATTGAACTAGCTTTAAACCATTATTTATCATAGCTCACCAACATTCCACTTAGTGTAAGAAAGGGAGCATCATATGACTTAACTACATGCATCTACTAGCAACTTTCACTCTCCTATTTATATAATGCAACCTATATATATTATTTTTAGGTGATATTTTAAACATAGAGTTGGGAGCTGGAATTTTTACAGGTGATAGGTGATATTAAAACATGGTTACTGTAGAAATATTACATGCTCAGGTTTTATAGATTAATTATTACAAAAAAGACAAATTTCTATTGCAAGAAAACATGTGTGAGCAAGATAAATCTAAAACACACTATTTTTTGCAAATACATGGCCATATTATATGTTATTATGGTAGCACAACATCATACAAGGGTAGAGGAACAACATTTTCCATTTTTACACCTTCATAAAAACTATAACATATTTAAAACCATTTATCAAGCACTAAACAAGTTAAATCAATAACTCAATCACACATGCACCTATAAGCATGAAATTTTTACCACAACACAAATATAGCATCAGTAGCCTACCATAAAAATCTCACCTCATTTGGAGGAACACAACTATAGATATGAATTTATTCATAGAAAAAACTAATTTACAAAGATAAATATGTGTAGTAAAAACTTTCTACTAAAACATATTATATTATGGAACTACTGCATAGATCTACTCATAAGGATTCCAAAACATGTTTATTTGCTATTTTACAATTTTTTTTGCAATTTACTACAAATTTCCAAAGTTTCAGCCAATTTAGATGCATATAAGAAAAAAGAAAACGCTTTTGCATCTAGAACCCTAAAGACTTCACAAATCAACTCAGCCCAGATCTGCAAAACCTTTCTCTCTGGTCATTAAGGATTAGGAACCCTAACAAGAGTTTCTATTTCATTTTATATCCTTCTTCTTCCATGAAAACGGAGCAGAGGAGGTCATTGGGGCCAACCAGGTTTCGGCCAGTTGGAGGTCATCGTGGGCGAGGTGGCAACGCTAAGGCTTCCCTATGGGCCGGCACATCCACCGGTGCTAGCAGCACAACCCGAGGTGGGTCGTGGGTTCCCAGCCACGGGCAAGCGTGGCACAGGTGGAGGTGGATGTCGGCGGCGAGCTCACACTATAGATGGGGCATGACGAGGAGAAGACACCAACAGTGACTGCTAGGAACAAGGAGGCATGGAGGCAAGGAAGCACAGTGATAGAAGCTTGAGCGGTCATCCATGGTGGATGTGGCCGCGCCCAGCGCGTGCGAGCTCTAGAGAGCGAGGGAGAGGGAGTCGAGAGCGAGAGAGAGAGAGAGAGTGGAGGGCAAGCGCGAGTGGAGCAGAACGTGCTCGAATTGTCCCCATCGACGAAGGGGCATGGGGATACATGGCAACAATGGTGGGGGGCGCACCATGCATGGTTGCCATGGAGGCATTCCCTTGAACAGATGGCGGGCGTCGGTGTGCCTGGCTTTGGGTTCCAAACATGGCATATTCGGCTTGAGTCGGATCCTGGCGCCTAAAACAAAGTTGTTGATCTCTGAGTCCTCTCCATCTTTCGTCAAGGGAACTAGACATTAGAGTTCTAGGTTAGTAGATAATTAAGTCTTAAGTTGACACTGTCAGCGGTTTAAAAGGGGATTAAGCTTTGCCCGGTTGGATCCCAGTTTAACTGGTCAAACTTGGTCAAACTGAGTCCAAATTTTTCTGAGTTCTTCTCCAATGAGTTATCTCTAAGTTTTATTTTGGGATCAAGTCAAGTTGCTTAATGAAATCAAGAGAACATGGCATGCCAACCTAATGACATCGGTTGACATCTCATGACTTGGAATATTTTTAAGGGGTGGAAAACAACACCAGATTCAATCTTTGAGCCTCTGTTTGACTTATTTCCTAGTTAATTTGGCTCTTGATCCAAAAACAAAGTTTGCTACGCATAACTTAAAATTCAACTTCTGTTAAAGGTCAAACCCTAGAACTACTATAGAAGTCAAAGCTTTACTTGGGTCAAAGCTACATCATAAATATGCTTAAAATTATGCTTTTTGGTCCATTGAAGCATTTTCTTGACATTTGCTCAACATGAACCCTTCATAACTTTTGTTCATGAGTTGAATTAGAACTGTTTGAGCAAGTTTGAAAGGTTTGGGTGGCATCACATGTCATCGTTCACTTAATAAAGCGATTGAAGCAAGGATATAATTCATCATTCCATGTGACTTCTTGATTCCAAACTTTATGAAACTTTTCTAAAGTCTAGTATGGATGTGTGTTGATGTAATGTACATGAACTAAACATGTTTAACATTACTCATGCATAATCTTAACAAGGGTCCACATGTAAGCAAAGGTGTGTTGTCCAAGTTCAAGTTGGGACTCAATTTCATAGATTTGACCTCAGCATTTCCATCACCACTTTCAAGATTATGAATTAGAGATCATGATCATTGCTTGACATATCCTATTTGAGTACAAACTTGCTTCTTAACTCATGACTAACACCTATGTTGTTACACCTTTCTCCTCAGCGTCCCCCGCTCACCACCAGATTAGCAACGACCACGACGTCCGCAACACCATCGAGGCAAGGTGCCATGCTCAGGCGCAATCCCATACCCCTGAGCGATAGGGTGGGGGCCTTGCCCTGGATCACTTTGGCCCCTTGGCATTCGGGGCAGCAATCTAGGTGGCCCACCCCAGGCATTTCTAGTCGCTGATGCATATCTCCATGTACGACGCCAAGACCAACCTAGACCATTGGGTGGAGGACTACCGCCTAACCATGAAGGCCGGGGGGTCAGAAGATGACTTCATCATCTTGCACCTTCCTCTTCTTCTATTGAGCTTGACTAGAGCTTGGCTCGAGTAGCTCGAGCCTAGCAGCATCTGCTACTAGGGCAATCTCTGTTCGGTCTTCATCGACCACTTCTAGGATACCTACACCTACCTAGGGAACTCCTGGGATCTTCACAACTACAGGCAGAGGGCCGACAAGACCCTCTAGGAGTATATTTAGTGCTTCTCCAAGAAGCGCAATGAGCTCCCCAACATCACCGACACTGATGTCATCAATGCCTTCATCTATGGCATGACCTATGAGGCCCACTTCCATATGCTTAGCCATGAGACCCCAAGCATAATGCGAGAGCTCCTAGATGTCACCACCCAGTACGCCACCAATGAGGAGGCAGTCCTAGCCAACTTCAGCGGGAAAGCCAAGGTCGCTAGCCACCTCAGTGGTGGTGATGGTGGTGATGATCCTACCTCATCCCAACGATGCCATGACAAGTAGAACAATGACCCAAAGTGCCACGAGGAGGAGATGGTGGCCACAGTCAACCACACCACCAGACCTTGGCCCCACGGGCATGGTGCATGCCTGGAACACTTTGAGAAGGCGCTCCAGTCCCCTTGCCCGTTCCATGGGGGCAAGCCCGGCACCTCCTCAAGGACTGGGCTACCATGAAGGGCTACATCCATAGCACCCTTAGCTAATAGGGGAAGCCCTAGAAGCCTGCCCCAAAGGCCGGTGACCCGGCGAAGGCGCCTAAGGAGGAAGACAATGAGTTCCCTAAGGCTGAGTGATGCCTCATGATCTTCGGGGGCTCCTAGGTGTATGAGTCCCGCAACAGCACCACATCACCAAGTAGGAGGTGAACGCCATCAACACCCTCACCATCCCGACATGGCTCCGATGGTCCTAGACGGCCATCACCTTCGACCAATAAGATCACCTCGACTATGTCCCTAATCTAGGGCGCTGCTCGCTCATGGTCAGCCTGATCATGGGTACCATGTGCCTCTCCAAGGCACTAATGGACGGGGGGAGTGGCTTGAACATAGTCTACGCTAGCACCCTCGACAAGATGAGCGTCCCTCAGAGCAGCCATGCCCCAGCAAGGCACCGTTCTATGGGATCATGCTAGGGAAGGAAGTTGTGCCCCTTGGGCATGTCCGGCTCAGCATTACCTTCAGCTAGGCAGACAACTTCCATAAGGAGCTGCTCACCTTTGAGGTCATTAACTTCCCCAGCATCTACCATGCCCTCCTTGGTTGACCATGCTTTGCCATGTTCATGGTTGTCCCCAACTACACCTACCTGAAGCTTAAGGTGCCTAGCCCTTAGGGGATCATCACCATTGAGGGAGCTTCGACAAGGGCTATTACTGTGAGCATGACTATGTCGCCCAAGTAGTTGCACTCGTCGCCCCTATGCTCACGATGGCTCAGGCCACGACATAGAAGGGGCACCGGCGGAGGAAGCAGCCAAGGCAGTGGTGGTGCTTGACCGACCGAGCATCAGTGAGGTGCCCAAGGCTTCTGGCAACAACAGTGGCTCGATTGGCCCCTCCATCCAGGCGCTCGATCCCATAGAAGGGGCTGACCCAATCATGGTGAGTACCAACCTTTCCCCATGAGGGAAGGACATCGCCAAGCCATCTACCTAGAAGTGATGCCTCTTGAGCCAAGGCCTGCTTGCCGACCTCCTTTGTCAGCCTACCTCTATAGCAATAAAAACCAAGATAAGTCTTGTCCCCCTGACCCTCTTGCTTTGCTTGCTTTAGTCATTGTCTCCTTTAACCCGAGCGACCCCAATGAAAGCTCAGCTACACCACAGGATTGACTAAACTAACCATCTCCCTGACCAAGGCAAGGATGGGCAGATAGAGCAGGAGGAGCAGGCAAAAGATTGGCAAGGTGCTAACAGAGCAGCCTCGGCCATCATGTTACCAGCTATGTCCTATTTTCCCTCTCTTGTGTCCATTCCATTTTCTTTGTAGGTATCTGCCTATCTCCTGATCCTTCATTAGATTGTTCCACCCCACCGCATGTTAGTCCAAGGGCCCCTAGAAGGGGCATTGCCGAGGATTCAAGGCTAGCCCAATGGGCTTCAAGGTCACCCGAAGCAACTAAAAGTCTAAGGGATGCTCAAGAGATGAGCTGACGCGACTATAGCCGGGCGACTAGAAGCGCCCCAACCATCTAGATGAGCGATGTCTGAGTACTAACCTAGAGCTACTCATGGTGACCCAACGAGGGAGGCAACAAGCCCCTGAGTATCGATAGATGGGCTCGGGAACTATATGAGTGGCTCGGTCAGGAAGTAGAGGATCTCCCCTCTAGGGGACATTACCAGGGCATGGAACAAATGTAAACCTAGGGTTCTCATTGACTTACCCATTAGCAGCATAGGCAAGATGATCTTGGCCAATGAGGCCATTATCATAATAGCCCAACCCAACAAGGGATTAAGTCTGAGCATGACTCAAGAGCAAAATGGAATTACAAATGAAAATAATTTTATTTCATCAATTGGGAATGACCCGATTACAACATACGATGGCAAAAACCATAATAAGATGCACAGTCCCGGCACCACAGCTAGGCATCAAGGAAGGTCCACCAGCAACTGAGCATGCAAGTGACCTCAGCTCCTCCTAGAGGTTAGCCTTGATTGAGACTAAAGGAGGAGGTCAGGGTGCCAAGTCTAGAAGCTCGACAAGCTGATCTCGGGAGGGGCAGAGCACACCGAGAAGAGGTAGAGATCTCCAAGCTGTTGCTTGGAGATTGGCACCATCCACAGCAGCCCAAGCCCTCCTGAGAGCACCATGTGTAGACCAACCATAGGACAGGAACGGCGGGACAAGTTGCCTAGATGTCCCCAAGCCTCGTAGGCGAACAAAAGCCTGCGAGTGTCCACGTGGCATCACCTTGCCCTCGATGACACCGCCTTCGATGATGAAGATACAAAGACAATGCATGACCGTGGGCTTGGTGTCCCACAACCCCACACCAACATAGGAACGACGCCGCACCAGTGGCGAGCCATCGGACCATGGGCCAGTCCACCTCAGGCTGTGCCCCATGGTTCACTAGAGTCCTTCCACCCTTAAAGAAGCAGTCGCCCATCGGACATCACCAAGCTCACTTGGAGGGAAGCATCGCACTTCATCATGACTGCCATCACCACTGAAGAAGATGGATCTACAGGTATCGTTATCACTAATAAATAGCAATGCTATCACCATTGCCATCACCGCCATCACGACCACCATCGTAGCTACTAGGTTTGTATCCCTAGTAAGAGTGCCAGAAGTGGTTGTTGGTATTTCTTAGCGTCATCACTAATAATTAGCAATGCCACTAAGTAATAGCCTTGATAGTTCCTTAACAATTTTAGATATTTATCCACAAGTGCATGGAGCTATCATTGTAGCATTTTACTCGAAAGTACTCAGGGTATCATTGTTTATATTTTCCCAAAGGAATGCATTTGATTAAGAGTCTAGTATGGATATGAACTTGAATAATAATGCTTGCAAGTTTACCAATATTTATAATCGAGGTAAGAACAGTGATTTCAAGATAGTGGACACAGACTTGGCATTCCTCAAAGGATAAAATAAAGAGAAAGAATAAAAGAATAGTCAAAGTTGAGCAGGCATTAGTCTAGTATAGTCATTCAAAGATTATTTAATATTCAAACAAGTTACATAATTAGTCTTATGGCTAAGTATGAAGTAGGTCTAAAGGCCACCGAGTACTAGTCTGCCACCAACCTCATGTGACAATTTAGACTCCTACACCCTAGTCGAATGTGGGGGATTATAAGAGATGGATAGGGCTGTCACCACCTGCCGCCTGCCCCTCAACCATGGAAAGGGACAATGCATTCACCTGTCTCTTCATAGCCAAGCACCACGCTTGCGTATACAGTAACTACCCAAATTTCCCTGGGTCCCTGACCCTACGGATCGATAGGTAAAGAACTTGGGCAGACCAAACGGCACGATGAACCACCACCTCAACTTTGCTCTAATTCCAATTATATGAGTTATATGAGTGTTTAAGCATAAGGTTAAGTGTGCTACTCTCATGACACATAAACTATAGGCTAGTTCATATATCAAGATCATAACATAATAACTTCACTCTTGTTCATAAGTATGACTGTAAATGTAATATGAGAGCATGACTTTGGAAGAACTCATATTTCTATTCATACCCAAAGGTCTCTTCTTCTAAGGAGCCAAGCTCTCCAAGGTAGGTTTGCCTTGCTCTAAAGGTACTAAAAAGTAAAACTACAACTAGATAGTGAGGGAGTGAGGTGTTGCTCAAGTCGAGTGTGTTTAGAGAGGGGGGTACCCCTCTATTTATATAGGAGCCTAGGCGGTGCTTGGAGGCTATTCTTGGCATGTCCCCAGCTCCCACCACCTTAGCATGGTTCCATGCCACCGCCTTATCAAGGGGTGGCTGAGCAGTGCCGGTAGGGGATTATCCGCCCCTAGGGGTTGGCCGCCTCCTGACAGAGCCACCTTCACATGGTAGGCCTTGGGCTAGACATGGATCATTGCTCCATGGGGTTTTGCCCTGGTTGAGTTGATTTGATGGGTGTCTCCCATGTTCCTTTGCGCAAATTACCGTCAGAAAGTGCCTTTCAGTGAATTATTCGATGCATTTGTGTTTGTGACCTACAAAATAATGTTCTCCAAATACATGTGGAACTTGGTTAATATTAAATGCATATGTGTTTAAGATTGCTCCTCTTTTTGTGTCTTAATTGGTGGTCGGATTTGATCGGTAAAGACCACCAACAAGCTCCCCCAAGCTTAACCTTTGCTCATAACAAGCAAATAGCTAAGTTATTGGTTGTTGATCAGTTGTTGCTACAATGACGAGTATAATTCACAAGTGCCATGCCTATAACAAAGTATTCTTCCTCAATTTAAATAAGTTGGTATTCTATCCACCCTTTTAACTTAATCCATGTGGGGCTTATTGCTTTTCCAAATTCTTGGTCAGTTGCAAGATAGAATGATTTTAATAGAATTACCAATCTTTCATTCTTTGATCAACCTTCTATCTCAAGGTTTTATGAGTTTTGCAAAATAAAATGTAAGTTCCTCAAATGATCCACTCGATCGCTCAATGTGTATGATTCTCACCGAGGCCTTCTTTTCATCCTATCTCTAAAAGGCTTTGAGTGGAATTTTAGGTAGGTATGAATGAGAGGCGTACTTACATGACATATATTGCTAAGTCAAAAACCGGATCCAAGGAGATGCAAGTCATACACTTTGATCAAGAAGTGCAAGTGTGTGGAATATTTTCCTAATCCTAATATTTTTGGTACTCCCTTGATTATGACTTTCTCTCTTTTTGATACTTGCCTTGGAAGTATGGGCTATCTCTCTCTTTTTTCAATACTTTGGAACCTCCTTGTGTTCCATTTTTTTCTTTTTCTTTTGCTATTACGAGAGCTTCATGTGTCTCTCTCTTTTTTTTCTTTTTTTAACATAGCCCCATACTTCTTTTTGGCATATGAAAAACTTTGGAGAGAAAGACTCATGACAAATAAATAGAGTTTTTATTTTAGTGGACGGAAAAAGCATGTTTTTGCGTAACTCTCAGTGTAAGAGTTAGCATTTTTATATGTGGGTGTACGTGAATCTTGATCATGGGTGCATGACTAGAATCTCTACAGGGGTCATAATAATTTGACAAAACTCAATGTGTATATAAGTATCATATGACTAAGGTTTTTGAATTGGAATGATGTCATATGGCCCTCGTAGCAACTCATAACCATTAAGGAACTTTTAATTTTAGCATTTTTAAAATGAAAACTCTAGATGTCAAGTTTCTCTTAGAATAAAGTCATAGCATATCCTATTTACCATAACATAACTTGCAACAACTTTGAAAATGATCATGCTTTTGCAACCCATGAGTTCCAAGTTTTAGGATGAGACATTTTTAACCAACAAACTTAAATCTTGGGAAATATTAAGTTACAGCCTAGGCACACATGAATTATAGACAAAGCAACTATTCATCATTTCAACAAAGGAGAAACTAAAAATTCTTAAATCACATGAGAGTGGAATAAATATTTTTGTTGTTTTTATCATATTTAATTTTTTTTGGATTATATATTTTTTCAAATTTTTAAATGCTAATAATTAAATAAATGCTGAAAAATAAATAATGCAAAAATTAAAATGCAGATTTTAAAGGATACTGCTTACCTCTGTGGGGGTCCTCCCCCAAGCTTGCTCGTTGCCAGATGATGACTTCGAGGTAGGTTATTTTGTTTTGATTTAGTGTATCGACTAATGTTCGTACTGAGTATTTTTGGTTCAATGATTAATTATCTAATCAAGGTAGGCTGAATAACCTAAGCACCCTGCTTAATTTCAAAAAGCCTATGAAGACATGATCATATACTAACCATGCCTCAAACAAAAGTATGCTTTGTATAGAACAAGCGGGATTTATTTAAGAGGTAAACTTTATTATTATTATTATTATTATCCTTTATCAATGTATAAAATAGAAATTCAAAATTTTAGTATGATTATAAAGATAACTACAAATTTACCTTTGGCAAGGACTCACCGTTTAAGGTCCAATGAGTAGGACCCTTCTCCATTCATTTCTTGCTTGTTGATGGAGTGCCCGATCCCAGAGAATTGGATGCAGAGGGCTGCTCTTTTTTCAACCTCCACACCATCTTGTTTGTTCTTGGTGGTGTGGTGGTGGATTTCGGAGCTTCTTCTCTAGGTTTCCACACTGGCTTGCTCTTCTTTGGTAGTGTGGGAACGGCTTTTGGGATCTTTTCTTTTGTCATTTGTTTAACTTTTTTCTACTCCAACTTCTTTTTGGTTTCTTTGTTCTTTTTCATAGGACTATCCACCAATTGAGGTTGGATATGAACCTCCTTTAGGCCTTGTGGGTTTGGCCCATACTTGATGCGAATCATGGAGCATTGCTCCTTCCTAGGCCTAAAGGTGATTTTTTCTTCATTACCATGGATATTGAAGCGGATTTCTTTGGCTCCAACATCAATTTGGGCTCCTTCAGTGCTCAAGAAGGGTCGCACTAGGATGAGGGTCAAATCTTTTATGACCTCCATGTCGAGCACCATGAAGTCAACAGGGATGTAGGAATCTTGGATTTTCACCATAATATCTTCGACTATCCCTTTCGGGTAGCGAACCGTCGAATCGGCCAGCTAAAGCATTATTGGTGTTGGCATCAATTGCGTGGGGCTCAGCTTGTTGAAGACAACATTGGGCATAACGCTTATGCTAGCCCCAAGGTCGCACAAGGCTTGGTTGAAATACTGGATCCCGATGGAACATGAGATTGTGAGGCACATAGGATCCTTCTTTTTAGGGAAGTCAAGTATAGCGGCGCTACACTATTCTGTCAACTTGACACCCTCTGTGGATGGTAGTGGTCGCTTGTTGTTGATGATGTCCTTGATATACTCGGCGTAGGAAGGTACATGCAAGACGTCCATTAGGGGGACGCTTACATGTATCTTCTCGATCATCTGAACAAATCGAGTGAATTGCTCGTCCATGTCCTGCTTGTGGTTTCTTGTGGGAAATGATAGGTAGCTAGTGTCGATGAAGTCCTTTGGTGCTGTCTCCTCTTCTTGCTCTTTTTCTTCTTGTGTTGTTGAAGGTTTAGCCTCTTGGCGCTGTTTTGCTTTTCCTACAGAATGGTTAGGATTTGGTGGGTCACGAGTGGACTTAACACCCTTCGTGACTACTGGATTTACTTTTTCACAAAAGGAGTTTTAGGTTGGGCAGTAATTTTTCCATCATTACTAATAGGAATGGCAGCAGCGATTTTAGCAAGTTGTGATTCTACCATTTTTTAAAACTCAATTGATTTTTAACAGCATACGTTAAACCTTCAATCTAAGAATTTATGTTTTAAAGGATTTTATCATTAGTTGTGAGCTTCTTGGTCAAACTTTCATTTATTTTTGCTTGGTCTAGTACCAAGTCTTTCAAAGAAGGTTGATTTGAATTGTAGTTGAAATTGAAGTTCAAATTACCTTGCGGGCGAGATTGGTTATTCCACCCCTTATTACCTAGTTGGCAAAACCCGTTGTTGATGAAGGCAGCTTCTTCATGGGTTTCGGGGCAATCATTCCCCAAGTGGCCAATGTTTCCACAGACCTCACACATCATGTGTGAGTCCATGGCCTAGACGGTGCCCATCATGGCATCTTTTATCTTAGGCTCATTCATCTAGTCTTTTCATCAATAAATCTATTTTTGCGGAAAGCATGTCTGTCTCCTTCACGGTATGCATTCCTTTTTTTGTTTTCCTTTCCTCCCCTCAGCTTGATTCAATACCATTTTATTGATGAGAGCCATGGCTCCATCAATGGTGAGGGAAAGGAAAGTGCCTCCAGCAGCAGTGTCGAGGGTGCCCCTACACATGGGTATTAATCCATCATAAAAATTTTGGAGCACTAACCAGTTTTCAATCCTATTGTAGGGGCATGCTTGGATATAGTCCTATAGCCTCTCCCATGCCTCAGGAATGGTTTCCATGGAGCTTGCTAGAAGTTTGAAATTTTTTCCCTCAAGGCATTGGTTTTGCCCATGGGGAAGAACTTGGTGAGGAATGCTGTGGAACATTTGTCCCATGTCTTGATAGCTTCCTTTTCTTTGTAGAACCACTGCTTCACCTTTCTTGAAAGGGAAAAGTAAAACAAGCAAAGCCTAATGCACTCTAGTGCGACATCCTTGATGACGATCGTGTTGCGCAACTCGAGCAAGTATTGGAGATGTGCATTCACATCCTCCCTAGGCAAACCATGGAATTGGTTTGCCTGCACCATGGAATTGGTTTGCCTGCACCATTGTGATGAGGCCGGTATGGAGCTCGAAGTTCCCATCCCCAATGTTAATAGCAGGCCCAATAGGCACATTGGCAACAACGGGGGTGGAGTAGTCACGGAGGGTATTGACCATGATTGGAGTTACGAATGGTGCGGGGTGACTAGTTCGACTGTCGGAGAAGTAGCAGAAGTAGAAGCGGCATGAGACCGTTTCTTCCTTAGGAGTGCCTTCACATTTTTATGTAGTTTTCCGATAGTTTGTAACTAGTCATACACTATCCTATTTTCATCCATAATAGGAGAAAACAAGCAAAGTTAGCCTACTTAAACAATGGCTACCTTACATGCATATTATCATGAACATGTTCTACTAGATTCTTTAATCAATATGCCTTCCCTGGCAATGGCGCCAGAAATGCTTGTTGGCACTTCTTAGCGTAGCTACTAGGTTTGTATCCCTAGCAACAACGCCAGAAGTGCTTGTTGTTATTTCTTAGCATCATCACTAATAATTAGCAATGCCACTAAGTAATAGCCTTGATAGTTCTGTAATAATTTTAGGTATTTATCCAAAAGTGCATGTTGCTATCATTGTAGCATTTCACTCGAAAGTATTTAGGTATCATTATTTATATTTCCCAAAGGAAGGCATTTGATTAAGAGTCTAGTATGGATATGAACTTGAATAATAATGCTTGCAAGTACACCAATGATTATAACAGGGGTAAGAACGGTGATTTCAAGATAGTGGACACACACTTGGCATTTCTCAAAGGATAAAATAAAGAGAAAGAATAAAAGAATAATCTAAGTCGAGCAGGCATTGGTCTAGTATAGTCATACAAAGATTAGTTAATATTCATACAAGTTACATAATTAGTCTTAGGACTAAGTGTGAAGCAGGTCGGGAGGCCACCGAGTACTGGTCTGCTAGCAACCTCATGTGACAATTTAGACTCCTACACCTCAGTCGAACTTGTGGGATTACAAGGGACGGACAGGGCTATCACCACCTGGCTCCAACCCCTCAACCGTGGAAAGTGACAATGCATTCACCTATCTCTCCATACCCAAGCACCATGCTTGTGTATACAGAAACTACCCAAATTTCCCTGGGTCCCCAAACCTACGGATCGACAGGTAAAGAACTTGGGCACACCAAATGACACGATGAACCACCACCTCAACTTTGCTCTAATTCCAATTATATGAGTTATATGAGTGTTTAAGCATAAGGTTAAGTGTGCTACTCTCATGACACATAAACTATAGGCTAGTTCATATATCAAGATCATAACACAATAACTATACTCTAGTTCATAAGTATGACTGTAAATGTAAGATGAGAGCATGACTTTGGAAGAACTCATATTTCTATTCATACCCAAAGGTCTCTTCTTCCAAGGAGCCAAGCTCTCCAAGGTAGGTTTGCCTAGCTCTAAAGGTACTAAAAAGTAAAACTACAACTAGATAGTGAGGGAGTGAGGTGTTGCTCAAGTGGAGTGTGTTTGGAGAGGGAGGTACCCTCTATTTATATAGGAGCCTAGGAGGTGCTTAGATGCTATTCTTGGTGCGTCCCCAGCTCCCGCCACCTTATCATGGTTCCATGCCACCACCTCAGCAAGGGGTGGCTGAGTAGCGCCACTAGGGTGTCGCCTGCCCCTAGGGGTTGGCCGCCCCTTGACTGAGCTGCCTCACCATCGCCTTCTTGGGGCAGGCCTTGGGCTAGACATGGATCACTGCTCCATGGGGTTTTGCCCTGGTTGAGTTGATTTGATGGGTGTCTCCCTTTTTCCTTTGTGCAAATCAGTGTCGAAAAGTGCCTTTCGGTTAATTATTCCATGTATTTGTGTTTGGGACCTGCAAAATAATGTTATCCAAATACATGTGGAACTTGGTTAATAGTAAATGTATATGTGTTTAAGATTGCTTATTTCTCCTCTTTTTCTGTCTTAATTGGCTCTCAGAGTTGATCGGTAAAGACTGCCAACACCCACAAGGCATCATCAACAGCTTGGATCCACACACAACAAGTGCCATGGCTCCTCCACTAGATCTGCTCCATGTGGCCCCGATGTCCATTCTCCTAGACGAGGCAGGACGGCCATAACTCCTCCACCAGGCATGATGGACAGACGTCATCAACTGCCTACACAAGGCGTTAGTGGATGGGACATGTCCAGAAGCCACCCCTTCTGCTAGCAAGGAGGCCCCACAAATGGCTTCGGGGGCTGCACCAGCTCCCTAAACAGAGCAGCCCACCCCCTCAATCGACAGGCGCTTGGGTGGTGCATTCACTAAAAGACCAACCCAACTCCTCGGAGTTGGGTAGGGAGCCGCTGAGTCATGGACCCAATGAGGGCTTCCGTCCAAGCCTTGGCGCACTCCCATATCCTTGACCTATGGTTGCAGAGGGTCGGCCCTAGAAGGCTAGCTTGAGAAGATCAGGACCTGGTACTATAGCCCCCAGAAGGGCGTGGTACTCCAGATGAGCAGATGGCCCTAAGCCAGAGCCCAATGCTCTTGATCACCTAGCCCATGGTAGGCTCTGATCAAAAAGGAGGGCGCCCTAGGGCCTATAGTCAGCAACTCCTAGATGAGTTCACCGAGCTCTCGCTCAAGTCGAAGACCCATGAGACCGAGGCTCATGAAGGGATCAACATCATCTTTGCTTAGCCCCAACAGCCGAGCAATTCCCATCACTCTAGAGAAGTAGGCCCCAAGCAGGGCACAGTGCTCCCACTAGCGGAAGATGTCCCCACCAAGGAGGGTTCAGTCACCAGATGATTGAATTTAGCCCTTCATCATGATCACGCCAGGTAAGGGCACGAAGGGCTCGGGGGCTCCTGACAAGATCCTAACATATAGGTATGTTAAGCCTCAAGTCCTATGCTTCCTGAACAAAGTAGACGCCCTAAACATCCCCTTTAGGATTGCCCAGGGGCTTAGGGGCTATGCCCATTGGGCACGCTCATGTGGACCCTCCAGCAAAGAGATGTGGCCAAGCCTGACTTGAATGTAGCTTCCGCCTAGGACTCAGGGCCTTCCCCGAGCCTTGGGCTCCCAACTGTGGCATGACCAAGCCCGATCCTTGGCTCCTACCTAGCTCATGATGCCTGCCAAGGCCCAGGCTCAAGAAGACAGGCCCCTAGCTACCGATGCTTAGGGGCTCCTTGGCACCGCTCCCCAGGCATGGCCCTACCAACTGCTCCTTCGATAGGGTCACGTTCGGGGCATGACATAAGAAGACAAAGCTTCCCATGGCCTCTGGGGGCTCATGGGCTTTTGGTCCCGCATGTTAGCCCCTGGAGTCGACCTCCTTCGCCACCAAGAAGACTCTAGAAGGTCTCACCCAAGGGAGGCCTATCCAAGCTAACACCACCTGACATGTAGGGTGTCAAAATAGAGCGGCTAGATGATGCCCAAGGCTTCTTTGATTCTATGGCACCACAACGGTCCATGGCACACCACTACAAGACCCTCCAAGACTCCAGTGCATGTAGACCATATACTAAACCCCCAAACTACCATGTACTAGACCTATCTGATTATATAAGGGATAAGGGGGGAGGATCCCATTTTTTGATCACCAGACACTACATTCCATCCGCCTCTGCTCTGCATATAGAGCGAGGCAACCTGGAGAGAGGCACTGAGAGCCTCTCCTCCACCACATCCTGTTGTCTCCCAACTCTTCAATGAAAGGGAAGGCACCACCGGTGGTGAGGCAACCTTAGGATTAGCACCGAGCTAAACCCCCGTACCAAATCTTCTTCCTTTACACTCTATTGTAACCCCCTGATTTTGGGTGCTCTTGAGTATAAGGATCATCAGCTGCTGGACATAGGGACCAAATTGGCCTAAACTAGGATAAACCGTTGCATCTCCCCTACATGTTTCTTATGTTCCTGAGTCCACCCGAGCCACCAGAGACCCATACTCTAACACCAACTCGAACAATATGCCTACCACGATTTTGACCCCATGACACCGTGGAATGAAATGCAAAAAAGTTTGCAACTTGGGGAATGGATTGGTGCCTGGGTCACACTGCCACCCCTTGTTTGGTGCACCATTGCCCCTATGGCAGTGCCTGACTGGCCTAGTTCTAAGCGCGAGCATCGGGGTGGTCACTGGACATGGCAGTGTGCACCACCATGCTTGTGATGGTGCACCATTTGTAGCTGTCCAGTGCCACCACCATCTTTTAACCAAAAGCTAGGGTTAGCTATAGAATGGGCCAAGGGGGCACCGCCTTGGTCACCGCAATGGGTGCGACGGTGCACCACCCTAATTTTCCAAAGGCTATGGTTTTTGGAGGCTTGGCTAGGGTGGCACCATCACCCCCTATTCGGTGGTACATGGCCGTATGCGGTGCCCTCGTAGAAAGCAGCTCCAAGGGGTAACAGCTCTATTTGCTTATGTGGCTATAAATAGATGGTGTGGCTAGCCTTGGCCACTCTCTTGGCACCTCTTACACTTGTGCACAACCTTTGGAAGCTGAGCAACACACTCCACTCACTTGTTCACTTGATTTCATCATCTTGAGTGAGATTGGAGGGCCTCTACTGCATTGCATTGAGTTGCATCATCTTGTGGCACTAGTTGGGTGATTTGGGCTGGTTGTGAGCTTGTTACTCTTCGTGTTTACCGACACCTAGACAGCCCAATGATTGGAGGATCATTGAGAGGAGTTGGTGATTGTCTCCGGCCTTGATCGGTTAATTGTGAGGGGTCTTGTACCTTCCCTAGCGGAGCGCCAAAGGCAACTCTAGTAAATTGCTCATGTCATTGAGTTACCTCACTAATGGTTAGGTTCTTGTGGTGTCCAATTATGTGGAAAAGTTTGTGCAACACCTCTTAGCCGCCAAACCACCAAGTGTTGGTCAACACAACGGGGACCAGTGTGCCGACAAGCACGTGAACCTCAAGAGAAAAATTGCTTATTTCTTGCCCATTGGTATTCTCCTGGTGATTATATCGGCATTCATATTATGATTGGTTCATCCCTCTACATGGCAGTATAAGCTTTCCAGTCACTCCTTTACTTACTTGCAAACTAGTTGTAACAATCTCTTTAGTGTAATTAGTTTTGAGAGCTTATTTTGCTTGCTAGTTAAGTCCACCTAGTGGAGCTCCTTAGTGTAGCAAGTTTGAGAGCTCTTAGTGAGTAGCAACTTAGCCTCTTGTGTGCCTAGTGATTATAGCAACTAGAATTGTTGGGATAGGTGGCTTGCAACCTTTGTAGAGCTAGAGAAAAATTGTCATACTAATCAATTGCTCTAGTGATCTTGTAGATTTTTAAATAGGCTATTCACCCCCTCTAGCCATATTAGGACCTTTCAACTATCTGTTCTAGATTTAGCTATATTGGCACTGCAAATAATCTTAGTACTCCCATGATCTTCAGAAGCTGGAAGTGGGGTGGCAATCTAGAACAGAAGCTGAGACAGGGTACTAACCACCCAAGAGGGAGACATGATCCAAAGCGGCTAGTGCACAATATTGCCCTCAGAAGTGGATGTGAACACCATGCCCTATTGTGCCCCATCCAAGGGAATCTATTGGTCATATAGAGACATGCCCAATCCTTACTCCTGGTAGATGAAAGCTGAATTACGTAACCCATATGGGAGTCAAGGTAGGACACCAATAACCAAGTCCGAGTAGGACTCGAACTCATCAGAATAGATCTTTGTAGAATCAAAAAATTGAAAAATCTTGAATTTTCTTGGCGAGATTCTCCAGCGCATCCTTAGATTGAACTGGCAGAGCTTGATCATCCTGAATCTCCATGAGATGAGCTTAGCTTGCATTCATCGTCAGCCATGCAAACCCAAGCGCCAAAGACAAACTCAGAACCCGGTGAGAAACTCATGTTGTCGAGGTCCATCGATCTCTCGATCGCAAAGTCACCGAAAGCCCCTACCTGGCGCGCTAGCTGTCGGTGTTTGATGACCAACAACCTATCATGGGGGTACCTAGGACAATGTTAGGTGGGCTTCAGCGTATGCAGAACTCCATGGAAAACACGAAGATGAACGATTTTATACTGGTTCGAGCCCTCATTATCGAGTAAAATCCTTTATGTTTAGTTCGGCGTGAGCCTTTGTGTTGGATTGTATGATTTAGTTGAAATATAAGGGGTGCCGCTTGCCTCTCTTTATATAGGTCAGAGGGAAGGGCGATTGCTCTAGTCCTAGTCAATTACATTTGGAGAGTCCTAGTTCTATTCTAGAGTCTACTTTCCCTAAATGTTCGTCTAGGTTAGTTCTTGAATACTTGGATATCATGCCACCTTGTTCCATGTCTTCAAGCAAACCTTGGCTAGCCCAGGAAACCTCCAAGTAGTCAGTCCAATAGGGAACCCATTGGATCCTAGTCTATCAGCAACCCCTCCTATTTTCCTCAAAATTATGGCTAGACAGCTAGGTTGGCAATTGAATGAAGGGCTTTAGGGGCCAACCTCTGAGCCGAAGGAGAAATCATGGATGAGGCTGCATGCGCATCAGATTCATCCTACTCATGAAATCACTCCATAATGAAACTGCTAAGAGCTTGCAACCTAGATATCTCCAAATTGGTCAGCCAAAAACAATGAGGGTGCATTCCTGTAAGATAATGTCAAAATGGACATAAATAATGATTCCTGCATTCGCAATGTCCCCTTGGAAAATAGCTAGGCTGAACCACTCAACATGTAATGTGTACTACAAAATGAGGCATTTGCAACAAACATACATGGCATGGCTACAAGTATGGAGAATATCTGACTTGTTAAACAACAAGCCCTATATCAATTCATAAAAAACAACGATCACTGGCCGGGTTTAAGAACCCCATCTCAACCTACATTTGGGTACATTGAACCTACAAAACAATTAAATGTGTAGTTAGACACATTCACCTCGGTGTTCACATAAATGCATTTATATATTAATGAAACTGAAATGGTTGATCCACCACCTGATAGGCCTGCCAAGGGTGAACTTTTTGTAAAATCGGTACAACTTCTACTCGATCCATAACACCAATTGCCTCCATAGGTTGTCTGACATTATGTTCACTAACCATGGGCACCTGCACATTACTCAGGCTATAAGATTGTTCCCAGAAATAGCTACTATGGATATGCACATGGATTACCATCCTTGTCGTTTGACTCTAGGTTGAGTGTGATGATTCCAGCAAAACCATTAGTTGTTGCTACTTCATTCGCAATGTACATCATCCCCTAATTTGGTAGAATAAGTCCTAACAAAAATTAATGTGCACGGGGTCAATATATTGCATGTAAGAACTCTCTCTGTCGATGAACAAGCTAAGTGAAAGGTCTTAATATGGCTAGAGGGGGGTGAATAGCCTATTTAAAAATCTACAAAATCACTAGAGCAATTTGATTAGTATGACAAATAGCGAAATGCAAACTTGCTCTAGCTCTACAAGGGTTGCAAGCCACCTATCAAACAATTATAGTTACTATAATCACTAGGCAAACAAATGGCTATGTCACTACTCACTAAGAGCTCTCACACTTGCTACACTAAAGAGCTTCACTAGATGATCTTAAGCTACAAAGCAAGCTCTCAATTCTAGCTACACCAAAGAGCTTGCTATAAATGAGTGAGTAGGGTGATTATACCACCGCATAAAGGAGTGAACCAATCACAAGATGAATACCAATTCAATCACTGGGAGAATACCAAAGGGCAAGAGACATCCAATTTTTCTCCCGAGGTTCACGTGCTTGCCAATACGCTAGTCCCCATTGTGTCGACCAAGACTTGGTGGTTCGGCGGCTAAGAGGTGTTGCACGAACCTCATCCACACAATTAGACACCACTGTTGGCGGTCTCTATCGATCAAATCTGACTGCCAAATAAGTCACAAAAAGAGGAGAAATTAGCAATCTTAATCACATATGCATTTACTATTAATCAAGTTCCACATGTATTTGGAGAACATTATTTTGTTTTCACATGTGCTACTTATATTCATCAAGTTCCACATGTGCTACTTATATTCACATTGAGTTTTGTCAAATCGTTGTGACCCTTGTAGATATTCTAGTCATGCACCCATGATCAAGACTCACGTACACCCACAAATAAAATGCTGACTCTTACACTGAGAGTTACGCAAAAACATGTTTTTCGTCCACCTAAAATAAAAACTCCATTCATTTGTCATGAGTCTTTCTCTCCAAAGTTTTCATATGCCACAAAGAGTATGGGGCTATATTGAAAAAAAGAGACATATGAAGCTCTCAAAATAGCAAAAGAAAAAAAGAAAAAGAATGGAACAAATGAAGGTTCCAAAGTATTGAAAAAATAGAGATAGCCCATACTTCTAAAGCAATTAATGAAATGAGAGAAAGTAATGATCAAAGGAGTATCAAAAATATTAGGAATCACTTTTATGTTCCACACACTTGCACATCTTGATCAAAGTGTATGACTTGCATCTGCTTAGATCCATTTTTTGACTTAGCAATATATGTGATGTAAGTATGCCTCTCATTCAACCAACCTAAAACACCACTCAAAGCTTTTTAGAGATATGATGAAAAGAAAGCAAAAGAAATGCCTTGGTAAGGATCATACACATTGACTAATCGAGTGAATCATTTGAGGAACTTATATTTTATTTTTGCAAAACTCATAAAACCTCCGGATAGAAGGTTGATCAAAGAATGAATGATTGGTAATTCTATTAAATCCGTTCTATTTTGCAACCGCCTAAGACTTGGAAAAGTAATAAGCCTTATAGGGATTAAGTTAAAAAGGGTGGATAGAATGCCAAACTTATTTAAATTGACGAAGAATACTTTGTTATAGGCATGGCACTTGTGAATTATATTCATCATTGTAGCAACTACTGATTAACAACCAATAACTTAGCTATTTGCTTGGGATGAGCAATGGTTAAGCTTGGGGGAGCTTGTTAGCGGTCTATATCGATCAAATCTGACTGCCAAATAAGTCACAAAAAGAGGAGAAATTAGCAATCTTAATCACATATTCATTTACTATTAATCAAGTTCCACATGTATTTGGAGAACATTATTTTATAGGTCACAAACACAAATACATGGAATAATTCACCGAAAGGCGCTTTCCGATGTTGATTTGGGCAAAGGAACAAGGGAGACACCTATTAAATCAATGCAACTGGGGCAAAGCACCATGGGGAAGCCATCCTAGTCCATCCCATGGCCTACCACATGAAGGTGGTGGTGAGTGGCCATCGTCAAGGGGTGGCCGACCCCCTACCGACGTTGCTCAACCACCCCCTCGCTGTGGTGGTGACATGGAAGCATGCTAAGGCGGTGGGAGCTAGGGACATGCCAAGAATAGCCTCCAGCATTGCCTTGAGCACTGTATAAATAGAAGGGTACCCCCTCTCTAAACATACACCACATTGAGCAACACCTCACTCTCTACTCTCTTTAGTTTTACCTTTTAGTTGTATTAGAGCAAGGCAAAGCCACCTTAGAGGGCTTGGCTCCTTGGAAGAAGAGATTATTGGTATGAATATCATTATGGGTTCTTCCAAAGTCATGTCTTCACTTTATTATAGTCATACTTATGAACTAGAGTATAGTTGTTGTGTTATGATCTTGATATATGAACTAGTGCGGAGTTTATGTGTCATGAGAATAGCAAACTTAACTTTATGCTTAAACAATCATAAAACTTATATAATCAGAATTAGAGCTAAATTGAGGTGGTGGTTCATCGTGCAGTCAGGTGTGCCCATGTTCTTTACCTGTCGATCTGTAGGGTCAGGCACTCAAGGGGATTTGGGTAGTTTGTGTATATGCAAGTGTGGTGCATGACTATGGAGAGACTAGTGAATGCATTTCCTTCTCTCTAGTTGAGGGGTAGGCGGTAGGTGGTGATAGCCCTGTCTGTCCTTCATAATCCCCCATGTCCGTTTAAGGTGTAGGAGTCTAAACTATCACATGAGGTTGCTAGCAGACCAAAATTCGGTGACCTCCCAACCTGCTTCACACTTAGCCCTAAAACTAATTATGTAATTTGTATGATTATTGACTAATCTTTGTATGACTACACTAGACCAATGCTTGCTCGACTTAGGATTATTCTTTTATCCTTTTTTTTCTATTTTATCCTTTGAGGAATACCAAGTGTGTGTCCACTATCTTGGAATTACTATTCTTACACATGTTATAAGCATTGGTGTGCTTCTAAGCATTATTATTCATGTTCTTATCCATACTAGACTCTTAATCAAATGCCTTTCTTTGGGAAAATATAAATAATAATACCCTGAATACTTCTGGGTGAAATGCTACAATGATAGCTCCGTGCGCTTACAAATAAATATCTAAAGTTGTTAAGGAACTATCAAGGCTATTTCTTAGTAGCATGGCTACACATTAGTTATGTTGCTAAGAAGTACCAACAAGGTATTTTTGGCTCCATTGCTAAGGATGGATTTAAACCCCGTACTTAGTAATGACGTTAACAAATACCAACAAGCATTTCTGGTACCATTGCCGGGGAAGGCATATTGATTAAAGAATCTAGTAGGACATGTTCATGATAATATGCATGTAAGGTAGCCATTGTATATGCAGGATAACTTTACTTGTTTTCTCCTATTGTGGATGAAAATAGGATAGTGTATGACCGGTCACAAACTATCGAAAAACTACATCGAACATCCAGAGCCACTCCTAAGGAAGAAACGGTCTCATATCGCTTCTTCTTCTGCTACTCCTCTAGTAGTCAAACCAGTCACCCCTGCACCATCTGCTACTGCAATAATGGCCAAGACCCTCCGTGACTACTCCACCCCCACTATCGCCAACATGCCCATTGGGCCCGCTATCAATGTTGGGGATGGGAACTTTGAGCTCTGCACCGGCCTCATCATGATGGTGTAGGCAAACCAATTCCATGGTTTGCCAAGTGAGGAAGCGAATGCGCATCTCCAACACTTCCTCGAGGTGTGTGACACGATCTTCATCAAGGACATCGCACTTGAGAGCATCAGGCTCCGCTTGTTTCCCTTCTCCCTCCTAGCAAAGGCAAAGCAGTGGTTCTACAAGGAAAAGGAAGATGTCAAGATGTGGAACAAATGTTCCACAACGTTCCTCGCCAAGTTCTTCACCATGGGAAAAACAATGCCCTGAGGGGATGAATTTTAAACTTTCAACAAAGCTCCATAGAAACCATTCCCAAGGTGTGGGGGAGGCTGCATGACTACATCCAAGCATGCCCACACCATGGGATTGAAATTGGTTAGTGCTCCAAATTTTTTATGTTGGATTAATACCCATGTCCAGGGGCCATATCGACGCTGCTGCTCGAGGTGCTTTCCTTTCTATCACCATTGATGGAGCTACATCTCTCATCAATAAAAATGGTGGCCAATCAAAGCTAGGGGAGGAAAGGAAAACAGAAAAAGGAATGCATACTATGAAGGAGACGGACATGCTTTCCATGAAAATAGATCTTTTGATGAAAAGACTAGAGGGACAAGCCCAAGATAAAGATGCCATGATGGGCACCATCCAGGCCTTGGACTCACACATGATGTGTGAGATCTATAGGAATGTTGGCCATTTAGGGAATGATTGCCTCGAAACCCATGAAGAAGCTACCTTCATCAATAACGGGTTTCGCCAACCAGGTAATAACGGGTGGAACAACTAGTCCAGCCCGTAAGGTAATTCGAACTACAAATCCAATTACAATTTGAATCAACCTTCTTTCCAAGACTTGGTATTAAGCCAAGCTAAAATTAATGAAAATATCAATAAAAAGTTAATGTATAATGACAAAATGCTTGAAAACATAAATACTAAAATTGAAGGTTTGATTTCTTCTATCAATAACCAAATGAGCTATAATAAAATGATTGAAACTCAAATAGCTCAACTTGCTGCCACTATACCTGTTTTTGATTCAAGAAAGATTCCGGGACAACCTAAAACTTCTCTCAAATTTGTTAAAATGGTCTCAACAAGGTTCGATAAGCCTCTATGTCAGGAAAACCACATTTATTTTGTAGATCCACCATTCATTGCCAAGAAAGAAGAACCTGGCCACCCGACAATTACATGCTCAATTGGCCCACATGTCCTCCACAATGCCTTCTACGACCTTGGAGCAAGCATCAACATTCGCATCTACTTCTCCAGACATGGATGTACCTCCATCAAGCAAAAAGTGAAAGGAGAAGTGTCCTGCTCATCGGACATTAAAATGGTGAGTACTTATCGAAGGTAAATCGGTAGTTATCCTTTGTATTTATGATTTAAAGTTGCCTAAAATTATTAGATAATAAAACTACAATAATAATTAAAAAAATCTTTGGTTCTCTTATTCACCATTCAATGTCTTCGCCTCTGTTGGATGAATCTTGTTTATCTTGTCATGCTTCCTTTCTCTACACTGGTATGTTTCTATAACACCTCTGTGTTAAGCATTGCAATTTGCATTTGCATTTCATGAGCACAATCATCATCCAAGCATTCATGAACATGAGCATATGAAATTTCATCTCATTCTTATACTTTGTCACATAAAATGTTGATTCATATATATATGTTAATGCTCACATATGCTAGGATTTACATGTGATCAATGTATAAAATATTTGTGGGACCTTAGAAGTACCTTAAACATGTTTAGAATGTCACATGGAACAACTTTGGTATTCATGACTTGGACCCATTTGGCCTTAAGTCATGGTTTTAGTGTAGGCTTTTATTTTCAAGTTGTATGTTTGACCCAAGTTGAACTATAGCGTATAGTGTTTGCATGGTGTGCACCCTTAAGCAAAGTTGTAGTACTTGACTAGAGCAACAACTTTTATTTTTGGGTCAAGGTCTGATTCAGTGCTTAACATGGTATAATCGTGCTCACAAAAATCAATGCAGTGCTGTTTTGAAGACTTAAAAAATTTCTAAGTCTAAACTGCATTTATAGTTTCAAGTGCTGCACTTTGGGATGATATTACTCGTGAACCATTAGGATTTAGGCCAAAGTCCTTTTAGCAATGTTGTAGATCTCGTGTAGCTATAGAATTCTTGTTAAAGAAGTTTTTGCATTAGACGAACAATTTAGGAGTAACGATCACGTGGAGTAGCTCTATCAGTCACATTCATCGCCTCTGATGGCCGCGTCCATGCCGCCGTTAGTGGCCGACCAGGGCAGGCCATGTGCGTCGCATGGCAGCCATACATCGACGTCGGTTTGTCTGGTCTGGCCAGCGTGGAGGGTTATGTCATGCACCTACGCTGCTCGCTTCCTTCACTCTCACGCCTTACTTCTCTCCCACCCACGCTAGAGCAAGCGCAGCATCGCGCCGCTGCGCCATTGTCGTCGCTCTGCCGTGCTTGCTCACCATCATCGCCACACCATTTCCCAATCGGTTGTGCCAATAGCTCTACCATTGTCACCTCTTCCACCCTGACCAGCTTGCCCCTCTTGCCAAGCCAGGGTAAGGGCTCATTTTGCTTCACTGCCCCTGCGTCATCACCAGAGCACCATCGAGCTCCATGCTCACAATAGCCTAGCCATTCCACTGCCCCATATGCAGCCATCTCCTTTGGTCTAGCACCCCACTAGTGTCTAGCAGCTTAGGTCAAAGCAAGGGTTGATGCTACTGCGTGTCGGTGCCGGAACGATTCACCACTCTGTGCGCGGCCGCCATTGCCGTTGTGGCACTAGAGGTCGTCGTCGAGCTAGTAGACCATGTCCCTCTATACTGTTGTGCCTTCAGTAGGGTAACCCTAGGTCTAGCTAACAAAATGATGGAGACCTCTCTCCCATCGCCATCTCACCAAAACAGGGAGAGCACCACCGTGCTCCGTGCATCGCCACATGGGCATGCACACGGTCAGAGCTTGCCATCACATCACTGGAACCATAGCCACCTAGGTTAGCTCCGATAAGTTACCATGAAGTTGTAGAGCACCTGACCGGAGCATGTGGTGGCCGAAGGATGCCAGTGTATCGCTACGCGATCATCGCCATCCGCCATTGCCACCGGCGAGCTACTTCTAGTGAGCTTCTAGGCTAGCCGAGCACACCTATCGACACGGCTTGATGAGACGAGCACGTAGGTGTTGTCATCATCATCGGTGATCTCGCTGTTGGTGAGATATCACTGGTCGGAGCACCTCCTCTACTTCTGTGTGTCTGATGGGTGGGTCCCCATTGACCGTGGATCCCAGCTGTTAGTGTGTATAGAAATGATTTTCTGATTTATTTTATAGATTTGAATGCATGTTTCAAAAATTCATTTCTCAAGCTAGCAGTGTCCAATTGTGGTGAACCAAATTTTGTTAGTTTCATCTTGAAGTGTAGTATTTGATAAAAATATGAGATGCACTGTTTCTGGTATTTTCTAGGAGAATAAAATGTAGCTAGATAAATGCTTTTCAAATATATTCTATCTTGTTAAATGCATAACTTGAGCTAGGAAGGTGATAAAATTGTGATTCCAATTTTTTTGGTCTTGTGTTGACATGCTCTAGCTAGGAAAAATACTAAACTTGCAATAGTCATACTTTGAATATGTTCATCATATTTAATCCTAATTAATTGCTAGTTTCTAGTGAAATTAATTAGGGTAAAAATATATAACATATGATCATGCCAATTTTTACACAGTATTCTTATGCTTGGAGGATTGTAAAAAAATATTAAATCTATTGTTTGACACTTTTCACTATGCTAAACTATTTTTGTTAAAATCAACCTAGGTAACTTGTCATTTTTGTATAGGTAGTTGTACTTTTCCAAATGGCATGAAATTTTTATAGTGGACTATTGAGTTCATTTGTAGGCTATTGTAATTTTATCAGAATTTATTAAGCACTAGAATTATTTATCCTTTAAATCACCTTATTATTTAAGGAAAATAATAAATGGATATATAGGTTAGTTATGTTTGACCATGATGTTTTCTAGGGTACTTGTGATACACATGATCTGTTGATATTATTAATAAGTCTTAAAAGCAATTGGTTGTATGCAACTAGTTAATTATTGCTTTATAATTCAACTAGATGGCGGCATATATAGTTTCGGTTGAGTTGATAATTTCATTCTGATCATTGTATTTTCTGTAAAACTTGTTAATAACAAAGTTATATATAACTTACTGATCTACCTTGTGTTAAATTTGCATAGTCATAGGCCTCATGGTTTAAGAAGTATGGTTATTAGAAGTCTGCTGTCAAAAATGCTTGCTCTCTGGACACATCTGAGGGATTTATTTGTTTGACCTAGATAAATACCGAATCACATTAAGATGATTAAAAGAAAGTTGTAAGAAATTTCATAAGATTTTTATAATGTCCACAACCATATTATTTTGATGTATATAACTCCAGTTATGGTCAAAACAAGTGGCTGTTGTCTAGTAGTCTAGAAAATGGTTTACTTAAGTGTTTGTTTAGTTATTAGAAAAGAGATATGCACCTACTCAGTAAAATAAGTTGCAACTTGATATTACTTTAATGCAAAGTCAATGAAAACACTTATGTGTATGCATTCATTACATCATACCATATTATACATATCCTCATATATGCATTCATGATATCTAAATTCATGCTCATGCATATAGGATCAGTAGGAGACGCCTTAGCCCACAACTCTAGGAGAAGAGGAGTAGACTCTTGAAGATCTCCCTGAGTGTCTAGATCACCGGCCAACCTCTTTCCTCAAAGACAAGCCCCAGAGCATTCTAAGTCTCCCATGTTTTACAAAATATTACTTGAGTACTTTATGTTTGATGCATTAGGTTATAAGTGTTGATTGGAAACACTTGATGCATAGAACTACCTTGTCCAATTACATATACCTTTAACCCTATGTAGGTCTAGGATTGAATATATGCTTAGCCATGCTTAGACCGATAGAAGTCGGGTGATTTCCTGTCATCAGCGAGATATAGGTGGATATCGAAGCACGGTTGGCTATATTTGCTATTGTGGAAAAGAACCATAGGGTAATGTAAATGGAGGTTAGATGAAGTCTATGTGTAGGTCGACTCATGTGATTTTGTTTGTGCTGATTAAGGACCATACCATTGTTGGCACTTCTGACAAGATTTAATGCATGCCTATCACTTAGCTGGCTAGATATCTCATTTTGACCACAAAGTCGAGTAGATCAACTCAGGCAAGGCCTCGCTCTATTAGAGTGCACACTCTAGATGGTAGTAAGGATGTGTGAGGAGCCAACCATGAGCCTAAGGGTAGGGTAGTCCTGATCGTCCTAGTAGCTTGTTGTCCCCGATTGTGTGGCACTGGGCGAACCCACGAAATATGTACCTAAGTTGTACCTAAGGTGACCGTTGATCTGGTCTACCTAGGTTTGTGTTAGGAATAAATTTACAGCTGGTTGAAATTGATTTGAATCATCGTCTCTCCTGGATAGTGAGAAACTTGGCTAGCCCCAAAATCGTAGTAACTGTGTTATGGAATACGATGGTTCGGATTAATATGGAATTACCACACCAGCTATGGTTACTATTGTATGCTACTAAATGATAGACTACATGTTTGGCACATGTAGTTGCTAATCTAGAGATGAATAGCTATAATTAACTTGATGACCAAATTATAATTGTATAACTGAATCAATCGCTTTTTATGCAAAATGTTATCAAGCTATCTTCACTTATAAGGCCTTGCATGATCCTTGGAGTCACATTATTTTTGGTTTATGATGGGTAAGTCTAGCTGAGTACCTTCTTGTACTCAGGGTTTTATTCCCATTGTTGTAGATGGTACAGTTTATCATAGCTATTGCAAGAACTGCTTCTGTCCCACCATGGACGAGGAGTGAGCCCTGGGCAGGCATCTCTTATTAATCCTTCTTATATGCTTTTGTGGGAGTTTGATCATGAGCTAGCACTGCATTTGAACTATGATGGCAAATGTTAGCTTCAAACTTTAATTTGCTTCCGCTACTATTTACTAAACTTGGTTTGTAATAACCTTAATTCGTACTCTGATGAATGAACTGTATTTGTGAACTTTATGTAACATGTGATAATTATGTTGAATCATGTATGATCTTGGTTGTATGTTGATGGTTAATCAAGACCTGTCGTGGTACTCGACGAACTACCAAGTTTATATGGGCTCAAGTATGATAGTGCAACCACTTGCGGGTTGCCATTGTACTTATGCTCTTATAAATTTGTCGGTTCTACGACAATTTTGGTTTGGGGGTTGGTCATACATCTTTTAAATTAAGCATGGTGCTTAGATTAATAAGCCTGCCTTAATCAAATTAGACATGGCGTCTAGTTTGATCATTGAACCAAAACTACTAGTGTAGAGTTTGGTTGATCATATGGACTGACCCTTGCAGGAATTTATCAACTTCATGAGGGTAAGTCTTTAAGATGACAACTGAGATGAAAACTTGTTTGGTAAACCTTGATTAAAATAATAATAATAATAAAGATAATAATGATGATAATAATAAAAAAACTTTTGGCCCCAAGTATGGTTTTCTTGTTATCTTGAAGGCACAATTAGACAAGCTTGGGGGGAGCCTCCTAGCACGCTCAAAAGGAGGTCATGAATCACAAATCAGGCCACAACGTCCACCAACTAGCAGCGTTCCTTGCTGAACCATGGACCGTAAGTTAGGAGCTAGCTTGGGGGAGGACTCCCATAGAGGTAACTTATATCTCACATTTCTTTTAGTTATTTTATTATCTTAAAAATGATGAGATATGACTAAAAATGATGATTTCCACTCTCATATGTGACTTAAGAATGTTTAGTTTGTCCTTTGTTGAAATGATAAATAGTTGCTCTATCTATAATTTATCTGTGCCTAGGCTGTAACTTAGTATTCTCCAAGATCTAAGTTTGTTGGCTAAAAATGTCTCATCCTAAAAACTTGGAAGTTGTGGTTATGATATGGTAAATAGAAAATGCTATGACATTGTTCTAAGAGAAACTTGACATCCAGAGTTTTCTTTTAAAAATGCTAAAATCAAAAGCTCGTCAATGCTTATGAATTCCTACCATGGCCATAGACATGATTCAAAATCAAAACCTTAGTCATATGCTACTTATATTCACATTGAGTTTTGTCAAATTGTTGTGACCCTTATAGAGATTCTAGTCATGCACCCATGATCAAGACTCACATACACCCACAAATAAAATGCTGACTCTTACACTAAGAGTTACGCAAAAACATGTTTTCCGTCCACCTAAAATAAAAACTACATTCATCTGTCATGAGCCTTTCTCCCCAAAGTTTTCATATGCCACAAAGAGTATAGGGCTATATTGAAAAAAAGAGAGACATATGAAGCTCTCAAAATAGCAAAAGAAAAGAAGAAAAAGAATGGAACAAATGAAGGTTCCAAAGTATTGAAAAAAGCGAGACAGCCCATACTTCTAAGGCAATCATTGAAAAGAGACAAAGTCATGATCAAAGGAGTATAAAAAATATTAGGAATCACTTTTATGTTCCACACACTTGCACATCATGATCAAAGTGTATGACTTGCATCTCCTTGGATCCAGTTTTTGACTTAGCAATATATGTGATGTAAGTATGCCTCTCATTCATACCTACCTAAAACTCCACTCAAAGCTTTTTAGAGATAGGATGAAAAGAAGGCAAAAGTAATGCCTTGGTAAGGATCATACACATTGAGCGATCGAGTGAATCATTTGAGAAACTTATATTTTATTTTTGCAAAACTCATAAAACCTCTGGATAGAAGGTTGATCAAAGAATGAATGACTGGTAATTCTGTTAAATTTGTTCTATCTTGCAACCACCTAAGACTTGGAAAAGCAATAAGCCCCATAGGGATTAAGTTAAAAGGGTGGATAGAAGGACAAACTTATTTAAATTGAGGAAGATACTTTGTTATAGGCATGGAACATGTGAATTATATTCATCATTGTAGCAACTACTGATCAACAACCAATAAGTTAGCTATTTGCTTGGGACGAGCAAAGGTTAAGCTTGGGGGAGCTTATTAGCGGTCTCTATCGATCAAATCCAACCGCCAAATAAGTCAAAAAAGAGGAGAAATGAGCAATCTTAATCACATATGCATTTTGCTATTAATCAAGTTCCACATGTATTTGGAGAACATTATTTTATAGGTCACAAACACAAACAATGAAATAATTCACCGAAAGGCGCTTTCTGATGCTGATTTGCGCAAAGGAACAAGGGAGACGCCTATCAAATCAATGCCACTAGGGCAAAGCAAAATAGGGAAGCCATCCTGGTCTAGCCCCATGTCCTACCATGTGAAGGCGGTGGTGAGTGGCCATGGTCAAGGGGTGATCCACCCCTAGGGGCGGCCGACCCCCTGCCAGCGCTGCTCAGCCACCCCTTGCTATGGTGGTGGCATGAAAGCATGCTAAGGCGGTGGGAGCTAGGGACGCGCTAAGAATAGCCTCTAGCACCGCCTTGAGCACTGTATAAATAGAGGGGTGCCCCCCTCTCTGAATACACACCACATTGAGCAATGCCTCACTCTCTACTCTCTTTAGTTTTACCTTTTAGTTCTATTTGAGCGAGGCAAAGCCACCTTTGGAGGGCTTGGCTCCTTGGAAGAAGAGATTCTTGGTATGAATATCAATATGGGTTCTTCCAAAGTCATGTCTTCACTTTATTATAGTCAAACTTATGAACTAGAGTATAGTTGTTGTGTTATGATCTTGATATATGAACTAGTGCAGAGTTTATGTGTCATGAGAATAGCACACTTAACTTTATGCTTAAATAATCATATAACTTATATAATCAGAATTAGAGATAAGTTGAGGTGGCGGTTCATCATGTCGCCAGGTGTGCCCAAGTTCTTTACCTGTCGATCCGTAGGGTCGGGGACTCGAGAGGATTTGGGTAGTTTTTGTATATACACAAGCATGGTGCTTGGGTATGGAGAGATAGGTGAATGCATTTCCTTCTCTCCGATTGAGGGGTAGGCGGCAGGTGGTGATAGCCCTGTCCGTCCTTCATTACCCCCCACGTTCGTTTAGGTTGTAGGAGTCTAAATTGTCACATGAGGTTGCTGGCAGACTAGTACTCGGTGTCCTCCTGACCTGCTTCACACTTAGCCCTAAAACTAATTATGTAATTTGTATGATTATGAACTAATCTTTGTATGACTACACTAGACCAATGCCTACTCAACTTAGGATTATTCTTTTATCCTTTTTTCTATTTTATCCTTTGAGGAATGCCAAGTGTGTGTCCACTATCTTGGAATTACTATTCTTACCCCTGTTATAAGCATTGTTATACTTGCAAGCATTATTATTCAAGTTCATATCCATGTGAGACTCTTAATCAAATGTCTTCCTTTGGGAAAATATAAATAACGATACCCTGAATACTTTTGGGTGAAATGCTACAATAATAGCTCCGTGCGCTTGCGGATAAAAATCTAAAATTGGTAAGGAACTATCAAGGCTATTTCTTTGTAGCATGGCTACACATTAGTTATGTTGCTAAGAAGTACCAACAAGGTATTTTTGGTGCCATTGCTGAGGATGGATTCAAACCCTGTACTTAGTAGTGACATTAAGAAATACAAACAACCGCAAGAACCTACCCACAAGTGAGGTAACTCAATAAAACAAGCAATCCACTAGAGTTACCTTTTGGCTCTCCGCTGGGTAAGGTACAAGACCCCTCACAATCATCAGAGCCGGCCACAAACAATCACCAACATGTGCCAAAGCTCCTCCGCTGGTCCAAGCCATCTAGGTGGCGGCAACCATGAAGAGTAACAAGAACTCCGTAGCCACAACGATCCCCAAGTGCCACTAGATGCAATCACTCAAGCAAATGCACTAGGAATCACTCCCAATTTTACTATGATGATGAATGAATGATGGAGATGAGTGGGTGGTGTTTGCTTAGGTTCACAAGGATGTCAAATATGTTAAAGAGAGTGAGCCTAGGACTGGCCAAACACTATTTATAGAAGTCCCCTTGAAATAGAGCCATTGGCCAGCCGTGAGCCGATCGGACGCACCTGACCAGACATGGCTCCATGTTAGGTCACTCGAGTCTAGTCACCAGATGGCTACCATAGGTCCCTTCGTTCAACTGCATTCATCTGATTTCAATGGTCAAAAATGATCAGCACATAAGTCAAAGGCTGACCAGATGCGCTTCTTAAAATGACCCGACTCTGTGTCACTCAGAGTCTGGTCAACAATAGAGAGGTTCCAGAGCAGGAAATAAGTGACCTGATGCGCCCAGTCGAACGCGACCAAATGCACAACAGCATCTGGTCTTCACTGTTTCACTCACCGTGTGCACGATGTCAGCGTACATCAGCGAAAATGCTTTTCTTCTGCGCGTTCAGTCACTTCTCTGCTCCTGAGTCCGATCACGCCACCGAATGCCGCCTCCTCTAGTTAGCATGACCAGACGCACGGCTAGTGTGAGGCCGCTGCATTCGGTCGCTTCACAGCGCTCTCAACTAGAGACTTCATCACGGCTATAAATGACCAGACGCGGTGCTGGAGTCAGGCCTAGTGTAGCACCTGGTTTTAAGAACAAAACTAGATATGCACCATATGTCAGCCTAGGAAGTCAAATCTCATATATAGCTACAAATAAGGGTAATATCAAAAGACAATGCTCATTATATAATGTACTTAGTATAAAGGATATAACCTTAGACAGTAAACAGCGGAAAGATAACTCTAATCTTTGGGTGAAGACTCCAATTCCACAGGGACAACTGACTAGTTGATCACAAGCCTAACTCCTCTAGACTAGCAATCTGGTACCCATCTAAGATTTTTCCAAAGATTTAAAAAGTAAAGCAAGCGTAAGTACATGTTGTACTCAACAAATATAACATGGGGTTCATGAGGCTTAAAAGGCTGACACTGGTATAACTGCGGTTAGCTTTTCATGAGTCATCTTCTAGCAATTGGGTGGCAACAAGTTCACTCACAAGCCCATATAAACACATGGTCAGGTACACATGAAAAATGAATAGCATAAACAGTAATCATTAGTGAGCATTTTCGTCATTAGTATCATATGTGTTCATCATCTATTCCGTAAATGTTCTAAGGCCGGTCATGACCATGAGCACGGTTGATATACCAGTTTTACACTCTATAGAGGTTGTACACTTTCACTATGAGTCGTGATTTACCCTTTCGCCCAAGGTGACCATCCTCTTGACCCACTACCAAGGAAGGTCAGTAGGGTTCACTATGAAGCCTTTCAAAGGTTCATCTAATTAGTTAGGGCCACTAGATTCACTCGGCAAATAGATATAGGAACCCCCCTGTCGAATGGCACAATTCCATCACCGCTATACACATAAGAGTAGAGGATGTCCTATACCTGATTCATCAAGCCATTCTTACGCCAATAAAGGTAACCTCTAAAAAGCTAGAAAAGGTCCTCATAGTGAGCTAAAGCCAGAGCCAAATAGCCCTCATAGTTGTATTGTAAGTCCCGGATGATCACTTACAGATAAAATCCTTAGGGAAAGGAATCTGAAGCACCATAAAAATAGCCCAATGCTCTAGCCCTCTTGTTCCATGTTGCTAAAAAGCATCTTTTAAACATTTATTGCATATTCCATAAGTCAAGTTACAAGATCATGGTTGTGGTTGATGAAATGTCCTAATGGCTAGAGGGGGGTGAATAGCCTAAGAAAATTTCTACAACAACACTTAACAAAAGGTTAGACAATTATGAGGCGAAGCAAGTGTTGCGCTAGCCTACTCAAAATGCAAGCCACCTACCACAATTCTAGTTTAGATAGTATCGATTCACACAAGAGCTATGATACTACCCTATGTTAGTGTGCTCTCAAAGGCTAACTAAAGAGCCACACCAACCAACCAAGCAAGCTCTCACAACTAGCTACACTAAAGAGCTTGTCAACTAGTTTGTCATAAAGTAAAGAGAGTGATCAAGAGGGTTATACTGCCAAGTAGATGAAAGAACCAATCAATCACAATGATGAATAACAATGAAGACCAATCACCTCAGAATCAATGATGAACGCAATGATTTTTACTGAGGTTCACTTGCTTGCTGGCAAGCTAGTCCTCGTTATGGCGATTCACTCACTTGGAGGTTCACACGCTAATTGGCTTCACACGCCAAACCCTCAATAGGGTGCCACACAACCAACACAAGATGAGGATCACACAAGCCACAAGCAATCCACTAGAGTACCTTTTGGCTCTCCGCCGGGGAAAGGTCAAGAACCCCTCACAATCACCACGATTGAAGTCGGAGACAGTCACCACCCTCCGCTCAATGATCCTCATTGCTCCAAGCCATCTAGGTGGCGGCAACCACCAAGAGTAACAAAGCGAAATCCACAGCGAAACACGAACACCAAGTGCCTTTAGATGCAATCACTCAAGCAATGCACTTGGATTCACTCCCAATCTCACTATGATGATGAATCAATGATGGAGATGAGTGGAAGGGCTTTGGCTAAGCTCACAAGGTTGCTATGTCAATGAAAATGGCCAAAGATAGTGAGCTACAGCCGGCCATGGGGCTTAAATAGAAGCCCCATGAAATAGAGACGTTATACCTCTTCACTGGGCATAACGCGGGCTAACCTTACGTTGTAGTCCAACTGACTGGACGCACCACCGGACGCTCCGGTCGTGAATACCAGACGCGTCCGGTCAGCATACCAAACATGTTTGGTAGCCCCTAGACGGCCACGTGTCTAGTTCAAACAAACTTAGCTGTTGCTGCCCCTTCTGGTGACGACCGGATGCTCACACCGGACGCTGAGTCACAAATGACCGGACGCTGAGCCGCAACATCTGGTGGAGTATAGTAAGCATCCTTGCTCGACCAGACGCGTCCGGTGATACCAGACCGGACACTGCCAGCGTTCGATCGGCTGTCCTCTGTATACTGTTGTTTCTGATTCACACTAGACGTGTCTGGTGTGGCGACCGGACGCGTCCGGTCGCTGAGTCTGTCGCTAAGATACCATACGTGTCCAGTCACATACCGGACGTGTCCGGTCACTCTGTAACCAACGTGACTAACTCCTCTTCGACTCTATCTTCACCCTTGCTCAAATGTGCCAACCACCAAGTGTATCACCTTGTGCACATGTGTTAGCATATTTTCACAAACATTTTTAATGGTGTTAGCACTCCACTAGATCCTAAATGCATATGCAATGAGTTAGAGCATCTAGTGGCACTTTGATAACCGCATTCCGATACGAGTTTCACCCCTCTTAATAGTACGACTATCAAACCGAAATGTGATCACACTCTATGAGTGTCTTGATCACCAAAACAAAATAGCTCCTATGGTTTATACCTTTGCCTTGAGCTTTTTGTTTTTTTTTTCTCTTTCTTCTTTCCAAGTCCAAGCACTTGATCATCATCATGGTATCATCATCATCATGCTATGATCTTTGTTTGCTTCACAACTTGGAGTGTGCTACCTATCTCATGATCACTTGATAAACTAGGTTATCACCTAGGGTTTCATCAATTCACCAAAACCAAACTAGAGCTTTCAATCTCCCCTTTTTTGGTAATTGATGACAACCCTTATACAAAGATATGAATTGAAATTCAATTGAATCCATGTTGCTTGCCCAAGCATATTTACCATGTGTAAAAGGATATGGACAAGTTTCATGAACCCCAAATGGTAGCAATTGCTCCCCCTAGATATGTGCTAAGAGTTTGGATTGTAGCTTGCACATATGCTTAGATAGGAAATGTAGGAGTCAATGTCTACCACATGATGCTAAGGTATAAAAGATGGACCTTTAAAGCGTGATATCAATCAAAGTGCACCAATATACCATCCTTAGCACCATGGTTAGCTTAATAACACTTTAGAAATATTTGGAAGTAAAATCTCTATATATCCTATGCATGCTAGTTTTCATTTCATCATTCAAACCGATAACTAGCATACACCACACAAGCATGGATATTGAATTTAAAAACTTGTGCCATGCAAGCAAACATATGAAATGCACATTCAAATGCACCATACAAGTTCATGAGCTTGCTCCCCCTACTTGTGTGCTCAAAATTTTAGTTGATCCCTTTCTTTTGTCATATCTCTCCCCCTATTTCATATATCAAGATATCTTTTATGTTTCTCTTCCTTTATGATATTTCTTCCCCTTTTCACTATTTTTACAACTATCTTTGTTTCTCTCCCCCTTTGTCATCAATGACCACAAAGGTTCTAAATATAGATAGTATTACTTGTAGGGTCGAGATTATCAATGTCAATCAATGGGGTGAGGATCATTTTCCCAAATTTGGTTCAATCTAGATCATTTGCCAAAGATATTTAACTTGGTTTGATCCAAGGACAAGCTTCTTCACACCTCCAAATAAGGGTTATCTTGTACCATGTTGAGTTAAGTACTTAAAGCTCATTTTCTAGATCAAACACTAGGTTTACAAGCCCATAAACTTGTCATATGCTATCACTAGATCAAATCTAGCATAGAAGCAATAGTGATATCATATAAACATCAAATTTATTTGATTTTCATGAATGAGCCTAACGAAATAGAACCACTTGAAAGGTCCTAATAAAATTGAAAATGTGACTAGATGCACTAATCATGTCCTTAGCAAAGATGTATGTCATGCCAATCAACTTTTACCTTGGATTGCTCGAAGGAGAGGCATGTCATATGAGTGGGGGTGCATCAACAATATTTGAGAAATCCAATATGTTCAACTCATTCCTTAGCTTGCAAAACCTTTTCTCATCCAATGGCTTGGTGAATATGTCGGCAAGTTGATCTTCGGTGCCTACACTCTCAATGCAAATGTCCCCTTTTTGTTGGTGATCTCTTATGAAATGGTGGCGGACATCAATGTGCTTTGTTCTTGTATGTTGAACCAGATTGTTGGTTAGCTTGATTGCACTCTCATTGTTACATAGCAATGGCACTTTCTTGAACTTGATTCCAAAGTCACACAAAGTGGCCTTCATCCAAAGTATTTGTGCACAACAACTACCGGCGGATATGTATTTGGCTTTGGCGGTTGATAATGCAACACTATTTTGCTTCTTTGATGACCATGAAACAAGTGATCTTCCCAACAATTGACATGTGCCCGAGGTGCCCTTCCTTTCAACCTTGCATCCCACATAGTCTGAGTCGGAGTAACCAACTAGCTCAAACTTTGCTCCTTTGGGATACCACAAACCAACATTTGGTGTATGCTTCAAGTACCTCAATATTCTCTTTGTAGCCTTCAAATGATTTTCTCTTGGTGAGGCTTGAAATCTTGCACACATGCATACACTAAACTTGACATCTGGCCTTGATGCGGTCACATAGAGTAGGCTTCCAATCATAGACCGATACAACTTTTGATCCACCATATTTCCACTTGCATCACTATCCAAGTTGCCATTGGTTCCCACTGGTGTGCTAATGACTTTGCTATCAATCATGCCAAACTTCTTGATCATGTCCTTGATGTACTTGCCTTGACTCACAAATGTACCATTCTTTAATTGCTTGATTTGAAGACCAAGGAAGTAACTCAACTCTCCAATCATGGACATCTCAAACTCATTAGCCATCATCTTTCCAAACTCATCACAAAATTCTTGATTTGTTGATCCAAATATGATGTCATCAACATAGATTTGCAATACAAATAGATCTTTTCTAATCTTCTTTATGAAAAAAGTGGTGTCAACCTTGCCCATTGTGAACCCTTTAGAGAGGAGGAAGTCCCTCAATCTCTCATACCATGCTCTAGGTGCTTGCTTCAAGCCAAACAATGCCTTCTTCAATTTGTACACATGGTTGGGCTTCTTATCATCTTCAAAACCGGGAGGTTGCTCAACATATACTTCTTCATTGATGTAGCCATTGAGAAATGCACTCTTAACATCCATTTGATAGAGCTTTATGTTGTGGGAACTAGCATAGGCTAGCAAGATTCTAATTGCTTCCAATCTAGCAACTGGGGCATATGTTTCTCCAAAGTCAAGACCTTCAACTTGTGTATAGCCTTGTGCTACCAATCTTGCTTTGTTCCTTACAACTATCCCTTCTTGATCTTGCTTGTTTCTAAAGACCCATTTGGTTCCAATCACATTGTGTCCCTTTAGTCTTTCTACCAACTCCCATAATTGATTTCTTATGAAGTTATTCAATTCTTCATGCATAGCGTTTACCCAATCAACATCCTTCAATACTTCATCTATCTTCTTTGGTTCAGCGGATGACACAAATGAGAAGTGTTCACAAAATGATGCCAATCTTGATCTTGTTTGTACACCTCTAGAAATATCACCAATGATAGTGTCCAAATGATGATCTCTTGCAACATTAGTTGGTTGGAGGATTAGAACTTGATTGCTTGTACTTGCTTGATCATTGGGTTGAGATGATGTACTAGCCACTTGATCTTGTTCATTATCATGAGATCCACTTGCACTAACTTGATTTGTATCATCTTGCACATTTGAGTTAGAGAGCACTTGCACTTGATCATCTTCATCATCATTCACTTGCCTAGGCCTCAATTCACCAAAATCCATGTTCTTCATGGCATTTGAAAGTTGAATGCCTCTAACATCTTCCAAGTTCTCATTCTCTACTTGTGAACCCTTGGTTTCATCAAATTCAACATCATGAACTTCCTCAAGAGTACCACTATCCAAATTCCAAACTCTATATGCTTTGCTTATGGCGGAATAGCCAAGTAGGAATCCTTCATCACATTTCTTGTCAAACTTGCCCAATCTTTTGCCTTTCTTCAAGATATAGCATTTGCAACCAAAGACCCAAAAATATGCAATGTTGGGCTTTCTACCATTCAAGAGCTCATATGGTGTCTTTTCTTTCAATCAGTGACAATAGAGGCGGTTGCTACAATAGCAAGCCGTGTTGATAGCTTCGGCCCAAAATGATTGACTCACATTGTACTCACTAAGCATAGACCTTGCCATATCAATGAGTGTTCTATTTTTCCTCTCAACAAGGCCATTTGATTGAGGTGTGTACTTGGCCGAGAATTGATGTCTGATTCCAAATTCATCACACAACTCATCAATTCTAGTGTTCTTGAACTCACTACCATTGTCACTTCTAACTCTCTTGATGGTTGTTTCAAATTCATTGTGAATGCCTTTGACAAATGATTTGAATGTTGCAAATACATCACTTTTGTCCACTAGAAAGAATACCCATGTGTATCTAGTATAGTCATCCACTATCACAAAGCCATATTTGTTTCCACCGATACTAGTGTATTGTGTTGGCCCAAACAAATCCATGTGCAATAACTCAAATGCTTTACTAGTGCTCATCATGCTTTTCTTAGGATGGGTGTTTCCAACTTGTTTGCTAGCTTGACAAGAGCTACAAAGCTTATCTTTTTCAAACACAACATCTTTCAAGCTTCTAACCAAGTCATGCTTAATCAATCTATTCAATTGTTTTATTCCAACATGACCAAGCCTTCTATGCCATAACCAACCCATGCTAGACTTAGTGAACAAGAATGTAGATAATTTAGCTTCACTAGCATTGAAATCAACCAAGTATAGATTTTCATATCTAAAACCTTTGAAGATCAAGTTAGAGCCATCTACACTTATGATCTCTACATCATCTACTCCAAATATGCATTTGAATCCAAGATCACACAATTGAGCCATGGATAGCAAATTGAAGTTCAAGCTCTCTACTAGCAACACATTGGATATGCTCATGTCATTGGATATTGCAATCTTACCAAGCCCTTTGACCTTGCCTTTGCCATTGTCACCAAATGTGATACTATCATAACCATCATTGCCATTGGTGTTGATTGAGTTGAACATTCTTGCATCACCGGTCATGTGTTGAGTGCACCCAATATCAAGAACCCAATGCCTTCCTCCAGCTTTGTAATTGACCTACAAAAGAAGATTAATTCTTTTTAGGTACCCAAACTTGCTTGGGTCCTTGAAGGTTAGTTACTAAGCTCTTTGGAACCCAAATGGCTTTCTTCTTTGAGCCCATCCATGGTTTACCAATGAACTTAGCCTTCACACCATTTGTACCCTTAGTAAGCATATAGCATGAATCAAGCTTAATGGAGGATACATTAGCATTTTTGCTCTTGTTTTTGCATTCTTGCTCTTTGTGACCCACTTGCTTGCAACTAGTGCAAAACCGACCATTGTTCTTCACAAAACTAGTCTTGTGAGGAGCAAAGGCTGCCTTGCCTTTCTTGGGGGTATAGCCCAATCCCTATTTGTAGAGAGAAGCTCTTTGGCTACCCAAGAACATAAGCAAGCGGTCCTCACCACCATAAGCTTTAGCTAACGTGTGAGTGAGCTTATTGACCTCCTTCTTGAGGTTTTTATTCTCAACCACTAGTGAGGTGTCACAAGTGAGACCATCACTACTAGATGAGGTAGAAGTGGAAGTACTACAAGAAGGGTTAGTGGGAGCAACAATGATAGACATAGATAGTGATTCATCAATTATATCACAAGTTAAACCTACATTGCAAGTTTCAACATGCTTCTTTTTATTTTGCTCTTTAAGCGAAGAAGAATGAGCTTTTTCAAGCTTTTTGTGAGCTTTGCCAAGCTTCTCATGGGCTTCCTCTAGCTTCTCATGAGTTGCTTTGAGCTCATCAAGGGCTTGCTTAAGGGCTTTTACCTCCTTATTCAAGCTCTTGCATTCCCTTCTCTTAATGTCAAAGTGTTCTTTAGCATCTTCTAGCATGTCAAATAATTCGTCCTTAGTAGGTTCATCATCATCACTATCACTATCATTTTCATGTTCATTATCATCAACATGTTCTTCATCACTTTCATCATCACAAGATTGTACCTTAGTGGCCTTGGCCATGAAGCATGATGAAGATTCGAAGAGAGAAGGCTTCTCATTGATAGCAACACTTGCAAGAACCTTCTTCTTGGTGGTCTTGTTATCATCACTATCATCATCATCATCACTTGTGGAAGCATCACTATCCCAAGTGACTACATATGAACCACCCTTCTTCTCATTGAATGCCATCTTGTCCTTCTTCTCTTTCTTTTCCTTCTTGTCCTTCTTCTTGTTCTTCTTGTTGTCATCATCATTATCGCTATTGTATGGGCATTGAGCAATAAGATGATCTTTGCTTCCACACTTGAAGCACCTTCTTGACTCTTCTTTGTTCTTGAATGAAGATTTCTTTCTTCTTGCACGGTAGCCCTTCTTCACCATGAACTTGCCAAATCTTTTGACAAAGAGAGCCATCTTCTCATCATCATCATCATCCCAAGATTCATCTTCTTCACTTGATGTTTCTTGCTTTGCTTTGCCCTTGGATGATGTGGCTTTGAATGCCACGCTCTTCTTCTTGTCATCCTTCTTCTCATCTTTCTTCTCCCTCTTTTCTTCCTTCTCATCATCATCTCTATAAGCATCATCGGTCATGATATCTCCCAAGATTTGGTTTGGTGTCATTGTGTTCAAACCGGTCCTCACTAGTAAGGTGACCAACATGCCAAATCTTGTGGGCAAACATCTCAAAAACTTATTAGAGAAGTCCTTGTCCTCTATCTTCTCACCAAGTGCTTTGAGATCATTGACAATCACTTCCATCCGATGGAACATGTTCGGCACACTCTCATCTTCCTTCATCTTGAAGCTTGCAAACTTCTCTTTGAGAATATATGCCTTTGCACCCTTCATGGCTTGAGTGCCCTCAAATGATTCTTCCAATTTCTTCTAAGCTTCATGAGCCATCTCAATATTCTTGATTTGCTCAAATGTTCTCACATCAATTGCATCATGAATGGCACTTAGAGCAATGTCATTATTTTGGAGAAGCACTTCTTCGGCCATGGTGGGATTCTCTGGATCTTCAATCTCAATTTTTGTTTCTACCACCTTCCAAACCTTTCTATTGATTGACTTGATATAAGTTGTCATCTTGGCCTTCCAATAGGGATAGTTGGAGCCATCAAATTAGGGTGGCTTCTTGGTGTTGTAGATTTGAGCCATTTTAACACCGAAGGTTGTTAAGCCTCAAATAACGGTGACCTTGGCTCCGATACCACTTGAAAGGTCCTAATGGCTAGAGGGGGGTGAATAGCCTAAGAAAATTTCTACAACAACACTTAACAAAAGGTTAGACAATTATGAGGCAAAGCAAGTGTTGCGCTAGCCTACTCAAAATGCAAGCCACCTACCACAATTCTAGTTTAGATAGTGTTGATTCACACAAGAGCTATGACACTACCCTATGTTAGTGTGATCTCAAAGGCTAACTAAAGAGCCACACCAACCAAGCAAGCAAGCTCTCACAACTAGCTACACTAAAGAGCTTGTCAACTAGTTTGCGGTAAAGTAAAGAGAGTGATCAAGAGGGTTATACCGCCATGTAGATGAAAGAACCAATCAATCACAAGGATGAATAACAATGAAGACCAATCACCTCGGAATCAATGATGAACACAATGATTTTTACCGAGGTTCACTTGCTTGCCGACAAGCTAGTCCTCGTTGTGGCGATTCACTCACTTGGAGGTTCACGCGCTAATTGGCTTCACATGCCAAACCCTTAATAGGGTGCCGCACAACCAACATAAGATGAGGATCACTCAAGCCATGAGCAATCCACTAGAGTACCTTTTGGCTCTCCACTGGGGAAAGGTCAAGAACCCCTCACAATCACCACGATCGGAGCCGGAGACAATCACCACCCTCCGCTCAATGATCCTCACTGCTCTAAGCCATCTAGGTGGCGGCAACCACCAAGAGTAACAAGTGAAATCCGCAGCGAAACATGAACACCAAGTGCCTTTAGATGCAATCACTCAAGTAATGCACTTGGATTCACTCCCAATCTCACTATGATGATGAATCAATGATGGAGATGAGTGGAAGGGCTTTGGCTAAGCTCACAAGGTCGCTATGTCAATGAAAATGGCCAAAGATAGTGAGCTACAACTAGCCATGGGGCTTAAATAGAAGCCCCCATGAAATAGAGCAGTTATACCTCTTCACTGAGCATAACGCGGACTGACCGGACGCTGCAGTCCAACTAACCAGACGCAGCACCAGACGCTCCGGTCATGAATACTAGACGCGTCCGATCAGCATACCGGACGTGTCTGGTAGCCCCCAGATGGCCACGTGTCTAGTTCAAACAAACTTAGCCGTTGCTACCCCTTCTGCTGACGACCGGACGTTGAGTCACAAATGACCGGACACTGAGCCGCAGCGTCCGGTGGAGTACAGTAAGCATCCTTGCTCGACCAGACACGTCCGGTGATACCAGACCGAACGCTGCCAGTGTCCGATCAGCTATCCTCCATATACTGTTGTTTCTGATTCACACCAGACACGTCCGGTGTGGCGACCGGACGTGTCCAGTCGCTGAGTCTGTCGCCAAGATACCAGACGTGTACGGTCATATACCGGATGCGTTCGGTCACTCTGTAACCAGCGCGACTAACTCCTCTTCGACTCTATCTTCTTCACCCTTGCTCAAATGTGCCAACCACCAAGTGTATCACCTTGTGCACATGTGTTAGCATATTTTCACAAACATTTTCAAGGGTGTTAGCACTCCACTAGATCCTAAATGCATATGCAATGAGTTAGAGCATCTAGTGGCACTTTGATAACCGCATTCTGATATGAGTTTCACCCCTCTTAATAGTACGGCTATCAAACCTAAATGTGATCACACTCTATGAGTGTCTTGATCACCAAAACAAAATAGCTCCTATGGTTTATACCTTTGCCTTGAGCTTTTTGTTTTTTCTCTTTCTTCTTTCCAAGTCCGAGCACTTGATCATCATCATGGTATCATCATCATCATGCTATGATCTTTGTTTGCTTCGCAACTTGGAGTGTGCTACCTATCTCATGATCACTTGATAAACTAGGTTTGCACTTAGGGTTTCATCAATTCACCAAAACCAAACTAGAGCTTTCAGTTGAGCACTAGCATCATACTACCCAATGCAATACCCCATAGGTAACAAGGTACAACGTAACAAAGCACTAGGAAATCCTTAGTGGCAGTCAAGGTAGACACATGTAGTATGATAAGTGATTAATAGTGTATAGGACAACAAGGAAGATCCCATGCTATACTTGCCTTAAACTCAAATCCTTCTTCTATTGAATTGTAACCTCCAAAGGACTTCTTCTAGATCACCAACTTCTTTTATATCACCAACGCAAAGCTCACCGACTGGACATGATCATAAAAGCACCACACAAGCATTCATGCAATCATACATGAAGCAAACAATAGACCTAAATTAGAACAGTACACCAAACATAAAATCAAGATGAAAAGTTTGTAAAACAAATCTACGTCTCGCTATGAACACACAAGCGTGAGAGGAACGCTAATTGGAGCTATGGTTTGAAAAAATAGCTACCGAAAGATCTACTCTTGAGAGAAAATATAAAACTATAAGATTCATGTGTTTCAACTATACAAAAGATTATATAAATTGAATTAAATCAAATTTAGATTTGAATTACAAAACTAAAGTAAAACAAATCATATTTTATTTATAAAATCCAGTTGCATAATTATTATCCAAATTAGAGTTTAAACCATGAAATTCTAGAAATAGTGTTATGACAAACATTGTTACTAATGCGTAGATCTCGTTGTAATGAATCTAGCGCAATTTGAACAGGTCAGATCAGAGCTAAAACGTAGAAGATATGATTTAAACAAGATTTTCTTTAATAAAATAATAGATTAAATCTAACCATAAATTTTAAAAGCTGAAAACATATCCAACAGTAGTATGAACATATAGATTATGAAATTACGAACCTAATGCAAGTTGAATGGGTCAAACCGGAGTTAAAATAGAGAAAATATGGCCTACAGAAGGTAGTGGCAATTCTATAAATAGATGAAACTTAGTTTTCAAATAAAATTAAATATAAATAAAATATGAGTTTTGAATCTGGCTGAGGACCTCGAGCAGGATAAAGAAGAAAGACAAGGGCTATTTTGGAAAAAACTAAGGACGGCGGGTTAGAACATAGAAAACTAGAGGGGTTTTTATGAAAAATTACCAAGGCGAAGGGGTATGGAGGGATGTAAGCCGTTGGATTAGAGTTGGATGGATGGGATTAGATCTAGAGAATGGACTACGGGTTCTATATTCAAAAACTTGAGGGACACTTTAGCAAATGTTCCAAGCCAAAAGGGTATCATGCAATCTCGACCGTCAGATCTAATTTGGACGGCTGAGAACAGAAGCAAGGGAGAGAGAGGGCGCATGCCGGCCGGAATAGAGAGAGAAGACGGCGGCGCCATGGTCGGACCTCACCGAAGCTTCGCCAAATGGCATTTCAGGCCTCGGTTCGCGATGGGAATAGCACGGGGAGAAAGAGAGCAAGACTACAAACTCACCACAGAGGTTAGCGTCGGCGGTGGTGGCACGAAAGAGGCGCGATGCTCGGCGGTTGCAGCGGTGGATGGTAGCTAGGGTTTGGCGGCATTGCATCGGCTCGGCGAGGCGGCTGTAGCTTAGAGCAGGAAAGGGAAGCGGTGCGGCGCTACTCGGTATTTATGAGGCTGGCTACTTGAGGCGCAAGGCAATGACGTGGAGCGGGGGCAGCACGGACTCCTAGCAGCGGCGGCGGTGGAGTCCACATTGGGTATGAGCAGGAGGAGGGGGATAGAGCTGATAGGGATGGCCCACCTGTCGGTGACTACGTAGGAGAGGGGGAAAATAGCGCAGCGCTAGGCCAACTGGGTTGGGGCATGCAGCTAGGCCGAAGGAGAGGAGGAGAGCGTCGACACCGCGGTGGGCCACGGAAGCAGGAAGCAGAGCTGGGCCGGGCATGTGGAGAAATAGAGGCAGGCCGAGGGAAAGGAAGCGGGCCACGTGGGAAAAGAAAAGGATGGGAAGGAGCAATGGGATGGCTTGGGCTGCCAGCGGAAAGAGAGGGAGAGCAAAGAGTTTCTATTTTTCCTTTTCCATTTCTTTTTCAAAACCAATTTCGATCAAGTTGACATATTATTTCTAATATAATTTTCAATTCAAATAAAAATGAGAAATTTTGGTAAGTTCTCGAAAAATAAATTTTACACCTTTTTAAATTCTTTTATTTTCTAATTCTCTTTTCTTTCTTTCCTTTTACTTCAAAGCTATTTTTAATTCCATTTGCAAAAGCAATTTAAACCATTTTAAATTTTCAATCAAAACCACTCCACCCAAGTAAATCAAATGCAAGGGCATGTATGCTCAAACATGTTACTACCTTATGATGAATTTTAATTTAACAAAAAGTTTTATTTCTTACGTTGTCATGAACACAAAATTCATAAATAAACCATTTTAAACCTATTTTCAAAAGAGACAAAATTTGGGGTGTTACAATTCTACCCCCCCTTAAGATGAATCTCGTCCCCGAGATTCAGAAGACATCGACCAGGAGATAAGAATACTCTGTCTTTGAATTCTTCTTTACTTCCTCACGTGGTTCCACCTTCTTGATAAGGATCCCACTTAACTTTGCATACCTGTTAATCTTACTCTAAATAACTTGCTAAACTGATTTCAAGATTCTGACAGATACTCCAACATTACTCAGGTAACTCCAATCACTAGGCCACCTTTCCTTTTTAGTCCATAATATCAATTCTCTTTCTTAAAATATTCACCTTACAACGGAGCCTGACAAATCTCTTGGTCAGAATGAAATTCTGCTACCAATCTTCAAAACATTAATGATTCCGATCAAGTTGCTCGAACTTGGAATACAATTCTTAGTCCTTGGTGTCACTCGAACCTTCTTAGCACAATTCTTCGTTGCTAAGGGCACCAGCCATGACTTTGCTCATCCAAGTGATAGCACTTTCCCAAGTCATAATCAATCTTATTCCAACAAGGATATCACAAGTTCAATACCATCTTAGTGAAGATGTCCTATAGACTCTTATGATCCTCCTATATGTCACTTTTACATCCAAGAAGATAGTACTTTCATGCCTCACAATGGATAACTCCAGATAACATTTAGATAGTTCAACTCACACTTCCTTAGTTGACTTAATGAACAAGGTGCATCATTATAAGGACACACCCCACACCTTGACAAGGTGCATCATTATAGGTATAAAAACTCCTGTCCTGAACTGGCAAAGCTAATACATAGGTTTTAGTTCAACCTCTTCTTGGACTCCTTTGATTACCTACCTAGGGTTTCTCAATCCAAACAGACTTAAAACCTTCTCTAGTAGCACTATCAATATCTTGATGGTCTTGGATAAACTTCCCTTGAACCTCTGGTAGAATTTTGCTATTCCAAGGAACTCCATGTCACTCTTACATACTTGGGTATGTTACATCCAAACTCATCATTAGCTTTTCTCGAGTTCTTCTCCCTATTTTTTTACCATTAAAGATAACATATCCCAAGAAGAGAACTTCCTTCAACAAAACTCACTTGCTAACTTAGTGAAACATTGAGATGTTCTGAGTCTCCATTAAATCAACTGTAGATGTCCAACATCTCCTTCCTATGTCATCCGTGCCAACCTATCCTAGGTATGTTCAAGATTGACCCCCAATTGATAATAACTTCAAATGATAACCAATATGGGAAAATACCCGAGCTCCTTGATCCAACAAGTAACACATCTTTAGCAAAGACACTTGCACTTGATAGTGATGTCTCATCCAGAAACATAATCTATACTTCCAAGTGAAGCACCAGAGCGTATGAAGCCTTCATCTTGCAACTTAATCAACTTGGCTACCCCCTTAAGAAAAGATCAACTAGGGAACAAAATGGGGTAGCTTCCACCCTCTTCTAGATGGATTAACTAGCATAAGGGCATTCTGACATCCCAAGGAAACTCATGTGCAAAGGTGTGAACAGACAACTCAATTTCACTCACGGGACAGGAAAATGGCAGTGCAGTAAAACAGATGAAACTCTCATTATATTAATCCGATGAAGTTGTATCTTATACCATTGGAAAGATGATCAAATTATCCACAACTTCCTTATATAACACTTTTCCAAATTCTACAGTTTATATAGTAAAAAATAGTACACAACAGAAACTCCACCAGGCTTCAAACAGCACGGTTGCATCATCTTGTGATTTTCATAACTCCCAAAGCATAATAGCTATCAGGTTGATTCCTACATTCAGAGAAACATATGGAAGTGTACTGTTGTCCAGAATTGTTCCATAATTTTAGGTCATCCAAGAACAGAGATATAAGCCGATAAAGACATGTTGTGCCCAAAAGATAGAATAGGGAAAACAGGAGATAAACGAAACCCATCTATTTATTGCATTAATATTATGCCTTAGGCCTATAAACTAAATGAAATTGTGGAGAAATCCCACAAGGTCATTACACTCACTACAAAGATTCAACTCATGCATTATCATAAAGACAACCAACCAAACACTAAAGGTTCACAAAGCTCACAGACTTGACTTTTCGTTACTAGCGTTTTTATTACATAGGGACACAAACTCCTATTTCTTAAACACGGTGTAGTTGCATGAGCATCTGGGGTAGCATCTCTTGCATGACAATGAGGGCAACACATCTTCCACTTTGTTGATCTTAGGTAGTCTAGCATAACTTCTTCTGTGGGCAAAATTTAAGACAATGTCCTTCTTGTTGGCAATGATAACACTTTCTCTTAGCTGGATCTTTTGTGATGTCATACTCCACAGAATTTTTGCTTAGAGTATTGTTAGCTTGCTGACTCTGAAGGTTCATCGTTGTTTGACTGGACCGCTTTCTAGCTCGCTTGATCTTTCAGTGTTGAAACTCCTTATAGGTGATCATCCACCCATCTATGCATACCTCATGTGGAAAGAGTGGAGTAATCTTAGCTTGAGAAACTTATGATTCTTTAGAGCCTAAATTTATCTGACCAGGGATTGGAGTTGGATGTAACAATGTAGTAGAACTCGAATGTTGATTGCTTCCCAATTCTAGCACTAGTGAGATAGACTTCCTCTTCTTATCCACATTAACTTCACCACTCTGGTTCACCTTGACTTCCCTCTTATTAGACTTGTTCTGAAGACAGGGAAAACCATAATGCTTGCAGCATTGACATTGATACTGACTAGCAAGCGTATTACTACCAGCACCTTCATTGGACTTCATTTTCTTCTAAGCTTCTACCACTTGTCTCTTCACTGGTCCCATTGGTATGTTGGTTTGACCCTATAGCAAGCACTATTGAGAACTCCCATGTTGAGTCATTCCTTCTAATACTTGTTGTTGCATAGCTAAAAGCTTCTCCTGGTAGAATGCAATCATGGACAATGTAGCTTGGTCCTCCTGACCTTTGCTGCTGGTGGTGTTCTCATTACGACCCATCTATTTAGACGAAGAGAGAGGATTGAGAATAGAGACAAGGTTTTCATAACAGAACAGAGGCTGAAGTGAGCATAACTTTTAGCAAATAACAAGGTTGGAGAGAAAGCAAGAACTAAGCAGAGATAAAAGCATGCTAAAACGTCCAGTTCTAACTAGGCTTGCGTCCTACAGTTAGCATTGCTCTGATACCACTTTGTAGCACCTGATTTTAAGAACAAAACCAGATACGCACCATATGTGAGCCTAGGAAGTCAAATCTCACATATAACTATAAATAAGGGTAATATCAAAAGACAATGCTCAACATATAATGTACTTAGTATAAAGGATATAACCTTAGATAACAAATAGCGGAAAGATAACTCCGATCTTTGGGTGAAGACTCCAATTCCATAGGGACAACTGACAGGTTGATTACAAGCCTAACTCCTCTAGACTAGCAATCTGGTACCCATCTAGGATTTTTCCAAAGATTTAAAAAGTAAAGCAAGCGTAAGTACATGTCATACTCAACAAATATAAAATGGGGTTCATAAGGCACAAAAGGGTAACACTGTTTAACTGTGATTAGCTTTTAATGAGTCATCTTTTAGCAATTGGGTGGCAACAAGTTCATTCATAAGCCCATATAAACACATGATCACATACACATGAATAATGAATAGCATAAACAGTAATCATTAGTGAGCATTTTCATCATTAGTATCATCTATATTCATCATCTATTCCGTAAATGTTCCAAGGCCGCTCATGACCGTGAGCCCGGCTGATATACCAGTTTTACACTCTGTAGAGCCAGTACACTTTCACTATGAGTCATGATTTACCCTTTTGCCCGAGGTGATCAGCCTCTTGACCCACTACCAAGGAAGATCGGCAGGGTTCACTATGAAGCCTTTCAAAGGTTCATCTAACAAGTTAGGGCCATTAGATTCAATCAACAAACAGATATATGAACCCCCCTATCGAATGGCACAATTCCATCATGGCTTTACACATAAGAGTAGAGGTTGTCCTATACCCAATTCATCAAGTCATTCTTACGCCAATAAAGGTAACCTCTAACAAGCTAGAAAAGGTCCTCATACTGAGCTAAAGTCAGAGCCATATAGCCCCCACAGTTGTACTGCAAGTCCTAGATGATCACTTATAGATAAGTCCTTAGAGAGAGGAATCTGGAGCACCATAAAAATAGCCCAATGCTCTAGCCCCCTTGTTCCAAGTTGCTAAAAAGCATCTTTTAAATGTTTATTGCATATTCCATTAGTCAAATTACAAGATCATGGTTGTGGTTGAGCACTAGCATCAGACTACGCAATGCAATACCCCATAGGTTACAAGGTATAAGGTAACAAAGCACTAGGAAATCCTTAGTGGCAGTCAAGGTAGACACATGCAGTATGATAAAGTGATTAATGGTGTATAAGAAAACAAGGAAGATCCCATGCTATACTTGCCTTAAACTCAAATCCTTCTTCTATTGAATTGTAACCTCCATATGACTTCTTCTGGATCACCAACTTCTTTTATATCACCAACTGGACATGATCATAAAGCACCACACAAGCATCCATGCAATCATACATGAAGTAAACAATAGATCTAAATTAGAACAGTACACCAAACATAAAATCAAGATGAAAAGTTTATAAAATGAATCTACGTCTCGCTACGAACACACAAACACGAGAGGCACGCTAATCAGAGCTACGGTTTGAAAAAATAGCTACCGAAAGATCTAATCTTAAGAGAAAATATAAAACTATACGATTCATGTGTTTCAACTGTATAAAAGATTATATAAATTGAAATAAATCAAATTTAGATTTGAATTACTAAACTAAAGTAAAACAAATCATATTTTATTTATAAAATCCAGTTGCATAATTATTATCTAAATTAGAGTTTAAACCATGAAAGTCTAGAAATAGTATTATGATAAACATTGTTACTAACACATAGATCTTGTTGTAATGAATCTAGCACAACTTGAACAGGTCAAATCAGAGCTAAAACATAGAAGATATGATTTAAACAAGATTTTTTTTAATAAAATAATAGATTAAATCTAACCACAAATTTGAAAAGCTGAAAACATATCCAACAGTAGTATGAACATGTAGATTATGAAATTACAAACCTAACACAAGTTGAACGGGTCAAATCAGAGTTAAAACGGAGAAAATATGGCCTACAGAAGGTAGTGGCAATTCTGTAAATAGATGAAACTTAGTTTTCAAATAAAAATAAATAAAAACTTAGTTTTGATTGATCCCCTTTCTTTCACCTATCTTACTATCTTTGGTTTCTCTCCCCCTTTTGCTTATATTTGGGAATTACTTCTCCCCCTTTGTCATCAATGGCCACAAAAGGTGAGCTAAAATTTTAGATAGGTTGTGTAAAACCATGATAAGTGAGGACCATTTTCCCAATTTGGTTCAATCTAGATCATTTGCAAAAGATATTTAACTCAGTTTAATCCAAGGACAAGCTTCTTCACACCTCCAAATAATGGTTATCATGCACCATGTTGAGTTAAACACTTATAGCTCATTTTATAGATTAAACACTAGGTTCACAAGCCCACAAACATGTCATGTGTTACCACTAGATATTCAAGGATATAAGCAATAGTGGTACCATACAAGCATCAGAATTCATTTGATTTTTATGAATGGGCCTAAGAGATGATAGGAATGACTAGATGCACTAAACAAGTCCTTAGCAATGGATGAATGATATGGCAATCAACTTTACCTTGCTTTGCTCGAAGGAGAGGCATGTCATATATGGGGTGCATCAATACATATTGGAGAAGTCAAGTATGTTCAATTCATTCCTTAGCTTGCAAAACCTCTTCTCAACAAGTGGCTTGGTGAAGATATTGGCAAGTTGATCATCGATGCCCACACTCTCAATGCAAATGTCCCCTTTTTGTGGGTGATCTCTTATAAAATCATGGCGGACATCTATGTGCTTTGTTCTTGAATGTTGAACTAGATTGTTAGTGAGCTTCATGGCACTCTCATTATCACAAAGTAATGGCACTTGTTTGAACTTGATTCCAAAGTCACTCCAAGTAGCCTTTATCCAAAGTAATTGAGCACAACAACTATCGGCTGAAATATACTCCACTTTGGCGGTTGAAAGTGTTACACTATTTTGCTTCTTTGATGACCAAGATACAAGTGATCTTCACAATAGTTGACATGTGCCCGATGTGTTCTTTCTCTCAACTTTGCATCCTGCATAATCGAAGTCCGAATATCCAATCAACTCAAATCTAGCTCCTTTGGGATACCACAATCCAACATTTTTGTATGCTTTAAGTACCTTAATATTCTCTTTGTTGCCTTCAAGTGACTCTCTCTTGGTGTGGCTTGAAATCTAGCACACATAAATACACTAAACATCACATCTGGACTTGATGATATCACATAGAGTAGGCTTCCAATCATAGACCGATACAACTTTTGATCCACCATGTTGCAACTAGCATCACTATCCAAGCTTCCATTTGTCCCCATTGGTGTACTAATAGCTTTGCTTTCATCCATGCCAAACTTTTTGAGCATGTCTTTGATGTACTTGCCTTGACTCACAAATGTGCCATTCTTCATTTGCTTGATTTGAAGACCAAGGAAGTAACTAAGCTCTCCAATCATGGACATCTCAAACTTACTTGCCATCATCTTTCTAAACTCCTTACAAAAATCTTGATTGGTTGATCCAAATATGATATCATCAACATAGATTTACAACACAAACAAGTCATTGTCTAGCTTCTTGGTGAAGAGAGTGGTGTCAACCTTACCCATTATAACCCTTTAGAGAGCAAGAAATCTCTCAATCTCTCATACTATACTCTAGGTGCTTGCTTCAAACCATACAATGCATTTCTTAGCTTGTAAACATGGTTGGGCTTCTTCTCATCTTCAAAACTAGAAGGTTTCTCAACATACACAAGCTCATTGATGTACCCATTGAGAAATGCACTCTTCACATCCATTTGGAACAACTTGATGTAGTGGGCACAAGCATAGGCTAACAAGATTCTAATTGCTTCCAATCTTGCAACCGGGGCATATGTCTATCCAAAGTCAAGACCTTCAACTTGAGTGTAACCTTGAGCCACTAATCTTGCTTTATTCCTTACTACTATCCCATCTTGATCTTGCTTGTTCCAAAAGACCCACTTGGTTTCAATCACATAATGATCCTTAGGCCTCTCAACTAACTCTCATACTTGATTTCTTATGAAGTTATTAAGCTCTTCATGCATAGCATTCACCCAATCAACATCCTTCAAAGCTTCATCTATCTTCTTAGGTTCAATGGATGACAAAAATGAGAAGTGTTCACAAAATGATGCCAATCTCGATCTTGTTTGCACACCTCTTGAGATATCACCAAGTATTAAATCCAATGGATGATCTCTTACAACATTGGTTGGTTGGAGCACTTGCACTTGATTTCTTGCATTTGATTGATCATTTGGTTGAGATAATGAACTAGCCACTTGTTGTCGATCTTTCACTTTCCATCACTTGCACTTGCTTGATTTTGATCATGAGAACCACTAGCTTGCACATTTGAGTTAGAGAGCACTTGATTCTTGTCATCTTCAACATCAATCACCTCTCTAGGCCTTATATCACTAATATCCATGTTCTTCATTGCATTGACCAATTGAGTGCCTCTTACATCATCTAGATTCTCATCTTCCTCTTGGGAGCCATTGGTTTCATCAAATTCCACATCATGAACCTCCTCAAGAGTACCACTAGCTAAATTCCAAACTCTATAAGCCTTGTTAGTAGTGGAGTAACCAAGCAAGAAACCTTCATCACATTTCTTCTCAAACTTTCTCAATCTTGTGCCTTTCTTCAATATGTTGCATTTGCAACAAAAAACCTAAAAATATGCAATATTGGGCTTTCTTCCATTCAAGAGCTCATATGGTGTCTTCTCCATCATGGGGTGACAATAGAGTCAGTTGCTATAGTAGCAAGACGTGTTGATTGCTTCGGCCCAAAAGGAATGACTCATATTGTACTAAATAAATATTGATCTTGCCATGTCAATCAAGGTTCTATTCTTCCTCTCAACTGGTCCATTTTATTGAGGAGTGTATTTGGCCGAGAATTGTTGCTTAATTCCTAACTCATCACAAAGCTCATGAATTCTTGTATTCATAAACTCACTTCCATTGTCACTTCTCACTTTCTTGATAGTTGTTTCAAACTCATTATGAATTCTCTTGATGAAAATCTTGAAGGTTACAAACACATCAGTCTTGTCAACAAGAAAGAACACCCATGTATATCTAGTGAAATCATCCACAATCACCAATCTATATTTGTTTCCAACAATGCTAGTGTAAGTGGTTGGTCCAAACAAATCCATGTGCAACAACTCAAATGCCTTAGATGTACTCATCATGCTCTTCTTAGGATGTGTGTTGCCAACTTGCTTTTTGGCTTGACATGCACTACAAAGCTTATCCTTCTCAAATGTGACATCTTTCAAACCTCTAACTAGATCATGCTTAATCAACTTGTTCAATTGTTTCATTCCAACATCACCAAGCCTTCTATGCCATAACCAACCCATGCTAGACTTAGTGAGCAAATATGTTGACAATTGAGCTTCACTTAGCATTGAAATCAATTAAGTATAGATTCTAATATCTAAAACCTTTGAAGATCAAGTTAGAGCCATCAACACTTACGATCTCTACATCATCAACTCCAAATATGCACTTAAAACCAAGATCACAAAGTTGAGCTACCAACAATAGGTTGAAGTTCAAGCTCTCTACTAGTAGCACATTGGAAATGCTCAAGTCATTGGATATTGCAATCTTACCAAGCCCTTTGACCTTGCCTTTGCCATTATCACCAAATGTCATGCTATCAATCCCATTGTCATCATTTGAGTTGATTGAATTGAACATTCTTGAATCACTGGTCATGTGTTGTGTGCACCCACTATTAAGCACCCAATGCCTTCCTCCAGCTTTATAATTGACCAACAAAAGAAGATCAATTCTTTTTAGGTACCTAAACTTGCTTGGGTCCTTGAAGGTTAGTCACTAAGGCCTTTGGTACCCAAATGGCTTTCTTCTTTGAGCCCACAATTAGTGTACCAATGAACTTAGCATTCACACCATTAGCACCCTTAACAAGCATGTAACAAGAATCAAATCTAATTGAGGATACATTAGCATTGATCTTGTTCTTGTTCTTTATGCAAGATTGGTCTAAGTGCCCTACTTGCTTGCATCTATTGCAAAACCGACCATTGCTCTTCATAAAGCAAGCTTTGGGAGTAGCAAAGGCCACCTTGCCTTTCTTGGGGGTATAGCCCAATCCCTCTTTGTTAAGAGAGAACCTTTGGCTAGCCAACCACTTTAGAAAGTGGGCCTCATCGCCATAGTCCTTGCCTAGGGCATGAGTGAGCTCATCCACCTCTCTCTTGAGAGTCTCATTTTCAACCATTAGTGAGGCATCATAAGTGAAACCATCACTAATAGTAGAGGTAAGAGTGGTAGCGGTGGTGGATGATGAGCTACAAGAAGGGTTAGTGGGAGCAACAACAATAGGTTCATAAAATGAATCTTCAATAATGTCACATGTTATGCCCACATCACATGATACTATAACCTTTTCCTTTTCTTGTTCAAGAAGCAAGGAGTGAGCCTTTTCAAGCCTAGTGTGAGCTTTGCCAAGCTTCTCATGGGCTTCCACTAGCTTCTTATGAGTAGCATTGAGCTCATCAAAGGATTGCTCAAGAGCACTAAGCTTCTTTTGCAATTCTTTGCACTTCTTGCTCTTCTTGTTAATTATTGAGTCAGCTTGTTCTAGCATGTTCATTAGTTGTTTATTTAAGAATTCATTATCATTACTATCATTTTCACTTTCACTATCATCATTTTCACTCTCATCGTATTTTACCTTGGAGCCCTTGGCCATGAAGCATGATTGAGTGTCAAATAGTGAAAGCTTGTTGTTGATAGCAATGCTTGCTAGAGCCTTCTTCTTGGATGCCTTGTCATGATCACTTGAATCATCATCGGTGGAGGCATCACTATCCCATGTGACAACATAGGATCCACCCTTCTTGTTTTTCTTGAAGGTCATCTTCTTCTCTTTCTTCTCCTTCTTCTCATTATCCTCATTGTCACTATTATAGGGACAATCCTCTATAACATGATCAGGGCTCAAGCACTTGTAGCACAACCTCACATACTCCTTGTTCTTGAAGTGGTCTCTTCTCTTCCTTGCACCATAGCCTTTCTTCTTCATCATCTTACCAAACTTGCGCACAAAGATAGCTAGTGCTTTGTCATCACTATCATCATGAGAGCATTCTTCATCACTTAATTCTTCCTTATTAGCCTTGCCCTTGCTCTTGTTCTTGGAGGATGAAGTACCAGACTTGAATGCCACACTCTTCTTCTTCTTGTCTTCCTCCTTCACAATTTCTTCACCACCACTATTGTATTGGTCTTTGGTCATCACATCACCAAGCACCTCATTTGGAGTGACATCCTTCAATCCACCTCTAAAGATGATAGTTCTCAAAGTCTTGAATCTATTTGGCAAACACATCAAGAACTTGTGAGAGATGTCCTCATCCTTCACCTTCTCACCCAAACTTTTGAGATCATTAATGATGACTTGTAGCTTATAGAACATCTCTAGAATGGACTCATCATCCTTCATCTTGAAGTTTGATAGCTTGTCTTTGAGCATGTAGAGCTTGACACTTTTTACCATTGAAGTGCCCTGATATGTTTCTTCTACTCTCACCCAAACTTCACTTGCCTTCTTGAGATCTTTGATTTGCTCAAACACCTTTGAATCAATGCTATTGTATATTGTGTTGAGGACCCTTCTGAGGAAGCTTTCCTTAAAAAGACTATGAAAGAGCTAGTATCCATTATAAGCAATGAATGGCTAGAAGAATCAAAGCTTTCCTTTGATGTGATTCATCTAGACTCACCTTCTATTTCCATTCATTGCCAAATCAACAAAGCTCCTTTCGATGCTCATTATAATCTAGTTGTGGGTGTTAATATCATATCTACATCTGTTGCTCATGATTTATTGAAACACATGCCATTAACACCAACAACAAAGTTGTTGAACAGTCTTTTAGGACATATTCTCCTAAGTTTGGGGATACTTTATGTCCTCCCTATCTCGACAAAAGAAACTGTGGTTCATTTGAGCTTTGATATCTTTGATATCATGGAGTTCGACCTATTGATAGGACAACCAATTGAAAGACTTATCCAAGAAGGACAAAAAAGGAAATTGAAAATTAGCCTCAGGAAAAACTTTAAATTCTCTGTACCCATCACTCATTCTCTAAATGTTGAGAATGAACCAATTCCCGAGCAATTCCTAATGGAAGAGGTTAAGGTTGCATCTCTTGATATTTTGATTGAACCCAACCTTGAAGATGATGTCTAGTTCTTCATCGAAGAGGAAGACAAAAATCCCATAGACCGAGAACCCTTAAATGAGTTGTTGGAAACACCTAAGCCCGCCATTGAGCTTAAACCCCTACCGTCTGGTCTTAGATATGCTTTTATTAATAATGATCAGGACTCTCCTATGATCATAAGTGATAAACTTTCTTAGGAAGAAACCCTTCGCTTGCTAACTATCTTAGAGAAGCATCGCTCTGCTTTTGGCTACTCACTCCAAGACCTTAAGGGAATCAGCCCTGCTCTTTGCACCCATCTCATCCCAATAGACCCAGATTCTACACCTTCGAGGGAGACACAACGTAGGCTTAATAATGCATTGAGAGAGGTTGTTAAGAAAGAGGTTTTGAAACTCCTATATGTTGGGATCATCTATCTAGTTCCATACAGTGAGTTGGTAAGCCCTGTTCAACTTGTGTCTAAAAAGGGAGGCATGACTGTTGTTAAGAATGAAAAGAATGAACTAATCCCCAAAGAACCATCACAAGATGTCAGATGTGCATTGATTACCGAAAACTTAACAAGGCAACAAAGAAAGATCATTTTCCATTGCCCTTCGTTGATGAAATGTTGAAGTGACTAGCCAATCACTCTTTTTCTGTTTCCTTGATGGGTATTTAGGTTATCACCATATTCTGATTCATCCTGATGACCAAAGCAAAACCACCTTTACATGTCCATATGGAACTTATGCTTATCATAGAATGTCTTTTGGACTATATAATGCTCCAGCTTCTTTTTAAAGATGCAAGATGTCTATTGTAACACCCCAAAATTTGCCTCTTTTGAAAATAAGTTTAAAATGGTTTATTTTTTAATTTTGTGCTCATGACAATGTAGGAAATAAAACTTTTTGTTAAATTAAAATTCATCATAAGGTAGCAACATGTTTTACCATACATGCCCTTGCATTTGATTTATTTGGGTGGAGTGGTTTTGATTGAAAATTGAAAATGGTTTAAATTGCTTTTACAAATGAAATTAAAAACGGCTTTGAAGTAAAAGGAAAGAAAGAAAAGAGAATTAGAAAATAAAAGAATTTAAAAAGGTGTAAAATTTATTTTTGGAGAACCTACCAAAATTTCTCATTTTTATTTGAATTGAAAAGTATATTGGAAATAATATTTGAACATGATCGAAATTGGTTTTGAAAAAGAAATGGAAAAGGAAAAATAGAAACTCTTTGCTCTCCCTCTCTTTCCGCTGGCAGCCCAAGCCGGCCCACTGCTCCTCCCCATCCTTTTCTTTTCCCGCGTGGCCTGCTTCCTTTCCCTCGGCCTGCCTCTATTCCTCCGTGCGCTCGGCCTAGCTCTGCTTCTCGCTTCCATAGCCCAGCGCCGCATCGACTCTCTCCTCCTCTTCTTCAGCCTAGCCACACGCCCCGGTCCAGTCGACCTAGTGCTGCGACGTTTTCCCCCTCACTCACATGCAGTTGCCGATAGGTGGGCCATCCCTATCAGCTCTATCCCCCTCATCTCGCTCGTACTTGGCTCGAAGTCCACTACCGCTGCCGCCAGGAGTCTGTGCTGCCCCCGCCCCGTGTCGTTGCCTTGCGCCTCAAGTAGCTGGCCTCATAAATACCAAGCAGTGTCGCGCTACTTCCCTATCCCATTCTAAGCTATAGCCACCTCGCTGAGCCAATGCAACGCCACCAAACCCTAGCTGTTGATGAGGACATCGCCACGCTGGACACATCGACGCCATGGTCTTCCCCAAGTTGCAATTCGTTTCCAACTCAGCTGCCATGTCGTCCTCGGATTTAGCAGACACGTCGTCACTGTTTCGGTCATAACTTCCTCATACGACATCGAAACGGGCCGTTCTTGGATGCGTTGGAAAGGGGACGACGACGCCATTGTTTTGGATCTGGTCCCAGCTCCAGAAGGTCCGTGGATCATTCTGTGTGACCACGGCAAGGTGCTGCGTCACCTATTTGGGCCAACTTGGCCATGTATCGTGGCGGGCCTTAAGCCCAAGTTGTGGGCGCCCAACCCCTGGCCGTCCCCAACCCTAGGTCGAGTCTTAGACTATAAACACAGCTGCCACCGCTGCTACACAATTGGGTTTTGTTTAGAGTTTAGTTTTCCTTCGAGAAACTGAATCGTTCATTGTAACTGTGGTGACAAATCCTTTTACAGTGATCCAGGGCCCCCGTTCTTGATCTCCTCCACTGTGTCGATTAGTCCTTTGGAACCGAGTTCTTGAACCCTCTATTGATATTCGCGTCATTCATATTTGCAATTTCAGATTGCGTGTTTTACCTTCTTGCTTGTGCTCTTCGATTCGCTTGCAGGAAAAGCCTTCTTGGCGAGGTCAATCAAGTTGTGCTTGGTTGATAACCAACGGAGCGGTGGTGTAACGGTTGCAGGGTTCGAATCGTGTCTGATTTGAAGCCGGATCGCCAACGTCGAGATCTCCACAAATCGAACTTACCGGCTACCTCTCGAAAGATTGGGCCTGTACTCATCAATTAGTATCAGAGCTTTCAGGTTTACCGTGAGGTATAATCTCGTTTGCCTTAGATTCATATTTGTTCATTACCTAGAGTCCACAAAAAGCCCAAAAATATTTCAATTTCCACTGTCCTATCGCCCTTTGTGCCTTTGCAATTTCGTTTCAGATTCGTGTTGTTGAGTTTGTGTCCATGGTCGAGTCTTATTGCTATTTAGGATTGTGTTCGTGGTCGTAGTTCAATCGCCCATTGCTGTGATTTTGTTTTCCGCCGCTATCCCATCCACCGTTCCCAAACAACAAGTCAAAGCCACCACATTACTCGACTTGCCCCGCTAGCCGCCTTGTGTAACTTCTCGCCGCTGCGCAAACCCTAGATAGGTTGCCAGCCGCTCTTATTTTGCCTGCATTGCAGCCCTCCTTACATCATCAGGCGAATACCTACTGCTGTGATCGGTGTTAGAGTTTAGGGACGCTTTGCCCTAACTGCCGCCGCCGTGTTGTGCCTCCCGGAAAACATACCTTGAGATACCTTCGGTAAAACATTCATAACTTTTCGCTCGTTTATCAGAAAAATCTGAAATTTTTTGTGCAGCTTCTTGACACCATTTGGACCCGACCCAAACTCAGCTTCGCCCTGTTTGGTTTCATCAGAATTGCCAAAAAAATTCAGGAAAATATAGAAAAAAAATTGTGGTTGCATTTCGGGAAAGTTTTTGCACGCTTTTCAGAGAACGTGCTGAATTTCTGTAGACCACATCCCACCTCAGTTGTAGGTGCCAATTTTTGTGGTTGCATCTTTTGTGATCCTTGTTCAGAGAAAAGTATAAAAAAAATAGTAAAAAAAAAGTTTGTTTCCTACTAGTGTCTTTTGGAAAAATCCGGGAAAAATTCAGGAAAAAGGAGAAATCCGGGCTATTTGCTTGTTCTGTGAGTTCTTTCGATCGTCCTTTGTTTTCACCTTGTTGCGCTACGTCTCGACACGTCTTAGCCAGCACCTGTGATTTATACTTTGGATCCAGATTGAACAATCGCTACTCTGCACTCATTAATTGCTAATCCTTGCTGTCATATTGTGTGCCTACCCATAGCTCCACATATTCTTTTGTCAGCACAGGTTCATCTTGCAACTGTTACACACGCTCAACAACAGATTGCTTCGCCACTTTGGTTTTGCTCCTGTTTGGCGTTGGTAAGAATACAGGCAAGACGGTGGTAAGCCGCTTGTGATTTTGCATTCCACTTTCACCACCACCACTTGTTTCCTTTTAGTTGATAGGGATAATACTTTGGTGTTGTCTTTTTCTATCTTCTAATCATGGCAGGAACTCCGACGGACTTCAATGAGTGCGTGTCCAAGGGCGAGCTTGCAACGTTCATGACTGAACAACGCAATCTTATGACCGAGCTGACGCGCAACATGAACAATCTGGTCACCCGCATTGAACAGCTTGAGCAACACCCTCCACCTTATCGTGCTGATGATGAAGATGCTGGTGATGAAGATGCGTATGCTGACGGTGGTGCCCGTCGCCGCCTCAACTTCAATCATCGCGGTATGGCAGGTAATAATCATGGTAATAATGATCCTTTTGCTAAAATTAAATTTAGTCTACCACCTTTTGCTGGTAATATTGATCCAGAGGCATATTTAGATTGGGAGCTTGCTGTTCAACAAAAATTTGATTCTCATAATGTTCCTGCTGAGCATAGAGTTAGACTTGCTACTAGTGAGTTTACTAATTTTGCTTTGTTCTAGTGGAGTGATCTTTGCAATGCCAATAATGCTGCTGCTGTGCCTCAAACTTAGAATGTTTTAAAGCAACGTATGAAATCTCGTTTTGTTCCTCCTTATTACCAACGTGATTTACGTTTGAAACTACAAACTTTAAAACAAGGTGATAAAGGAGTAGAAGCATACTATCAAGAATTGCTTATTGGTTTAGCACGTTGTGGTATAAATGAAGATGATGATGATGCTAGTGCTAGATTTTTTGGTGGTTTAAACTATGATATACAGAACATACTTGATTACAAAGAATGGCGCAATTTTTCCCAATTGTATCATCTTGCTATTAAGGCCGAACGAGAAGTACAGGGACGCAAACAACACCAGCCTTTCAGGTCTAACAATGGGAGGAATTTTCAGCAGCGTTCTGAGCCGGAGACGCCCAAGCTTCCTGTTGCACCACAGCCATCTACACCTCCATTTTCTTCCGGGGTAAGTTGTCTAATGTGTAGTTTCCACAGCTGAAGAAAGGTGGCACTCCGGGTGCTTCTACTAGCTCCTCTTCGTCCAGCTCTAAAATCATTTGCCACCGATGCAAAGGCATGGGACATGTCATGAAGGAATGCCCCAGTCGTCGCGCTTTCATTGCTACCGAGGATGGATATGTAAGTGCTAGTGATGTTGAAGATGATTTAGCCCTTGCTGCTAACATTGATGCAGATCCCACCGAGGGCGATCATGACAAGGAGGCCATCACCATTGACTCTATGGCTGCTGCCGCGGACTACCCTAGCCTTCTTGTGCAGCGTGTGTTGAGTACACGTGTGGGTCATGAAGAAGAGATGAAGATCCAACGCCACAATTTGTTCCACATGTATCTCATTGTGCAGGGTTGTCGTGTTCTCACTATCATTGATAGCGGGAGTTGCAACAACTTGGTGAGTTCAGATTTGGTTGACAAGCTTGGCTTGACCACACGACAACATTCGTATCCATATAAACTTCAATGGTTCAATAATAGTGGTAAGACTAAGGTAACTAAATCAGCACGCATTAGCTTTTTCACAGACTCTTATCATGATACTGCTGATTTTGATGTTGTCCCTATGCAAGCTTGTTCCATTTTGTTAGGTCGCCCATGGGAATTTGATAATGATGCTTTACACCATGGTAGAACTAATACATACACTATCATACATAAGGACAAGAAAATTACATTGCTGCCTTTGTCTCCTACCGATATTATTAAACATGCTAATGAGATTAAAAATAAACCTCCAACAGACATTGCTAAAAATAATGGGATTAAGTTAAAAGGAGGTGCTTTTCTTGCTACAACTCCTGCTACTGCTGAGTTATGTGATAATCCTGATGCACCATGTTATACTATGTTTTGTCAACCTTTTATGTCTGGTGCATTGCCTGCTGTCACTAACCTTTTGCAGGAGTTCGCTGATGATGGGATGGAGTCGAGGACGACTCCAATTCTACAAGGAGGGGATGCTGAGGACATCGCCAAGATGGAGTCGAGGACGACTCCAATTCGAGAAGGGGAGGATGATGAGGACATCGCCACGCTAGACACATCGACGCCATGGTCTTCCCCAAGTTGCAATTCGTTTCCAACTCAGCTGCCATGTCGTCCTCGGATTCAGCAGACACGTCGTCACTGTTTCGGTCATAACTTCCTCATACGACATTGAAATGGGCCGTTCTTGGATGCGTTGGAAAGGGGACGACGACGCCGTCGTTTTGGATCTAGTCCTAGCTCCAGAAGGTCCGTGGATCATTCTGTGTGACCACGGCAAGGTGCTGCGTCACCTATTTGGGCCAACTTGGCCATGTATTGTGTCGGGCCTTAAGCCCAAGTTGTGATGCTAGTGGTGAACCCCCCTGGGAATGGTTTGGCTAAGGGTGCCGGACTTGGTGGTGTGCGAGCGTGTTGTGTGTGTCTTGGGTGTGTGGAGAGTGAGGGTTGTGTCGACCGAGCTGGAATAACAACGAGCCTAGGGCGAGTCTTGCCATGTGGTGCTACCTGGGCACTTGGATATGGAATACCTATGGTGGGTAAATGGTAATTAGAGGTGGCCTTGGGTGTGAACCTGTGATGGGAGGAGCCTAGGGTGGAGGTGCTGTGGTGGCACGTAAAATGGAAACCCTGATGAAGACATTCTGGCTTGGTCAATCCCTAAAGACTTACTAGTACTCAGACTCACCGGGAATCCTTACATCCCACTCGCCCTATATGGTGCAAGACGGTCAGACTACTTGGTAGAACAATGCCACTACTACTAGGCGAACATGTGCAAGGAGGTACGGGGCGCACGGTTCTCCCCCACACCCTTCTAAGACTTCAGGAGGCCTTGTGGACCCAGCTCTTGACATCTGGAGTGCCCCGGCTCTGTCTACGACTCATAGTATCAGCCATCCCAGACTAGACTTGGGATGTTCGAGGGCTGAGAGGTGGGGTGGCATCATTCTAGGCTAGCAAGCGACCAAAATTCTGCCTAGGAGATACATGGCTCCGAGGATGGCTAATCTTGTGGGTATGTAAAACCTCTGCAGAGTGTTTGGTTGATCGATCGATACATGTGCTGACTTGTTGGCTATGGACCTTTCCTGGGTTTCGCTTAAACTAGATAGGAGATGAGTCCTTCTTTCCTCCCTCTAGGGTTGGGGTATTTTCTGGTCATGAGCCTTGGGGGCTGCGGGCCATTGAGACAAGGCTGAGAGGGAGTTGGCTTGTTGACCTGAGTGTGTGAGACAAGATATAGTGTGGTGGTGTGGAGATGGTTTGGGATGGATGGGTTGGTGGATGGATGTGGATGTGTGTGGTTTAGGGAATGCGTTAAAACTTGATAATTATTATATTATTTATCTCTTCGCATGCGCTAAGGATGCAAACCATAGCCAAATTATAGGATCGCCAGATCCCTTGTTTTATCTTTTCCACTAAAGCTCATCGGTGCTGACCATGACCTACACACATCTGGCGGTGTGCAGATTTCCTACTTCTCAGAGATGCTAACTTTAGAAGGATTAGACAGTCTCGTGCCTACGCTCAAGTTTGGTTCGGAGATGGAATCTATGCTGCACTACGCCAACTCTAATGATGCCCGTGAAGGAGGAGCCTTCACCCGATAGTCTTCCGCTAGATTAACTCTATAATAGGTGTGTTCCCCAGTGATGTAATATCTTGTATTCTTATAATCTTATGATGTATGACTGTGACATTGACTGAAATATGATAATGTGATGGAATCAATTCTTGGTTTTATCATATTAAAATTCATTCTATGGATTTTTCCTTCATGGAAAATTGAGGATGTTTCAGTTGGTATCAGAGTCATACTTGACCTTAGGATGAGACCTTTAGTACCAAACACTAGTGTAGGAGCCAAACATTCTATCTGTAGTGGAGTCATAGCTACTAACACTTGATTCCCCGTCTCTACCTTGAGTTCTACTACTAACTGACTATCCCCGATCTGAAAAGTTGACCACTAGGAAATGATTCCCTTTGTCGCCCACGCAAGATCGATAGATGTGTGAGACTCAAAGGCTTAGGAGTTGCCTTAAGTCAACACTATGCATATAGGAGTTGTAATGCTGCTTGAGTGCTTGGATCTTTTTGCTTCTTATGCTTCTTGTGTTTATATTGCTTGAGTGAAGAATATAAAAGTATCTTATCTACGTGTGACTCTAGGCAAAAATCAAGGCCATAATATGTTTAGACTAGTGATCTTGACCACCGGTTGGACATATTAAGCCGAAACGTCATATCTTTACCCGTCCATTTCAAAATCGACTTCAATTTTCAACTAGGCATGTTCAAAATGCTCTCTCATTTGTTGAAAACTTCTCCCGTTTGCAAAAGCAACTCCATCTTAAATGAAAACCATTTTAAAACCCTCTAAAGCTACCAAAAGAAAGTGATTTCGACTCTTTTCCAAACCTACCTTAAATTTCAAAAGCTTTAAGGAAGGCAAATTGAAAACCAACCTTGTTTCAAAGGTGTTGTGAACTCATTTCTAAAAGACAAAAGTTTTGTTTTACACCATACCTTTAAAAAGCTTGTATTTATTTGATTCCAAATCAAAGATCTACTCTATTCTTAATATAAGAAGTTCGTACAAATAAACCCTACCATTAAATCAAACTACAGATGAATTACTAAATAAAATATATAAAAGCGTTACTTTTCAAAATGAGAACAAAATTTCCAACTATTTTTGAAACCCTTGAGTCTTAAAACCAAAATGGGGCACAACCTACTTGAAAAAGGCATTTTTATAATGATTTCAAAATTCTTAAGGTTGTACCCTTCTTGCTTACGAAATCTATGAAACAAATGATTTGGAACAATGTTTCAAAAGTCTTCACCACCAATTTAAAACCCACTTAAAAAGAGCCTTTCTCAAATTTTCATAAAGAACTCTTTGCAAAAATTAAAATTGTGACAAACCCTAATTTGGTCCTTTAAAAGATCTCTCCCTGTTTTATAAAAATGAAGTTTCTTCGTTTAAAACGTTGTATGCAAACAACTTTCTCCAAAAAGCTCCTCTTCAAAACTCCAACTACAAAACAAATGCATTGGTGCATATGACTTGACAACAAGGACCCCTCTTCTCTAGTGACACTAACCCCTAAATCTCGAGGGCGAGATTCCTATAAGGAGGGTGGACTGTAACAACCCGGGTTTTTGGAGAAGCCAAAAATACAAACTTTTTAAAAATTTTCCTGCAATGTGTGAAGCATGTAGATTCTAGATCAAACAAAGAATGATTTATAAATAAATTGTTGCATACATATAGCGTTGCTTGTAGGAGCTTGCCAGAGTTCCTTATATGGTTTAGGGTTTTGTGTTGGAGAGCACAAGTCCGTAGCGAATCCTTTTGACTCCTTCTAGAATCTCTCATGAACCCTTGACCTAAATTCTATAATCGACCAACTATCTTTATCAACTCAATGCCCGTGAATTGCCAACCCTTGACATGGACCCCACTACCCCTAGTTGACCTCTAGTGGACCCCACTAGGAGGTGTACAAGATGGCAACACATGTATACAATATAGGAGCCTTGGTTTATTTAGCAAATAGGAAAGCCAATCTGGCCCAAGCACATGACCAACTAGCCCAAGCAACAGAGTCGCCCCAGCTCGCCTCCTCGGCCTATGACCACCTCACCTCCTAGCCGGCCTCTCCCACTTGAGCTGGAGGCCCAACCCGTCACCCCATCCTCTTCTGGCCCACGCAAAGCAGCAGCAAAAACAAGACCAGGCCGGCCCAGCTCCCACCCTTCGGCCCGCTCGCGCGCGCATGGCCAAGCAGCCCAGCAAGATCGGCCTAGCTACCCCCTTGCGGCTGCCCCTCTCACCCCCCCTCTCCTTGCCCAGCTAGCCCAAGGCATGCCGCACGCCCCTCCGGAACCCTAGGCAGAGCGCGCCGTGGCCCGACTCCTAGGCCGCCGCCGCTCGCCCGCTACGAGCTTGCGTGCGCGCAACATCAAGCCCCGTGCCCTCGGCTCACTCTGCACCCCCGCTCGATGCGCGCCGTGTGCCCCTTCTCTACACGGAAGCCAAGGATCGCCATCCATAGTGCCTAGAGCCCTAGCCGCTCGCCCTATAAAAACGCCACAACCGGCCACCCCTCTTCTTCTTCCTCCAAGCCGCCGCCATCCCCTTCTTCCTCCTCCAGTGCGCCGCCGCTCTCCACAACCATTGCCACGCCCACGTCGAGTCACCATGCCCATGACCTCGCTCTCCACCGGTGCCGCGCACTGCTGCTTCAAGCTCACCGCGGAGGCACTCAACGTGATGCACCGCGCCGCCGACGCCGGGCTCTGTCGTCCTTGCTGCCGGTGGCCCCTCGCCGGTCCACTCCGCTGTCGGGACTGCTCCACCGTGCGTCCGTCTCTTCGTCCGCAAGCAGCTCCAGCCAAGTCGTGTCCACCATGCCCTGCCAAGCCTCGCCTTCGGCCACCGATGACAGCTGCAGCCGCTCCGTCGACCATCACCGGCCACCGGCTCTCCTCCACCATGATGCCGAGCCAAGAACTGGTGGCTAGGGTCACCATGTCCAGCTGCAGTAGCACCAGCCGTGAGCTCCATCCTCGGCTGCCGCGGTCACCACCTCGCTGAGCACCTCTTCATCCCTGTCGGGAGGCACGCCCCTGCGCGTGCTCCAAGCCTCCGGACAGCAATAGCAGCCCTTCCTCGCTATGCACCACTGACCACTTCGCTGATGGACCGCAACATCTTCCTGGTGTCGACCATCGTCATCTTCTATGACCGGCCTTCGAGCCGCGTAACTCTATGTGCAGGGAAGAAGCCGGCCCCTTGTGGCATCTTTCGTGAACCATGGCCGAGCTCCGTCCAACAACCACCATCGAGCCCCTCTTTCCAACGCCGACTTTGCTTATCAGGCATGGTGTTCCAACCATGGGATGCATAGACCAAGGCCACCTCCGGCCTTTAGACATAAGCACACACACATGTGACTAACCCAAGCCAAATCGAACCACCAGAGTTCCAAGAATGCCGGTGTGGTTGCCGACTACCATTGAAGCATTCTCTAAAGCCATGCCTCGTCCACCGTGAACCATGCCCGAATGAGTCAAGCCTTGATTGCCGTCTCTAACATTGCGATGGAGCTCTACCGCTCCTAGACATGCCTACACTCACTAGCACGAGACTAGACTTAGCCAAACAGATCCACAGCATAGGAGACGCTAGAAAGGACTTGTCACCTATAAACCCCGTCGTGGCCAAGCCATGCCACGGCGAAGAGTTACCATGACCTCATCGTGAGCCCCGAAGCCGTAATTGGACCACGTGGTATTGATCGCCACATCATGGACTGCAGGATTCCCTTTTTGGTTGCACTAACGGCTCCGTGGAACCCTGTGCCCATGTTTCACCACAATTCCGGCTACCTCGAGTCATGAGAACATGCCGTCGAGATCTACCGGGACCCGCACTAAAGGCCTTTTGAAGTAGTCACATTGCACAACTCACAGCCAAGGCCCTGGTATGCACCACATGACCTAGCACCATGCCGTCATGGTACTGAGTCTATTCCTGACATTCTAGCTGCCTCGTTAAGCAAGGGCAAGCCGTTGAGAAATCGTGTGATCCCTAGCATCATACCGATGACAAGTGGACTCTTTCCGATGTTCCAGTCACCTTGCCTTGCAAGTGCATGCCATTGAGGAGATATCATAACCCCATCTACTGTGAGCCATAACCTCTGGACCATAAACCCTAGTCGTATGTCTTATCGAGACCATAGAAACCCCTCGTCTTCTATCTTTCCGTATGCATATGTTATCTCCGTTATGCTCCGTTCTTACAACCCATCTATATGTCTGCCATATAGGAATTCATCTATCACCCAGCTATGGAATGTGCTACTCTGCAGTCGTGACGAGTTGTTGCGTCTTTCAGTCATGTTTGGTTCTTATCGCTGGTTGTTGGTGTTGTTGCCTGTGTGCCGAGCCTTCAAGCCGGCTGAGGGATCGTACCTCGTTCGGACGTTACGATCGTGGGATCTGTCTCACCATGACTGTGATGTTGAGTGTAACTCGACCCCTCGCTCTTTAGTTGACTTCATAATACTATGAGTGTTAACTTCTACATTCGGCCCTAGGACATGGTCGCGATGGATTCGATATCGATAACGATATCGATGCGGATATCACCCGCACGCTTTGAGCCCTCCATGACCAAGTCCTGTGGGAGATGGCCTGGGAGATAACAATCATGGAACAATGGATGCCAACTCGTTGGTATAGCTTGTGGCCACGAGTTCGCCTTGCCATGACCATGGAGCTATGCCTCTCTCTTTCATTTGCTTCTTCATGCCCAAGCCCTTGTGTGTTGGTACCCCATTCGACCATCGTGTTTCATCGACTCTCGCGATGACAACTGCACCGTTATGAATCAGAGAGATGACTTAGTGCTAGTGCACCCAGGTCGGGTACCCTATGGGTGGTTTGCGCACTTGTATTCTTTAGTGAGTCGCTCCTTCTGATGCAATGTCTTCTGTCGTGGCCTGTGTGCTGGAAGGAGTAGACCTCCATTCTCTGCTGATATTGCCCTATTAGCCCGCTCTGTTCGATCTCGCCTTGTCCATGACGATTGGATCAAAGACCAGACTATCTCTTTTTAGTTAGCAAAGCAATGGTTTATGTCATACCTCGGACCCATGCGTGTCGACCCAATCGGCCATCTAAAACCATCTTTCCCAAAGATGTGCCTGGGAACATGACATGGATGTGCCTAGCTAACCCCCACTCCTTGTGTTTTGCTGAGCAACTCTCTTCTTGGTTCCCGACTTTATTATGTCATGTGGATCGAGAGGACCCGTTGCTGTCCAATCTCTTTGCGCTATCGCATTCTACCATAGCGGACGAGCCGAAGTACGTTGGAGCCAAGTCACAATAGTGTAAATCATTCTTGTATGCTACTCATGTCCAATTGTGACTTGTGGGATAAGGCTATAAGATCCAAACCCCGTCATTCTTCTTTCTTGGGGCCCAACTTCTAATCCCCATCAATTCAATGACACCGGATCGAAAGATCGTGAGCCGTGGTGTTTGCTTTAGATAAGCTCTGGCTTAAACCATTTATCGTAAAGCCATACTGGCTTGGCCATGACTTAAGCTTGTGCTCAGCATACCACCACTCGTGTTTCTTTGGCCCAAGGGAATCGGACAACCGCCGAGAGCGCTAAGCCGTGTATCTCTTATTGTCTTGATGGCGTTATTGGATTTCCTGTGTCTCATCGTCTTTTCAAGTGTTGAGTGCTCTCTTGCCTTGCATGTCGCTTCGTGGAGTAGCCGATGATCGAACCAAGAGAACGTGGATGACGATAAGGACTGCGGAATGGAGTCAACGCAAGAGGAGGTGACCCCGCTGATGGAACACCAACAAATGGAGAATTGTACCACTACTACCTCTATATCGTAGGTGTCATGGCAGCATCCTCTTTTAGAGAATCCTATTAGACATTGCATAATATCTAGAACTACTAGCGCTTTATAATTATTCCTTTGATAGTACTTTGATGCATGCTACTACCTGAGCCATTATTACCCTGATGCAACCTACTCTACCACGTCACCCTGCTTTGCGCATTCGCTCGCTTATATATGCTTACTTGCCTGCTTGCTTGCATATTACACCACTATACTTATTATTAACTCCTCTTCACATTATATTGGGGATGTGATGCTGGTGGTGAACCCCCTAGGAATGGTTTGGCTATGGGTGCCAGACTTGGTGGTGTGCGAGCGTGCTGCGTGTGTCTTGGGTGCATGGAGAGTGAGGGTTGTGTCGACCGAGCTAGAATAACGACGAGCCTAGGGCGAGTCTTGCCATGTGGTGCTACCTGGGCACTTGGAAATGGAATACCTATGGTGGGTAAATGGTAATTGGAGGTGGCCTTGGGTGTGAACCTATGATGGGAGGAGCCATGGGTGGAGGTGATGTGGTGGCACGTAATATGGAAACCCTGATGAAGACATTCTAGCTTGGTCAATCCCTAAGGACTTACTAGTACTCAGACTCACCGGGAATCCTTACATCCCACTCGCCCTATATGGTGCGGGACGGTTGGACTACTTGGTAGAACAATGCCACTACTGCTAGGCGAACGTGTGCAAGGAGGTACGGGGCGCGCGGTTCTCCCCCACACCCTTTCAAGACTTCAGGAGGCCTTGTGGACCCGGCTCTTGACATCCATAGAGCCCCGGCTCTGTCTACGACTCACAGTATCAGCCATCCCAGACTAGACTTGTGATGTTCCAGGGCTGAGAGGTGGGGGTGGCATCGTTCTAGGCTAGCAAGCGACCCGAATTCTACCTAGGAGATACATGGCTTTGAGGATGGCTAATCTTGTGGGTATGTAAAACCTCTACAGAGTGTTTGGTTGATCGATCGATACATGTGCCGACTTGTCGGCTATGGACCTTTCCTGGGTTTCGCTTAAACTAGATAGGAGATGAGTCCTTCTTTCCTCCCTCTAGGGTTGGGGTATTTTCTGGTCATGAGCCTTGGGGGCTGCGGGCCGTTGAGACAAGGCTGAGAGGGAGTTGGCCTGTCGACCCGAGTGTGTGAGACGAGATATGGTGTGGTGGTGTGGAGATGGTTTGGGATGGATGGGTTGGTGGATGGATGTGGATGTGCGTGGTTTAGGGAATGTGTTAAAACTTGATAATTATTATATTATTTATCTCTTCGCATGCGCTAAGGATGCAAACCATAGCCAAATTATAGGATCGCCAGATCCCTTGTTTTATCTTTTCCACTAAAGCTCATCGATGCTGACCATGGCCTGCACACATCTAGTGGTGTGCAGATTTCCTGCTTCTCAGAGATGCTGACTTTAGAAGGATTAGGAGGTCTCGTGCCTACGCTCAAGTTTGGTTCGGAGATGGAATCTATGCTGCACTACGCCAACTCTGATGATGCCCATGAAGGAGGAGCCTTCACCCGATAGTCTTCCGCTAGATTAACTCTATAATAGGTGTGTTCCCCAGTGATGTAATATCTTGTATTCTTGTAATCTTACGATGTATGACTGTGACATCGACTGAAATATGATAATGTGATGGAATCAGTTCTTGGTTTTACCATATTAAATTTCATTCTGTGGATTTTCCCTTCAAGGAAAATTGAGGATGTTTCAACACCCTTAACAAGCATGTAACAAGAATCAAATCTAATTGAGGATACATTAGCATTGATCTTGTTCTTGTTCTTTATTCAAGATTGCTTTAAGTTGCCTACTTGCTTGCATCTATTGCAAAACCAACCATTGCTCTTCACAAAGCTAGCTTTGGGAGTAGCAAAGGCCGCCTTGCCTTTCTTGGGGGTATAGCCCAATCTCTCTTTGTTAAGAGAGAACCTTTGGCTACCCAACCACTTTAGCAAGCGGGTCTCATCGCCATAGTCCTTGCCTAGGGCGTGAGTGAGCTCATCCACCTCTCTCTTGAGAGTCTCATTTCAACCATTAGTGAGGCATCACAAGTGAAACCACCACTAGTAGTAGAGGTAAGAGTGGTAGCGGTGGTGGATGATGAGCTACAAGAAGGGTTAGTGGGAGCAACAACAATAGGTTCATAAAATTAATCTTCAATAATGTCACATGGTATGCCCACATCACATGATACAATAACCTTTTCAGTTCTGGTTCAAGAAGCAAGGAGTGAGCCTTTTCAAGCTTGGTGCGAGCTTTGCCAAGCTTCTCATGGGCTTCCACTAGCCTCTCATGAGTAGCATTGATCTCATCAAAGGATTGCTCAAGAGCACTAAGCTTCTTTTGCAATTCTTTGCACTTCTTGCTCTTCTTGTTAATTATTGAGTCAGCTTGTTCTAGCATGTTCATTAGTTGTTTATTTGAGAATTCATTATCACTACTATCATTTTCACTTTCACTATCATCATTTTCACTCTCATCATATTTTACCTTGGAGCCCTTGGCCATGAAGCATGATGGAGTGTCAAATAGTGAAAGCTTGTTGTTGATAGCAATGCTTGCTAGTGCCTTCTTCTTGGATGCCTTGTCATGGTCACTTGAATCATCATCGGTGGAGGCATCACCATCCCATGTGACAACATAGGATCCACCCATCTTGTTTTTCTTCAAGGTCATCTTCTTCTCTTTCTTCTCCTTCTTCTCTTTCTTGTTCTTCTTCTTCTCATTATCCTCATTGTCACTATTATAGGGACAATCCGCTATAACATGATTGGGGCTCTCGCACTTGTAGCACAACCTCACATACTCCTTGTTCTTGAAGTGGTCTCTTCTCTTCCTTGCACTATAGCCTTTCTTCTTCATCATCTTACCAAACTTGTGCACAAAGATAGCTAGTGCTTTGTCATCACTATCATCATGAGATCATTCTTCATCACTTGATTCTTCCTTATTAGCCTTGCCCTTGCTTTTGTTCTTGCAGGATGAAGTACCGGCCTTGAATGCCACACTCTTCTTCTTCATGTCTTCCTCCTTCACAATTTCTTCACCACCGCTATTGTATTGGTCTTTGATCATCACATCACCAAGCACCTCATTTGGAGTGACATCCTTCAGTCCACCTCTAAAGATGATAGTTCTCAATGTCTTGAATCTATTTGGCAAACACATCAAGAACTTGTGAGAGAAGTCCTCATCCTTCACCTTCTCACCCAAACTCTTGAGATCATTGATGATGACTTATAGCTTATAGAACATCTCCGGAATGGACTCAGCATCCTTCATCTTGAAGTTCGATAGCTTGTCTTTGAGCATGTAGAGCTTGGCACTTTTTACCATTGAAGTGCCCTCATATGTTTCTTCTACTCTCACCCAAACTTCACTTGCCTTCCCGAGATCTTTGATTTGCTCAAACACCTTTGAATCAATGCTATTGTATATTGTGTTGAGGACCCTTCTGAGGAAGCTTTCCTTAAAAAGACTACGAAAGAGCTAGTATCCATTTATAAGCAATGAATGGCTATAAGAATCAAAGCTTTCCTTTGATGTGATTCGTCTAGACTCACCTTCTATTTCCATTCGTTGCCAAATCAACAAAGCTCCTTTCGATGCTCTTTATAATCTAGTTGTGGGTGTTAATATCATATCTACATATGTTGCTCATGATTTATTGAAACACATGCCATTAACACCGACAACAAAGTTATTGAAAAGTCTTTCAGGACACATTCTCCTAAGTTTGGGGATACTTTATGTCCTCCCTATCTAGGTAAAAGGAACCATGGTTCATTTGAGCTTTTATATCTTTGATATCATGGAGTTCGACCTATTGATAGGACAACCAATTGAAAGACTTATCCAAGAAGGACAAAAAAGGAAATTGAAAATTAGCCTCGGGAAAAACTTTAAATTCTCTGTACCCATCACTCATTCTCTAAATGCTGAGAATGAACCAATTCCCGAGCAATTCCCAATGGAAGAGGTTAAGGTTGCATCTCTTGATATTTTGATTGAACCCAACCTTGAAGATGATGCCCAGTTCTTCATCGAAGAGGAAGACAAAAATCCCATAGACCGAGAACCCTTAGATGAGTTGTTGGAACCACCTAAGCCCACCATTGAGCTTAAACCCCTGCCTTATGGTCTTAGATATGCTTTTCTCAATAATGATCAGGACTCTCCTATGATCATAAGTGATAAACTTTCTTAGGAAGAAACCCTTCGCTTGCTAACTATCTTAGAGAAGCATCGCTCTGCTTTTGGCTACTCACTCCAAGACCTTAAGGGAATCAGCCCTACTCTTTGCACCCATCGCATCCCAACAAGCCTAGATTCTACACCTTCGAGGGAGCCACAACGTAGTCTTAATAATGCATTGAGAGAGGTTGTTAAGAAAGTGGTTTTGAAACTCCTGTACACCGGGATCATCTATCCCATTGCATACAGTGAGTTGGTAAGCCCTGTTCAACTTGTGCCTAAAAAGAGAGGCATGACTGTTGTTAAGAATGAAAAGAATGAACTAATCCCCCAAAGAACCATCACAAGATGGCGGATGCGCATTGATTACCAAAAACTTAACAAGGCAACAAAGAAAGATCATTTTCCGTTGGCCTTCATTGATGAAATGTTGGAGCGACTAGCCAATCACTCTTTCTTCTATTTCCTTGATGGGTATTCAAGTTATCACCAAATTCTGATTCATCCTGATGACCAAAGCAAAACCACCTTTACATGTCCATATGGAACTTATGCTTATCGTAGAATGTCTTTTGGACTATGTAATGCTCTAGCTTCTTTCTAAAGATGAATGATGTCTATATTTTCTAATATGATTGAAGAAATCATGAAAGCTTTCATGGATGACTTTTCTATTTATGGAAAAACTTTTGATGATTGTCTAGAAAATTTAGACAAGGTTTTCCAAAGATGTGAAGAAAAGCACTTAGACCTTAATTGAGAAAAATGTCATTTCATGGTTAGAGAAGGCATAGTGCTTGGACACATGGTGTCCGAATGAGGGATTGAGGTAGATAGAGCTAAACTTGAAGTAATTGAACAATTACCTCCTCTCGTAAATATCAGAGGGATCCGTAGTTTTCTTGGTCATGTAGGGTTTTACTTCCGTTTCATAAAAGAATTTTCACATATTGCTAGACCACTTACAAATCTTTTGGCCAAGTATGTTCCCTTTGAATTTGATGATGCATGCTTGAAATCTTTTCAAATTCTTAAGAAAGCACTCATCTCTACACCAATCATTGAACCCCCTGATTGGTCGCTATGTTCTGAAATTATGTGTGATGCAAGTGATTTTGTTGTTTGGGTAGTTTTGGGACAAACAAGAGATAAGAAGCATCATGCATTGCTTATGCTAGCAAAACTTTGATCGGACCTCAGCTTTATTATGTAACAACTAAAAAAGAACTCATGGTGGTTGGTTTCCTATAGACAAGTTTAGATCTTACTTAGAGGAGCTAAAGTGATTGTTTACACTGATCGTTCTGCTTTGAAATAACTGCTCACTAAGAAAGATGCTAAACCTAGACTTATAAGATGGATTTTGTTACTCCAAGAATTTGACTTAGAAATAAAAGATAAAAAGGGAGTAGAAAATTCTATTGCTAATCATTTGTCCCAAATGCGGTTTGAGAATTCATAGGAATTGCCCATCAATGACTCACTGTGGGATGACATGCTCTTCAAGATCAAAAAATCTAACCCCTGGTACGCAAATATTGTCAATTTTATGGTTGCAGGTTATGTACCACCAGGGGAGAACAAAAGGAAGCTCATCTACAAAAGTCGTCTCCACATATGGGATGAGACATACCTCTTTAGAGTTTGCTCTGATGGCCTACTCAGGAGATGTGTACCAATCAAAGAAGGCATCAAGATTATAGAACGATGCCACTTATCACCATATGGAGGGCATTATGGTGCATTCTGCACTCATTCAAAGATCTGGCAAAGTTGATTCTTTTGGCCAACCATGTATGAAGACACGAGGGGCTTCATTCGGAGGTGTGGAGCGTGTTAGAGGCATAGGAACGTCAATTCAAGAGATGCCATGCCACTCACCAACAACCTCTAGATTGAGCTTTTCGATGTCTAAGGAATCGACTACATGGGACTATTTCCAAAGTCAAAGAATTGTGAGTACATCTTGGTGGTAGTTGACTATGTCTACAAGTGGGTTGAAGCCATGCCATGTAGAGCTACTGATGCAAAGAGCTCCAAGAAGATGTTTGAAGAAACAATATTTTCACGTTTTGGTGTTCCAAGAATGGTGATCAGTGATGGAGGCACTCACCTCATCAATAAGAACTTTCACAAGTACTTGTCAAAACATGGGATACGTCACAACATTAATACTCCGTATCACCTTTAGACAAGTGGCCAAGCATAAACATCAAACAAACAAATCAAGAATATTCTACAAACGATAATCAATGAGATGGGGACTGCATGGAAGGATAGACTACTTGATGCACTATGGGCTTATAGAATGGCCTATAAAACACCACTTGGGATGTCACCATATCAACTTGTCTATGGCAAGACCTGTCATCTACCTGTTGAGCTAGAATTCAAGGCTCACTAGGCCATCAAAAGATGGAACATGGACTTGGAAGCCGTAGGAACAAGAAGAAAGATGCAACTCTCTAAACTCAATGAATGGCATGAAAAAGCATATCACAACGCCAAGATATATAAGGAGAGAACAAAGAGATGGCATGATAAGAGGATCAAGAACAAGGAGTTCACCCCAGGAGATAAGGTATTACTTTTTAATTCTAGGTGAAATTATTCGGGCACACAAAACTTCGGAGCAAATGGGAAGGAACATTTACGGTTATAAGCACCTCGTCGCATGGAGTGGTAAGACTTCAAAATGATGAAGGTACATTATTCAAGGTAAATGGTCACCATCTCAAGATCTTTCTAGAACCTGAAAACCCACCTGAGGATTTCGATGAGGTAGATTTTATTATTTTGCCATAGATTTACACCTCTGCCCTCTTGATTACTATTCATAGCATGGTAGCATATTCTTTGTTACTAGATAAACATTAGAAACCCTCATGCGAAAAATCATGGAGAGGTGGCACCCTATGGGGCTGGTCGGCCCACCTATCTGCCTCCCACCCCCGCTCGATTGGATCATGAACCTTCCTCAGTATTCTTGCGAATATCCAATTTTCTAAGCCATTCAGTTTTTCCTTGTTACGAGACTCCTAATGGATAGATCTTGACCCCTGCTGTAAATTTTTCCCCTATATAAACAAGCCCCTGCCTGCCTACATAGCCATTCCAAAAAAAACTCTCATCTCTAGCAGCAATAAAGCTTTCATCCTTCCAAGCTCCAATGGCCAATAGAGAGATCGTCCCCTACAGAGTTGAGGATGACATCCAAAGATCAAGGTGCCTAAGGAGATCAATCTCCTTCTGCTAAGGCTGAATGTGACGCTAATGGGGGTGAAGACCAACAAGTTCAGGGATGTCACTGTGCGAAGTACAAGTCGGTCATGCCACATGTGGCCATAGGTGGTGTTCATGCTACGCCTGAGCAAGTTAAGATCATGCCACCGAAGGAGAAGAAGAAGAGGGCACCACCCACTGCCCAAGAGAATGGGGAGAAGCGTCAACTGATGACCGTCATGCTTCTAAATGACAAGATCAAAACCCTCACCGAGTACATCCACGCGTTGCAACATAGGATCGATAAGGAACATATCCATTGTAGGAACTTAGAATACGAGCTCACTATCTTAAACAGCTATGTTGTCATTCAGAAAAAATTTAAGAATTGAGAGTTAGGTTCATCAATAAGGCACATTTAGGTCGATTATTTAGGTCATTTGCTTAGCTCAATTGTTAGGTTGGTTAAAGTTGTGTTAGATTGTTTAGCTCAGGATGTAATAAAGTGCCTTGTGATATCAAGGAAATCTTATTTCCATTATCTATTCTCCATTCTTTTGTATATGTGTTTGTCTCCACATGTTGTGTATAAAGATAAACAGGAAACAAGTGTGGGGGAAGCACACCGCAACAACGCAACAAGATCTGATCATGAAAATCATGAAATTCAGAAAGCATTGGACCAAATACCATGCTCTCCAATGTTGGACCAAAAAATCATGAAATTTAGAAAGCAATGGACCAAATACCACGCTCTCCAATGTTGGACTAAAATGGGCTCTAGGGTAGGCCACATGGTCTAGCCTATGGATTAGCCAGCCTAGCCCAGCACTACCTTGCGCCACGCTTCATCTACGGTCAGGTTTGAGTCCCATATGTGAAAGCATCTAGGCCCCTAGTTGGGTTTTGGTGATTAATGACAATACGAGATTACTGTGACTAATGTGTGTTTTGTAGATGCAATTAAGTTAGGTCATGGTAATGACAATTGATTGGATAATCATGGTTGTCATGCCCCTACGATGGAAATCATTTCAGTTTTCAAAGGATGGACGACAAGGTTAAGGATGGACTAGTTCTAAGTGTTGTTTGGTGTTGAGGAGACACTTAGAGTAGTTTAGGACTTTGTTTTTCCTTTGGTCATACTATTAAGGGGGGTATGGATGAGTAGCTTGACCTAGGTGAGTCTAGTGGGTTAGGTGTGGTGCACACTTGTCAAAACTAGCACTAGGTAGCTTCAAAACAGCCCTTAGATTAATTGGAGCAAACTTCATTCACATATGATTGCGAGTTGGAAGTGAATGGAGGGTCAAATGTTGACCGGACACTGGTTCTGGTGTGACCGAACACTGGCACAGAGTCCGGTTAGTTCATTTGATCAAGGTGAAGTCGTTTGGTATGACCGAACGCTGAGAGGTGAGTGACCGGACACTGGGTGCCAGCATCCGGTCGACTCCAGTAAGGTTCCAGAGAGAGAAAATCATGACTGAACGCGTCCAGTCAGTGCTGATTGAATGTTGTCCTACGTCCAGTCACAACTTAAACACTGGGTTTCAGGGAGAACTGACCAGAGTATCTGGTCAACTTGACCGGAGCGTCTGGTCACCCCACAGAGGCATGTAACGGTTTGTTTTAAATGAGGGGTTATAAATACTTCCTTTATTCACTCAAGGGATCACTTTTGGTCATTCCAATAGCTGAGAAACACCCTTGAGAGTGCCAAGAAGAGTAAGGTCCTAGTGAGGTGATTGAGATTTGAGAATCCACGAGAGAGACCTCATTAGTGAAAGCAAAAGTAGCAAAGTGTGCATCCACCCTTCTCATTAGGCTTGTCATGGTCAAGTGAGAGTTCGTGCTTGTTACTCTTGATGATCGCCATCACCTAGATGGCTTGGTGGTGATTGGGAGCTTGGTGATCATCTGACAGAGCTTGTGGATGACCCAACTCAAGCTGTGAGCGGTTATGGGTGATTCACCATGACAAAGTGTCAAAGAATCAACCCATAGAGAGCACTTGGTCCTTGCACGGATCAAGGGGGAGCTACACCCTTGCATGGGTGCTCCAACGAGGACTAGTGGGGAGTGGCGACTCTCCGATACCTCGGCAAAACATCACCGTGTTCCTCCTTCTCTCTTTACTTTGAGCATTTACTTTGAGCAATTCAATTCTTGTCTTTACATTCATAGAATTGCCATGCTAGAGTAGGATTGGAACTTAGGTTGCAAGACTTTTTGTGCGGTAGAACATTAGAAACACTTTCTAGGCACAAGGGGTGAAGTGGGCTAACTATAGGGTTTAATTATTTGAAAGAAATTTAGAATTACCCCAATTCACCCCGCCCCTCTTGGGCATCTTGATCCTTTCAATTGGTATCGGAGCCTCATGCTCACAAAATTAGACTTAAACATCTAGAGAAAGATGTCTCACGGGGATGATCCTCCTCCTATCTTTGAGGGGGATGATTTTCCTTATTGGAAAATCTGCATGGAGGCATATTTAGAAGCTCTAGATGTTGAAATACTTAGAGCCGCCTCACAAGGATTCCCAAAACCTAGGAACCCATGCACCTTCAAGGCGATGAAGTAAATTACAAAAAATGGAATGCAAAGTCTTGAAACACCATCTTTAGAGCCCTTTGCAAAGATGTGTTCAACCGAGTGAGGAACCACAAAGATGCCCATGCACTATGGTCGGATATTTGTGCGCTCCATGAGGGAACTAAGAGCGAGCATGAGGAACGATATCATCTTGTTATGAAAAAGCTAAATTCATTTGAGATGCTCCCCAAAGAGAGTGCTAATGAAATGTACTCATGCTTGAATGTTCTTGTAGAGGAAGTCAATGGGCTTGGACTCACTCAAATGCAACCATCCAATGTTGTAAGAAAGATCTTGAGTGTTCTCCCCATTGACAAATATGGGCATATTGTGATCGTGCTTCATCAAGGTAATCTTTCCACTGCTACACCAACACAAATCTTGGGAAAGATCAATGCTCATGAGATGTACATGCACATCACACCACAAGATGGCTCTCCTCTACTAAGAAGAAAGAAAAAGACTTAGCATTCAAAGCTAGCCAAGAGAAGGGCAAAGCAAGAATTGAGTATGAAAGCTCAAGTGATGATGAAAGTCTTGCTCTCATGGTGAGAAGAACCGCCAAGATGCTAAAGAAGCTCAACAAGAGTGGCATCAAGTTCAATGGCAATAAAAAGAAGTTCTTCACTAGCACAAGAAGGAAGCCAATCTCCGAGATGGATTGCTACAATTGTGGAGAACTTGGTCATCTAGCACATCAATGCACCAAGCCCAAGAAAGACAAGTACAAGAACAAGTACAAGGGCAAGAAAGATGACTCTAGCAATGAAGATGAAGATGAGAAGAAGAAAAACAAGCCATACAAGAAGAAGGATGGCAAGAAGAAGGACTTCCACAAGAAAAAGAAGAATGGCAAGGCATACATCATCGGTGATTGGCTCACGGACATTGGTTCATCTAGTTGCTCATCCGATGATGATAGTGATAATGAGAAGGTGGCTGCCATTGTGATTGGCTCTTCATCATCTTCACCAACACCACCTCCATCATCCTCTACACACCTATGCCTTATGGCCAAAGGTGAACGCAAGGTATCAAATGATGATGATAGTAGTGGTGATGATCATGCTAACAATGATGATAGTGATAGTGATAGTGATAGTGATAGTGATAGTGATAGTGATAGTGATAGTGATGATGATGAATATGAATCACCTTCTTATGATGATCTTGTTAAATTGCTAAATCAATATACTAAGATCATTAGAAAGACTAGAGCTAAGAATGACAAGCTAGAAGCTAAGAATGATTCTCTTTTAGCTAAATGTGATATAGCCGAAAAGGCTAGTGTTGAGCTTAGAGAAGCAAATGAAGCTATGTCATCCAAACTCAAGGAGCTCAAATCTTCTAAGAAAGAGCTTAAAGAAAAACATGATAAACTTGAGAGGATACATAATGAGCTCATCACTAGCCACAACATGCTAAAAGAAGAGTATACCACTCTTAAGATTAATCATGATAATCTTGTCATTGCTCAAGAATTTTTATCCAATGAGCCACATGATGCTACTAACAATGTTGTTAAGATTGATATAGCTACATCATGTGATGATTTGATCATTGAGAGCATTGAGCAAAGTTCTAGTAGCAAGGGCAAGCAAGTGGTTGAGACCGATAATTATGATGAGTTTGTCAAGCTTAAGAGTGATAATGAAAAGCTCAAGAAAGATCTTGAAGAGATCAAAACCCACAACACTATTGTGCTAGAAACTCTTGATCATGATGGTGATTTGATTCTTGAGAATGAGAAGCTCAAAGAAGAGAACAAGAAACTCAAGGAAGAGAAAAATAATGATGCACTCAAGGAAGAGAACTAGAAGCTCAAGTTGGAGAAGGAGCATCTTAAGATTGGATTGAGCAAGTTCACAAGAGACAAGCATCTTCAAAGTGAGCTACTAATGAACACCATCATGAAGATGGATAGATGTGGCATTGGGTACTTGGCAAACCAAGAGAAGAAGGCTTAAGCTCAACAATAACACATGTCCAAGCCAAAGCCAAAGAGATGTTTTGAGTGTGAACAAGAAGGCCACTTTGCCCATGAGTGCCAAACTCCACCACCACAACCCTTGCCCAAGCATGCTAGACCTTTTGCTTTCAATGCTCATTATATGCTTAGAAAGGACTCTAGTGGAAAGATGAAAGTTATGTTCTTAGGACCTCCCAACAAGAATAGGCCTAAGAAAATTTGGGTTGCAAAGTCACTTGTTGAGAAAGTAAAGGGCCCTCAACAAGTTTGGGTTCCTAAAGCTTGATCTCTTGTGTGTAGGTGAACTACAAGACTGGTGGAAGTCATTGGGTAATTGATAGTGGTTGCACACAACATATGACTGGTGATCCTCGTATGTTCACCTCACTAGATGAAGTAGATGGACAAGAAAGAATCACATTTGGAGATAATTCAAAGGGCAAGGTTAAAGGATTGGGCAAAGTGGCAATATCAATTGATCATTCAATCTCAAATGTGCTATATGTTGCTTCATTGAGCTTCAACTTGCTATCCAAGAAAGATGATGATCCAGTGATATTCAAGGGATTTAGATACAACAACCTATATCTAGTGGACTTCACCTCCAAAGATGCTAATTTGAAGACTTGCCTATTCACCAAAACAACACTTGGGTGGCTATGGCATAGAAGACTTGCTCATGTTGGGATGAGCTCACTCAAGAAACTAATGAAGAATGATTTGGTGAGAGGGTTGAAGGATGTGAAGTTTGAGAAGGACAAGCTTTGTAATGCATGTCAAGCCGGCAAACAAGTTGCAAACACTCATCCTACAAAAGCTTTCATGTCAACCACAAGAGTGCTAGAGCTCCTTCACATGGACTTATTTTTACCAACAACATACAAGACTTTGGGAGGAAATCTTTATTGTATTGTGATTGTTGATGACTATTCAAGATATACATGGGTGTTCTTCCTTCATGACAAATCCAAAGTTGCATCATGCTTCAAGAAGTTTGCCAAGAGAGCACAAAATGAGTTTGAAGTGAAGCTCAAGAAGATAAGAAGCGACAATGGGAAAGAATTTGACAACACAAACATTGAAGCCTATTGTGATGAAATTGGGATCAAGCATGAGGTCTTTGCAACATATACTCCTCAACAAAATGGTGTAGTTGAGAGAAAGAACCGAACATTGATCACACTAGCAAGAACAATGCTTGATGAGGACAACACTCCTGAAGCTCTATGGGCAAAAGCTATCAACATTGCATGCTATGCATCCAACCGCCTATTCCTTCAAAAGCTTCTTGGCAAGACACCTTATGAGTTGCTCAATGGGAAGAAGTTAGACGTCTCCTTTTTTAGGGTGTTTGGTTGCAAATACTACATCTACAAGAAGCGGCAACACCTAGAAAAGTTTCAAAGACGTTGTGATATTGGTTTTCTTGTTAGTTACTCATCAAAGTCCAAAGCATATAGAGTATTTAATCATGGCACCGGCTTGGTTGAAGAAACATATGATGTGGAATTTGACGAATCTAACGGCTCCCAAGGAGCACATGAGAATCTTGATGATGTAGGTGTTGAACCATTGAGGGAGGCTATAAAGAACATTTCGGTTGGAGACATCAAGCCTATTGATGATGAAGATGATGTGCAAGTGATTAATCCACCTTCTTCATCAAATGTGCCACAAGATGGTGATAAAGATGGGAGAGTAGAAAATGAAGACACTCATATCTCCCATGAGCAAATGGTGACATAAGCACATGATGTTGATGCTCCACAACCTCCCCCTCAAGTGGTTGATAGAAGAAATTCACCTATACTACAAGCTCATCCACAAGATCTCATCATAGGGAGTCCATCAAAGGGAGTAATGATTCACTCTCCAAAGCTTGCTTCATTTATTGAACATCACTCTTTTGTCTCTTGCTTTTAGCCTACTAAGGTAGAAGAAGCTCTTCAAGATCTAGATTGGATAAATGCCATGCATGAAGAGTTGAACAACTTCACCCGCAATGAAGTTTGGACTCTTGAAGAGCGACCACAAGGTGCAAGAGTCATTGGAACAAAGTAGGTGTTCCGCAACAAGCAAGATAATCAAGGCATTGTTCTAAGGAACAAGGCAAGACTAGTTGCAAAGGGGTTCTCTCAAGTTGAAGGGTTGGATTTTGAAGAGACCTTTGCACCGGTTGCAAGACTAGAAGCCATTTGTATCCTCCTTGCATATGCATCACATCATGAAAAGAAACTATATCAAATGCATGTGAAAAGTGTATTTTTAAATGGCTTTATTAATGAACTAGTCTATGTTGATCAACCTCCTAGTTTTGAAGACCCTAGATATCCTAATCATGTTTATAGGTTGTCCAAGGTGTTATATGGGCTTAAGCAAGCCCCAAGAGCTTGGTATAAGCGCCTTTAGGACTTCCTCATTGAGAAGGGCTTCACCATTGAGAAGGTCGACACCACACTATTCACCAAGAAGCTTGATGGACATATCTTCATTTGTCAAGTGTATATTGATGATATCATCTTTGGATCATCAAATGAAGATTCTTGCAAAGAGTTTGGTGAATTGATGTCAAAGGAGTTTGAGATGTCAATGATTGGAGAGCTTACATTCTTTCTTGGTTTTCTAGTCAAACAAATGAGAGAAGGGATTTTCATCTCTCAAGAGAAATATACAAATGATCTTCTCAAGAGATTCAAAATGGATGAATGTAAGCCAATCAAGACACCAATGCCAACAAATGGACATCTCGACCTAGATGAGGGAGGTAACATGGTTGATCAAACTCTCTACCGCTTTATGATTGGTAGCTTGTTATATTTAACCGCATCTAGGCCCGACATCATGTTTAGTGTGTGTATGTGTGCTAGATTTCAAGCTAATCCTAAGGAAACTCATTTGATTGATGTTAAAAGAATCCTTAGGTATCTTAAGCACACACCAAGCATTGGCCTTTGGTATCCCAAAGGAGCTATATTTGAATTAATTGGCTATTCCAATTCAGATTATGCTGGTTGCAAAGTTGATAGAAAAAGCACATCCGGAGGGTGCCACTTGCTTGGTAGATCACTTGTGTCTTGGTCCTCCAAGAAGCAAAATAGTGTGGCTTTGTCCACCGCCGAAGAGGAATACATTGCCACGGGTGCTTGTTGTGCACAAATACTTTATATGAAACAAACTTTGCTAGACTATGGTGTAGTTCTAGAAAAAGTACCTCTTTTGTGTGACAATGAAAGTGTGGTAAAACATGCAAATAATCTGGTTCAACACTCTCGCACCAAGCACATAGATATCCGCCATCACTTTCTTAGAGATCATGTTGCTAAGAATGATATTTCATTAGAAGGTGTAAGGATCGAGGATCGATTGGCGGATATCTTCACTAAACCGCTAGATGAGGTGACTTTTTGTCGATTGCGAAATGAGCTCAATGTTCTTGATTTTTGTAGCTTCACTAGAAAATGAGCTTGTGTTGTCCCTTGCATTGCATTGTAATATACAACATGTTTGCTTTGTGGTAATGCACTTAGAGCTTGTCTAACATGGTTAAGACAACCGCCGAAAAGCAAGTGAAGAAGCTTAACCTTGGATCAAACTTGACAAGCAACTAAATTTACTTTCAAGTATTGCATTGCATATGCATGAATGTTGTTTTGTCGTTTCTCTTCAATTGCCCTCTTATTGCATATTTTCTTAAAAAGAATTAGAGCCTAAGGCAAAATACTTTGAAAAATTTGAGGGTTTGAGAGAGGTCACTCACATCAGTCCTAATTGGTGTTTATTTGGATCTTATTGAAGTTGGGACTTGATTGGTGTCACACCCAATTTTAAGAACAAAAGAGGATGCATAAAAGTCTTATGTGCACCCCAGGAACGGTCGCACACATAAGTGGACAAATTGTGAATTGTACCAATACAATGTTTATTACATAGCGAATAAATATTCAACACATAGTCTCAAACATAGATATAATAGCTGCTAAGATAACTCTCTTGCGGAAGCTCAAACAGGGACGTCAACTGGTGGACACTAAGCCTAATACTCATCACGATAATCTTCAATCCAATCTTGATCTGTTACCCATCCGGGATTTTTCCAACATAAAAGATAAAGCAAGGCATAATTACATGTCATACTTAACAAGATAACTAAGGGTTCATGAGGCTCAAATAGCTGACACTGGTTTACTGCGGTTAGCATTTAAGTCATCATCAAGTTTAGCATTTATTAACATCTAGGTAGCAATAATCCCATAACACATGATCAATGAACATGAATAATCAATATCTTAAACAATTAACATAAATGATCATCTTAACAAGTAAAAGTCATTATCCCTTAATGTAAGTGTTCCAAGGTCGCTCGTATCTGTGAGCACGGCTAGTATACCAGGTTGTTAACTCTACGCAGAGGTGTACACTTTCACTGTGAGTCATGTTTCCCAAATGAGTGGGTTAATTACTCCCAAAACACCGGAAACCATATAAAGCCACCCAAGAGCTCGTCTAACCGGCCAGGGCCGTAGGGTCATCAGATATAGGAACCCCCTCTTCCAATAATATAAAACGCCGCTTCCATAGCTAGGCTCAATAGGACAGAGGTTGTCCTATAGCCAACTCATAGACCTCTAACCAGCTAGAAAAGGGTTTCTCAAACAACTAGAGCCAGAGCCATATAGCCCTCACAGTTGTATGTTAAATCCCGGATAATTAGTTACAAGACAAGTCCTTCTATTGATAAAAAGTCATCTTGTTCATGTTTACAGCATATTCATTAATCAAGTTTCAAGATCATGATTGTTGCACTAGCAATAGAACTACCAATGCAAACCTCCTAGGGTGACAAGGTAATTGAGTATTCAAAAGCTAGGAAATCCTACCATAGGTAGCAAGGAAGACACATGCATATGTATTTTAGTGAGCATCATGAATAGGACAACAAGGAAGGTCCTTAGCAATACTTGCCTTGATCAAAGTTCTCCTAAAAGTCTTGCTGGTCTTGCTAGTCGTAGAAGTTCTCTTGATCACCAATGTAAACCTCACCGTCTGAACTCGATCAACAACACCAAGCAACAACATACAATCATCTGAGCAATCATGCACGAAGCAAACAAAGGGCTATAATTAGAACAATACACCACCAGCAAGAAAACAGTTTGAAAAGTGTATAAAAACATTCTACTCATCACTACGATCACATAGACGTGAAATTCACCAAAATCGGATCTAAAACGAGCAAGATATGGATTTTCCAAGTTTTCCTATAGACTATTAATGTACTAAACATGAACTCAAAATTTAAAAACTAGAACTGAGCTAACAAATACACCAACACGTAGACTACGAAATTACGAATCCAACGCATGTTGAACGGATCAAATCGGAGTTAAAATGAGCATTTTATAAGCATTTGAAATCAGTGGCAATTCTGTAAATATCTGGAACTTGATTTTGAATCTGCTAATTGAAAAATACGTTTTCCAAAAGAGAAAACGTATTCTCTAGAATACGCTTTGGACTGCGGTTTCAAAATCTAAAGAGCTCAGGGGCTCTTTAGCAAATTTTTCCCGCGAAGGGGTATTGGCCTCTACGGGCCGTCCGATCCAAGATGGACGGTTCAGATTAGGTCCGAGGAGGAGGGCGGCGGCACAGTCGCCGGAGAAGAAACGACCGCGGCGGCACGACATCGCCGCGGCGAGGAATCTCGCCGGTGAAAGCATACCGGACATTTCCGGCCACCATTTGGCTCGGGACTTGTCCCAAAAGAAAGAGGGAAGCGAGGCGGTCTCACCTAGCTCGAAGATGGGGTTGGATTCGAAGCGTGGATGACGGTGGGCTCGCGGAGGCGGACGACGTTGAACTGCACACCATGGTGACATGATATGAGCAAAATTGATCCGGGGAAAAGGCTCGGGAAGACTCACGAGATCAAGGCGAAGCTTTCTTGCTAGCTTACAGGGGCGAAGGAGCGACGGGCATGGCGAATTGCGAGCTCAGGCGGAGCTCGACAATGGCGGCTAGGGTTTCGGTGGCTCTGTGGCTCAAGAGCAAAGCGGCGGGTCGCTTAGGGTTGCAAAGGGCATCGCGAACATGGTCGTTCGGCCTTTATAGGGATAGGGCATGGCGCGGACGCCCACGCGTGGATCGACGCTCGGTCGATGTCCGGTTCGACACCGAGCCGGAGGAGGAAGAAGGCGACGCTGACGTGCGGGCCCGGTTCGTCAGCGAGACAGAGAGAGAATGGAGGCGGGCTGTGGCCGCTGGCGCTCGCGGGCTGCTGGGCTGAGTAGGCCAAAAGGAGAAAGAACGGCCTCTCGGCCAAGAACAGTGACTAGCAAAGCTTTTCCCTTTTCCTTTTTATTTTCTAGAATTGTTTAAATGCTTTTCAAAAGGGATTTGAAAACATTTTCTCAAGCAACAAAAACCAGACAAATATAAATCAAATATGCTGGGCAGCAACATGTTCTTAGACCTAAGACTAATTTTAATTTCATAGAAAGAATTATTTTGCCTATGTTAAATGCTCACACAAGGCTAATAAATCAAATTCAACTATTTTAAAGTGATGCAAAGTTTTGGGTGTTACAATTCTACCCCCCCTTAAGAGAATCTCATCCTTGAGATTAGGCTGTGCTTACTCAAACAACTGCGGGTATGCCTTTCTCAATTCATCTTCTCTTTCCCAAGTTGCCTCTGCTTCCGAATACCGATTCCACTAAACCTTGCACATCCTAATTGTTCTGCTTCTCATAACTTTCTCAGCCACATCCAAAATCTTAATTGGAAACTCCTCATATGTCAGATCATCTTTAACGGCAAGTTCCTCTAATGGTATTTGCTCCTCAGGCACACGCAAACACTTCTTAAGTTGAGACACATGGAACACATCATGCACAATAGACAGGTTCTCAGGCAATTCTAATTGATAAGCCACTTCTCCACATCTCTTTAAAACTTTAAACGGACCAACATCCCTTGGTGCTAGTTTACCTTTCATGTTGAACCTTTTCACACTTCTCATAGGTGATACTTTTAAATAGACATAATCTCCTTCTTCAAATACCAATTCTCTTCTTCGATTATCTGCATAGCTCTTCTGACGGGTTTGTGCCACTCTCAGGTTCTCTCTAATCTTTCTCACCTGCTCTTCAGCGTTTCTAAGCACATCTGGTCCAAACACTTGACTTTCACCTGTTTGATTCCAAAATAAGGGTGTTCTATACTTACGCCCATACAAAGCTTCAAACGGTGACATCTTGAGACTCTGTTAGTAACTGTTGTTGTATGAGAACTCTACATAAGACAAACTCTTATCCCAACTAGTTCCATACTGCAATGCACATGCTCTCAACATGTCTTCCAAAATCTGATTAAGTCTCTCTGTCTGTCCATCAGTCTGAGGGTGGTAGGCTGTGCTAAACTTCAACTTTGTCCCCAAAGAACTATGCACTGTCCTCCAAAATTGAGATGTGAATTGCGTACCTCTATCAGAAACGATCTTCTTAGGAACACCATGCAAACTCACTATCCTTTCCATGTATAGTTCTGCTAACTTTGGTCCTCTATAAGTGGTCTTGACAGGTAAGAAGTGAGCAACTTTAGTCAAACGATCCACAATCACCCATATGTAAGAGATAGGCAATTCTGAAAATTTCTGGACGTGATGCAGAATCAGCAGGTCAGAAAAACTGTCATAACTCGAGTTCCAAATATCCAAATAAGATGATCTTTATATGGTTGGAAAGCTTAAGAAATTATCTACAACTTTGATTTAGACCACATTTTCTGATTCTAGCGTTACATTAATTAAAAACAGACCACAACAGAAACTGTCCTCAGATTCCAGACAGCACAGAAGTTCATATTGTGACAGTCATAACTCTCAGATACGAACAGATAAAAAGGTGATTCTTGTGCCATTGGAAAGACACAGAAGTCTATATACTCCCAGTAAAATTTCATGATCATTGCTCGAACAGGTGAAAAGTTATAACCAAAACATCACTGACTGCTCCATAAAACAGCAAGCAAAGAGACAGGATAGACCAACCCAAACTATTTATTATAGCACTTTTAACCTTAATATTTTTAACTAAGGAACTCGTGGACATGCCCACAAAGTTCCAGCACTCATAACAAAGATCCAAATCACACATAAATCACAATAATAATCCAGCAAGCACACCAATAGTTCACAAACACTTAAAAGACTCGACTCGACTCACGATACTAAAAACGTGCCTATTACAATGGTTTCATAACTTAAGGGGCGGCGTTCTTCTTGGTGGAGGGCTCATCTAACTTCTCAAACAGCTTGGGATGGCCTAACTCGGCGTTAAGGCCATCAATCTCTTTCTGGTATTCTTTGATCATGTCTTGTGCCTTCTTCAGCCCTCCTTCTAATGCTCCCACCTTATTTGTAAGTTCACGGTTTAACTCAACGGTGGCCTCAAGAGTCTTCGATCCTTTTACCACGACCTCTATGGTCCAACTATTTTCCTTCAGAAGATAGCATGGGTAATACAAGAGTCCATCATCCTTCTTATCATCAGAGAGACGGCCACGGTAGTAGGCAAGTGCAATGGAAGCAGCATCCTCCATGCTTCTTTCCGCGGTAGCTCAACTTACATGGTGGGTGACAACTGCATCTATCTTGCGAGTATTTGGGGTCTTGATCAGCAACCGAGTATCCCAAGATGAACCAATCAGAGGATGATTGTGCCCCATAGTGTGATACTCCAGAGTGGCTTGCAGGTCTGGATAATAGCACTCTAACATCATTGTCAGCAAGTCATGGTAGAAGGCATTGTCATCAGGCTTCTTGATGCTTAACTTGTCAGTCCAACCTATACGAGGCAGTGGCTGGAGTACTTCATCTTCATCATCATTGGTCAAGTCAATGGCCTCCACACGTGCTGGGGATTGAGCTATCGGAGTTGGCGAAGAATGGACCTCTTCTCCAACCTCATTCTTCCAGTTCTTCCTCTGGATGTCCTCTCTAGGCTCCATTGGCTTATACACAACACGCTGTGGTTGAAAGCATCCAATGTACAAGCAGGCAGACTTGCGGTCACGTGTCATCTATAGAAGTTTCAAATCATTTAGAATAGAATCAATTGATTTTATAATAGAATAAGAAAAAAGAAGCACAAAACTTAGCAAATAACAAGATTGAGGTGGAAAGCATGAAACAAGTGAAGCAAAGGAAGCTAAAAACGACCATTCTAACTAGGCTTGTGTCCTACAGTCAATAGTGATCTGATACCAATCTGTCACACCCAATTTTAAGAACAAAAGAGGATGCATAAAAGTCTTATGTGCACCCCAGGAACGGTCGCACACATAAGTGAACAAATTGTGAATTGTACCAATACAATGTTTATTACATAGCGAATAAATATTCAACACATAGTCTCAAACATAGATATAAAAGCTGTTAAGATAACTCTCTTGCGGAAGCACCAACAGGGACGTCAACTGGTGGACACCAAGCCTAATACTCATCACGATAATCTTTAATCCAATCTTGATCTGTTACCCATCCGGGATTTTTCCAACATAAAAGATAAAGCAAGGCATAAGTACATGTCGTACTTAACAAGATAACTAAGGGTTCATGAGGCTCAAATAGCAGACACTGGTTTACTGTGGTTAGCATTTAAGTCATCATCAAGTTTAGCATTTATTAACATCTAGGTAGCAATAATCCCATAACACATGATCAATGAACATGAATAATCAATATCTTAAACAATTAACATAAATGATCATCTTAACAAGTAAAAGTCATTATCCCTTAATGTAGGTGTTCCAAGGTCGCTCGTATCCGTGAGCACGGCTAGTATACCAGTTTGTTAACTCTGCGCAGAAGTGTACACTTTCACTGTGAGTCATGTTTCCCAAATGAGTGGGTTAATTACTCCCAAAACACCGGAAACCATATAAAGCCACCCAAGAGCTCGTCTAATCGGCCAGGGCCGTAGGGTCATCAGATATAGGAACCCCCCTTCCAATAATATAAAAGGCCACTTCCATAGCTAGTCTCAACAGGACAGAGGTTGTCCTATACCCAACTCGTAGACCTCTAACCAGCTAGAAAAGGGTTTCTCAAACAACTAGAGCTAGAGCCATATAGCCCTCACAGTTGTACGTTAAATCCCAGATAATCAGTTACAAGACAAGTCCTTCTGTTGCGAAAAAGTCATCTTGTTCATGTTTATAGCATATTCATTAATCAAGTTTCAAGATCATGATTGTTGCACTAGCAATAGAACTACCCAATGCAAACCTCCTAGGGTGACAAGGTAATTGAGTATTCAAAAGCTAGGAAATCCTACCATAGGTAGCAAGGAAGACACATGCATATGTATTTTAGTGAGCATCATGAATAGGACAACAAGGAAGGTCCTTAGCTATACTTGCCTTGATCAAAGTTCTCCTGAAAGTCTTGCTGGTCTTGCTGGTCGTAGAAGTTCTCTTGATCACCAATGTAAACCTCACCGTTTGAACTCGATCAACAACACTAAGCAACAACATACAATCATCCGAGCAATCATGCATGAAGCAAACAAAGGGCTATAATTAGAACAATACACCACCAGCAATAAAACAGTTTGAAAAGTGTATAAAAACATTCTACTCATCACTACGATCACATAGACGCGAAATTCACCGAAATCGGATCTAAAACGAGCAAGATATGGATTTTCCAAGTTTTCCTATAGACTATTAATGTACTAAACATGAACTCTAAATTTAAAAACTAGAACTGAGATAACAAAGACACCAACACGTAGATTACGAAATTATGAATCCAATGCAAGTTGAACGGATCAAATCGGAGTTAAAATGAGCATTTTATAAGCATTTGAAATCAGTGGCAATTCTGTAAATATCTGGAACTTGATTTTGAATCTTCTAAATGAAAATACGTTTTCCAAAAGAGAAAACGTATTCTCTGGAATACGCTTTGGACTGCGGTTTCAAAATCTAAAGAGCTTAGGGGCTCTTTAGCAAATTTTTCCCGCGGAAAGGTATCGCCTAGGTATTGGCCTCTACGGGGCGTCCGATCCAAGATGGACGGTTCGGATTAGGTCCGAGGAGGAGGGCGGCGACACAGTCGCTGGAGAAGAAACGACCGCGGTGGCGTGACATCGCCGGCATTGAGGAATCTCGCCGGCGAAAGCATACCGGATGTTTCCTGCCACCATTTGGTTTGGGACTTGTCCCAAAAGAAAGAGGGAAGCGAGGCGGTCTCACCTAGCTCGAAGATGGAGTCGGATTCGAAGCGTGGACGACTGTGGGCTCGCGGAGGCGGACGACATTGAACTGCACACCACGGTGACACGATATGAGCAAAATTGAATTAGGGAAAAGGCTTGGGAAGACTCATGGGATCAAGGTGAAGCTTTCTTGCTAGCTTATAGGGGCGAAGGAGCAATGGCCGCAGCGAATTGCGAGCTTGGGCGGAGCTCGACAATGGCGGCTAGGGTTTCGGAGGCTCTGCGGCTCAAGAGCGAAGCGGTGGGTTGCTTAGGGTTGCAAAGGGCATCGCGAACATGGTCGTTCGGCCTTTATTGGGATAGGGTGTGGCGCTCGGTCGGTGTCCGGTTCAACACCGAGCTGGAGGAGGAAGAAGGCGACGCTGACGTGCGGGCCCGGTTCGTCAGCAAGATAGAGAGAGAAGGGAGGCGGGCTACGGCCGCTGGCACTCGCGGACTGCTGTGCTGAGCAGGCTGAAAGGAGAAAGAACGGCCTCTCGGCCAAGAACAGTGACTAGCAAAGCTTTTCCCTTTTCCTTTTTATTTTCTAGAATTGTTTAAATGCTTTTCAAAAGGGATTTGAAAACCTTTTCTCAGGCAACAAAAACCAAACAAATATAAATCAAATATGCATCAGCATATAGGCAGCAACATGTTCTTAGACCTAAAACAAATTTTAATTTCACAAAAAGAATTATTTTGCCTATGTTAAATGCTCACACAAGGCTAATAAATCAAATTCAACTATTTTAAAGTGATGCAAAGTTTTGGGTGTTACAATTGGGAATAGGCAGCGCGGAGGAACTTTGAAGATTTGCTGGAAAAGGGTGATCGGACGCTGCACCGGACTCTGAAGTCTAGCATCCGGTCAGTTCACAGGAGGTGAACCGATGCTGCGATGGAGTGACCAGACTCTACTGTTCAGTATCCGGTCAGATGGCGTTCCTACGTCCGGTAGAGCGAAGACGATGGAGATAGGTTGGACCAGACTCTGGCTGTGTCCAGTCAGTTGTGATTGGATGCGTCAGGTCATGGCTCTAGGGGATTTGGAGCTCTCTAGAGTCGACCGGACTCTGGGTGGCAGCGTCTGGTCATTGCCACTGGGGCGTCCAGTCAATAGAAATCGTTCGGGATTCGAACTCTTATCTCTTTCCTTCTCTATTCCATCTTGGGGACCCATATAATCCAACTACCATCGCACCTTTGACCTATTTCACACATGCTGACATCACCGCCGTGCCTCAAGCTCGCCATTGCCCACGCCCGTGCCCTAGCCACCGAATCTGCCAGCGTAGCTCCGTGCCCACACCGTCTCCCACACAGTAGCACCATGCGCTGCCCCTCACCATGACCATGTGCCCTAGCACCGCCCGTAGCACATCAGCGCTGCCTGCAACACATCAGCGCCGCTGTGCCACCTCCCTGCGCTGTCACCTCACGCCAACACCTCCCCTGCCACATTGCTTCATGCACTAGTGCCCACATCGCCTCTCCATGGCCAATTCCTCGCTGCACTTCACCAACCCTAACCCTAGCTTCGCAGTGCCGACCCGGTGGTTCTATGTGATCTATTTCTTGTTCTTCGATTTGTCGGTTCGTCAGGTAGCAAGCCCTCATTTCCAATTTTGTACCTATTGCTTGCTTCTTAGGGTTTCATATATTTAGATATATTGTAATTATTCATATATCCTATCTATTCTAACATGCAGCGAGTCAGTGTTTCTGAGGTCTCATTGGTAGTTGTTAGTCAACTCGGGGCCAAGCTCGCGAGTGTGGATCAAGGCCAAGGCTCGAAAGTGATAGTTGACAGTTGATTCTTGTTAGTGCAGTTGCTCTTTTCAGCTCCATCAGATGGCTCGTGTCAAGAATGTTGGCGGTGGTCCTGGTGATGAGGATCTGAGGCCCCCGCCTTGCCTGCCTTCTGAGGCAAAAGGCAAGGCGACAGAGAAGCTTGCAACGAAGAAGTGCAAGTATCTAGATGCAAATACAGTGAGAGCAGCCATAGTTTCAGCCGCCGTAGAGCTTGCTGAGAGAGGAGGTGCTCGGAGTGGTGTAGTCATTGTAGATTAGCTTTCACCTGCTCAGAGGGCTACTGTCTAGGAGGTTGAGCGTAGTCATGGTGGTCCAGCTAGGATAGCCATGGTTCGAGGATGGCATGTCGCTATTGATGAGAGTCAGCCTTAGGGGGAGTCACAGCAGCAGGCATAGGAGACAGAGCAGACTCAGGAGGGAGTGCAGTCAGAGGAGACAGAGCAGGCACCTCAGCCACAGTTATGTCGCTTTGGTCATACTCATACCTAGGTGACACCGAGGGTAGAGACACAGCGGAGGGGTTCTCGTCTGCCTCCTAGACCACATGGTCCGCCTCCAGTGACTCATCTGGATTTGAGGGCCACCATGGCCAAGTAGGTGTAGCAGCTCAGGTTTGTTCAGTTCGAGGAGTGGTTTCCACCGAGGCAGGATGAGCGTGCATCAGAGGGCTTCTACACACCACTGTAGGAAGATTTTTATAATGCATATCTTAACAGTGGGGTAGCATTCAAGTCTTAGAGGGTGTGCAACATTGAGTCCATTGTAGCAGCAGCTGGAGAGCATATTTGCCCGTACCTATCTTACTTGCCAGGGCTGGCAGACTTACTTGGATGGACAAGCTTATATGTTCCATCTTGGGTTTGGAAGTTCTATGCTACACTTTGGATTGACCCGCAGCATAGATTTATAAACTTTGCATTCAGAGGCAGAGATTACAAGCTGATGAGTTTTAGGGTCAGGGAGATTCTCAGGCTTTAGGAGCTGCCCGTCTAGCTACATGAGGTTTGCTATGGACATACAGCGCCTCCCAAATGCCATCATGGCAGTATGGTGCCTCCTATAGATTTGGTCCGCCATTGCTTTAAAGAGCCATTCGACGAGGGGTCGAGTAGGACACCTAGTGACCTCACTCCTATAGCTAGAGTGCTTGATGCTATTATGAGGAGGACACTGCTTCTGAGGATGGGATATCACGAGGGCTTGACTCGCATTTAGTTATGGCTACTAAACTCTCTGATGCAGCAAACTATATTTGATATCTGAGATCTCTTACTATCAAAGATGGAGGATACTATTGTAGAGGGGTTTAGAGGTCACCAACAGTTGCCCTATGCTCACTGGATTACATTCTTGATTCATAGAGCAGTTATAGTGAGGCCACCTAAGATGCTAACAGAGTACAGTGGTGCTATGATAGAGTTTCTTGCCTATAACATGACATAGATGCTCTGTCATAGCAGGCCGAGTGCACCTAGCCAGTCACGCCATCGCCTAGAGGTGCCTAAGACTACAGCCTAGTAGGATGAGACCATCAGGGGGATAGCAGCTATAGAGGAGTAGTTAGATGCTTAGCAGGAGAGGATGGTCGAGAGCGACCCTAGTGATAGTACTGATGATGACTACCAGGACATCCCTCAGATGCCTCCATGATGACATGACCATGAGGCCAGTAGCTCCAGTTCAGGTCCACCTACACCACAAACAGATCCCGCTCTACTTGTTATACTTGAGCAGATGAGGCAGGATTAGGCTCGCCAGGCCTAGTAGACCGCTACTACATTTGCATAGTTTTAGGCCAGATAGAATAAGTTTCAGCGATAGTAGTAGGTGATCCAACAGCAGCAGCAGGCTATTTAGCAGTAGCAATAGGTAATGCATTAGCAGCAGCTTCTCATGCAGCAGCAATTACTTAGATTTATGCATCATGTAGTTACTGCTATTGTGGCTCCACCGCCACAGCCTTCACCCTAGATTAGCCAGCCTGCCACCACTTCTATGACTCTAGCTTTATAGCCTAGTGGGCTTCAGAGTCAGGGATAGACTGCCACTCAGTTTGCTTCACCTATAGAGCAGGTGTCCCAGTGGTTTGCCTCGCCAGTGCTAGCCCCATAGTTCACACCTTTTCAGATGGGCTTCACACTGGCTCAGACTTCCTCACTGCTTGTGCCAGAAACTACAGTCTCTAGGAGCCTTGGTGCTACCTTCAGTGAGTTGATAGGGTAGCCTACTCCACCATATCTACATGTCCCAGGTCCTTCCACAGTTGCACCTATTACTAGGACTACAGAGACGCTCCCTTATTTAGTTGCTTCATAAGAGCCACCTGCTACAGTCATACCTATAGAGTCTCAGGCCGCACTAGTTCCTAATTTGACCCAGACAGCTTCAGCATTGCTTCTAGCTACAGAGGGTCAGACAGCTCAGAGCTTAGGATCAGATGATGATGGCACACAGTTCCAGCTCGCTCCTTGCACCTCAGCACCCGACTCGTTCGCTGTAGCCCCACTGACCGACCCTTAGGTTTTGGTGTTGGATGCCAAAGGGGGAGAGGGATCGAGTATGTTAGACTTAGGGGGAGCGATTCATTTAGGGGGAGCTTATCTATTATATTTGGTTTTTTTGTGTGATATACTATTATGCATTCATGTGTTTACTTTCATGCATTGAACTATATTTATGTGATAGTGATATCTACGTGATTGTGATATTTGACATGTGTGCTCTCTACTTTGAATAATTTATATGCCATATCACTTGTGTTATGCTCATTTGCTTTGCTTCCGCATTTTAGTCCGATGCAAATGAGCTTTATTACTTGTACTCATGCTTATTTCATATCTTTTGAGTACATCATGTTGGCTTGGGTCATATAAGCTTGCCTAACTCTTTTGTTCTTATTATCAAAAGCTTATATGAACCAAGCATGTTAAAAACCTCATCTCTTTCACATACTCGACGTGGTATTGTCATCAATCACAAAAAAGGAGGAGATTGAAAGCATCTAGGCCCCTAGTTGGGTTTTGGTGATTAATGACAATACGAGATTATTGTGACTAACGTGTGTTGATAGGGCAATCATGGTTGTCATGCCCCTACGATGGAAATCATTTCGGTTTTCAAAGGATGGACGACAAGGTTAAGGATGGACTAGTTCTAAGTGTCGTTTGGTGTTGAGGAGACACTTAGAGTAGTTTAGGACTTTGTTTTTCCTTTGGCCATACTATTAAGGGCGGTATGGATGGGTAGCTTGACCTAGGTGAGTCTAGTGGGTTAGGTGTGGTGCACACTTGTCAAAACTAGCACTAGGTAGCTCCAAAACAACCCTTAGATCAATTGGAGCAAACTTCATTCACATATGATTGCGAGTTGGAAGTGAATGGAGGATCAAATACTGACCGGATGCTGGCGTAGAGTTTGGTCAGTTCATTTGATCAAGGTGAAGTCATCTGGTACAACCAGACGCTGAGAGGTGAGTGACCGGACGCTAGGTGCTAGCATCCGGTCGACTCTAGTAAGGCTCTAGAGAGGGAAAATCATGACTGAACATGTCCGGTCAGTGCTAGCCAGACATTGTCCTATGTCCGGTCACAACTTAAGCACTGGGTTTCAGGGACAACTAACCGGAGCGTCCGGTCAACTTGACCGGAGCGTCCAGTCACCCCGCAGAGGCACATAATGGTTCGTTTTGAATGAGGGGTTATAAATACTTCCTCTATTCACTCAAGGGATCACTTTTGCTCATTCCAATAGCTGAGAAACACCCTTGAGAGTGCCAAGAAGAGCAAGGTCCTAGTGAGGTGATTGAGATTTGAGAATCCCAGAGAGAGACCTCATTAGTGAAAGCAAGAGTAGCAAAGTGTGCATCCACCCTTCTCATTAGGCTTGTCGTTTTCAAGTGAGAGTTCGTGCTTGTTACTCTTGGTGATCGCCATCACCTAGATGGCTTGGTGGTGATTGGGAGCTTGGTGATCATCCGACGGAGCTTGTGGATGACCCAACTCAAGTTGTGAGCGGTTGTGGGTGATTCACCACAACAGAGTCTCAAAGAATCAACCCGTAAAGAGCACTTGATCCTTGCGTGGATCTAGGGGGAGCTACACCCTTGTGTGGGTGCTCCAATGAGGACTAGTGGGGAGTGGCGACTCTCCGTTACCTCGGCAAAACATCACCGCGTTCCTCCTTCTCTCTTTACTTTGAGCATTTACTTTGAGCAATTCAATTCTTGTCTTTACATTCATAGAATTGCCATGCTAGAGTAGGATTGGAACTTAGGTTACAAGACTTTTTGTGTGGTAGAACATTAGAAACACTTTCTAGGCATAAGGGGTGAAATGGGCTAACCGTAGGGTTTAATTATTGCAAAGAAGTTTAGAATTAGCCCAATTCACCCCCCCCCTCTTGGCAATCTTGATCCTTTCAGTATGTTATATTTTTTCACCTATCTCATTTTCTATTTCGAATCAAGTTGAAAATCCTTTGATAAACAACTTTAAAACAAGAAAGAAAGATTATTTCAATCATCGCTTGAAGGATAAATTCACATAATACTTTTCCTGAAAGTCTTGCTACCATGGGAACTTATTATTAGGGACCCCATGTTGCTTAAGTTGTTGTGGAATGAGATATAGTAGGATAATGAGAAACTGATCCTTGATGTCTTATCATTGGAGAATTTTATTTCAAAAAGTTAAAAGAATAGCTACACCTCTCCTTTGTGGTAAAGCAATGTCCTACCAAAGCCAAATATGATACACTAGGAAACCTTCTACATATACTACTTGTTATTGTATTTAGTTTGGTCAAACCTTGTGACCCTTGTTGAGAAATTTGGCATGCTCTCAAGATCAAAATCATGTACACTTCACATATATCTGCTGCTCCTACACTGGGAGTACGCAAAAACATGTTTTCCATCCACCCAAAAATGTTCTACTCCTACACTGGGAATAGACACAAACATATATTTGTTAGGATAAATGCTCCAAGTTCTTGCAAATGTCTCTCTTAAAAATTTTCAATTGCAGAAAGAAGAGGCATGGGCTATGCAAAAGTTATTCATAAAAGAAAAAGAAAGTATTGAAAAAAATGGACAAGTGTCCAAGATATTTACAACAATGGGTACTTTGATGCCCGCCTAGAAAAAGATGAATAAGATAGCCCATGTTTTCTTGCAAAAGTGTTTCAAGTTTTAAACAAGAGAGATATGTTTCAAGGAGCATAGCAGAATTAGGTTAGCCACCATATATATATATATATATCCACACACATGCACATCTTGACATCTTGATCTAAGAGTATGACATTTTTCTCCTTGGATCCTTGTTTTGACTTTACAATATATGCAATGCAAGTATGTTTTCATATTTATCCCAACCTAAGCTCCACATAAGCTTTTTAAAAAGAAGGCAAAAACATCCATGCCTTCGTAAGGATCTAGAAATACCACATATATTGAGTGTTTTGAGAGTACCACAAAAAAGAGAAGGCAAGCTATGTTTTGTTTTCACCAATCTTAAAATGTTTCTCCAATTGACTTGACTGAAGGAAGATGATGATCTATTTCAAGATTGTTCCGTTCTCCAACTTCCCAAAGTTTCATCGTAGACACTTTGAATCCTACAAAGCATGCATGATTGGCAATGGTTTTATGTTGATGTTTTATCCCAAGGTTATGTCTTAAGTAATCCATCCTTTTATCGAGGACGCGTAAAAGCCAAAGTGTGGGGGAATTTGTTGATGGTAGTTAATGTCAATTATCAATTGTCAATATACCTTGTATAAATGACTAAAATGGATCACCAACATAGACTTAGGGGTTTAAACTGACAATTTCCATGAGTTTTGGTGAATCTATGTTTTTAGTAGGATTTAATCAGAAAATCATCAAGGAGGACCTATTCGTCAAAGGAAATCACGTTAATCCGCGATGGTATCTGTGTGGGAACACTCTAGAAGACTCCAGAAGGCAATCCTTCATTGCAGGCCATGTGACTATGACATGTGGGGCTGGCTGGCCCCACTGTAAATTCGACTAGCCTATGGGCCCCACCTAGCAGCCCCTCCTCGCTACGTTGGTTCTCCACTGCCTTATGGATTCCATCTACGCCGTTCTTTTAAGTTGGCTTGATCTGAGAGTCTAGGATTGATGTACCCCCTATATATAACTACCTGTACCCCCTCCTCTAGGAAGAACCTAAAACCCTAGAAACCAGAAGCTACAATTCATATCCTCTCCATCAGGCTTAGAGCTAGCAATCAAGACAAGATTAGTCCTCCAAGTTAGGATCAAGTCTTGTATTAGAAATAGAGAGGTAGAGTGTGTGGGAAGAGTTGGAGGAGTTTCGGCCTATCGGTGCTCTCTCTATGGCTTGTACTCTAGCAGAGTCAAGTTCTTCTTGAGCTTGTTTATGAGATTTCTCTGGTAATCAACTTCTAATTCAAGTAAATATTATTGTCTATATTGTTATTTAGGTTTGTGACTCTTTTGAGTACTTTAATCCTTGTCGCTCCTGGGTTAAAGTAGTATTCATAGTGTAAGTGTGGTGCTTACACTCGATTACTCATGGATGTACCCTATAATCTGGATCGGTGGTAGCTTGCGAGGGTGACTCCTATAGCCTTGTTGAATCCTCTGTAGTCCACCTCCCATTTATAGGACGAGAAGGACCTAGGGAAACATACTCTACCTATGTTCTCCTTAGTAATATCCCCAGAATTGAAGAATTGAAGACATAGCTTACCAAAGTTTGAACTAGAAGACCTTAGCGATCTCTCCTATACTCCTGTTATCTTAAGTCTTGTTGCTACTCTGGGTTAAGTTAGACTTAGTTATTCTCACACACGTTTTCTTGAGTTGATATTCTAGAATACTTTTGAGTGAAGTGCTACATCGGTATCCTGGCCCCACTTGCAAGCCAGCCGGCCCACTGGCCACACTTGGCAGCCCCTCTTTGTTACGTCGGTTCTCCACTACCTTAAGGATTAAATCTAAACTGTTGTTTTAAGTCAGTTTGATCCGAGGGTCTAGGATTGATGTTGCCCCCTATATATATATCAGCCCCTACCCCCTTGAGGCATAAGTCAAAATATCAGTTGATCATCATCTTCAGATTTTCTAGAGAGAATAGATCTCTAATTCCTCAAAGTTTTAGTATAGGCTAGCTAGCAAGATTCAAGTAGAGTTGGGCTACTGCTCAGGATTTTGGATTCATCATCTGGAGGCTAGTATTGCCATTGTATCCTCTATTATTCGTGACTTTGTGCTTAATTCACATTATGTTTCTATCTATTATGTTCCTTGTTTGCTTCGATGATATGCTTCATATAGTCATAGTTGATACTAAGTTTATGCATAAGTTCGCAAAGTGCTTAGCTCGGTACTCAAGTGAGTTAAGTGGTTGACATTATGTAAGCATGGTGCTTATATGTTGTTTACCTACGGATGCACTCTACATTCCGAGCCATGTGGTAGATCGCGAGTGTGACACTCTCATTGAGTCCTATATAGTCCACTCCCCATCTATAGAACAAGTAGGACCTAATTGCAAAGGGAATCAAGCTCTGTTCTTGATCTTCCTTTGTAATGTTCCTTATGTGTAGATGAAGAGTTAATTATGCTATAGAGGACAATATATTTACTTGGGGTGTACAAAAGACTTAGTATGTTGGAATGACTTAGGAATCTTTTTCGTAATTAATCTCTAGCCAAGCTATGCTACATTTATGAGTATCTATTTCTATCTTTGGATTATTATCAATACCTTATACTTATCATTTATATACATTAGGCTTACCCATGTTAAAGCATATGTTTAGTTAATGATCCCATCATAAGTATATATATTTGTCAATATCTCTAGCCATTGCTCGTCCATGTGGTAAAATATAAATAATGATACCTGGTATACTCCTAGGTGAAGTGCTGCAGTGGTATATCTGTGTGTTTGTAGAACCTTACATATATATTCTATGTCAACAAGTATTTCTGGCGCATTTGCCGGAGATATAAATTTTGTGGCGACTATAACAAGTGTCATATTAATAAATACCAACAAGCATTTCTAGCACCGTTGTTGGGGAGGGCACAAGGCTAAAAGAGAATTGATCAAATAAATACTTATTGATGATATCATAACTATGCACCTCTACTTAAGCAGGCTTACCCTTGTTTTTATCTGTTCATATCTTATACAGGGTATTGTAGGATGGGTTCTGATTCACCAACAAATTCCATTAATCACAATCAAACCAATCAAGGGTAGCTCAACACTAGTTTCTGAAGCTATGGCTGACAAGACACTGCGTGAGTTCTCCGCTCCAAGCACCGAGAACATTCGCACTGGACCGATACTCAAAACCAACAATCTTAAGTTTGAACTCAAGTCAAGCCTCATCAACATGGTGCAAGCTACCCCATTCAGCGGAAAGGCACATGAAGATGCTAGTGCTCATCTCTAGAATTTTCTAGAGATTAGCAGCACAATCATCATCAAGGACGTCGCTCAAGACATTATACTACTCCACCTATTTCCATTCTTGATAGTGGGAAGGGCGAAGCAGTGGTTTTATACCAACAAAGATAACATCAACACATGGGCAAGATGTTCGAAGGCCTTTCTAGCAAAGTTTTTCCCTATAGGCAAGACCAATGCCTTAAGAGAAAAAATTTCCAACTTCTAATAGCAGAAATGAGAAACCATTCTAGAGGCATGGGAACATTTCCAAGAATATATTTCAGATTGTCCTCATCATGGAATGGAATATTGGTTGCTCATGCAAGGCTTTTACCATGGCTTAACCCAAAAAGCTTGTGAACAACTTGATGCTACTGCTGGAGGAGCATTTATGTCACTCACCCTTGGAAAAGCTTAAACTCTTATGGAAAAGATAGCCTCTAATCAAGGCTGGTCACAAGACAATATCCAATCATGCAATAGGAGCGAAGAAACAACAAGAGAGGTGTGTGCACTATCAACCAAGATGGACGTACTGTTGAATTGGCTCGAACAGTGAGCCAATTACAAGAAAGATCATCAGGCCATTCAAGATGCTTATAATGCCCAAAACATATGTAGAGAATATTTGGGGGTTGATTTTCCTGAATATCAAGAGGATATAAACATTGTCATCAACAATTTTGGTCCACAACAACAAAGACAAGGATGGGGTCAACAACAACAATGGTCAAATTACAAAGGTAAGTACCCAGGTAATTACTATAATTCTTTCAACCAACCATCCTTGAGAGATTTGATTTTAGAATAAGCTAAGATTAATGAGAACATTTCTAAAAAGCTTGCTTCAAATGATAAAGTTTTAGAAAATATAAACATTAAGATGGAAAGTTTTTCTTTTGATATAAAGGACCAACTTAGCTATAATAAAAAGATAGAATTACAAATAGCTCAGTTGTCTGCTACTTTGCCTTTTGCCACTAACCTTGAAAAGGTTAACACTATAACCACAAGAGGTGGCAAGTCTACTTGTGATCCTCCATATCCAACAAGGACAGGTAAGACACCAGCAGTACAACAGGAAAAGAAGAATGATGAAGTTGAAGAAGTTGAGCCACCAGAACAGGAATTACTACAAGATTTTCATGACATCAACCTCCTGCCATTTCCACGTAGAAATCAAAAAGCCAAAGTGGATGAGTAGTTTGGTAAGTTTGTGGAGGTAATTCAAAACTATATATCAATATCCCGCTGCTAGATGCCATACAAGTACCTACCTATGCGAAGTATCTCAAAGACATTTTGAACAACAAGAGACCACTGCCCACCACTGAGGTAATCAAGTTAACGGAGGAGTGTAGTGCGGTGATCCTGAACACATTTCCTGTAAAGAAGAAGGATCCAGGATGCCCCACTATTGATAGCTCAATTGGAAATCAGAATTTTGAAAATGCACTATGTGACCATGGCGCAAGCGTTAGTGTCATGCCTAAAGTCGTCTTCGACAAGCTCAACTATTCAACACTCACGCCAACATCAATGTGCCTGCAACTAGCCGACAAATTAGTTCGCTACCCTATAGGAATCACCAAAAATATTCTAGTAAAAATAAGAAACTTCTTTGTGCCAATCAATTTTGTAGTGCTTGATATGTAGGAGGACATGAAGACACCCATCATACTTGGGAGACCCCTCCTAAGCACTACAAATACACACATTGATGTCGGAGCAGGAGAAATCAAATTTCATATCAATGGGAAGGAAGAACAATTCACCTTCAAGCCAAGACCGGCACAATGCTCCACATTGGAGTGGCATGAGAAGCAAGTGCAACCATCAGGGTCTTAATCTTCGGGACCGATTGATGCACTCAAAGAATGAAAAATAAACAGAAAAGTCCGGTTCGGAGGACTCAAAATTCTAAACCCTCGCCGGGAGGTAAAATCGGTAGTTATCCGTATTTACTTTTTACATTGGATAAATTATTTTCACTTTGGCATTTTACTTTCTAGCAATTGCATTATAAAATAAAATAAAGATTTCATCACTGCATTATAAAATCTTCAGGCCCCATGTGAATAATTTTTTACGGTGTGTAAAAAACTACAAGAATATTTACCATGGAGGCATAAAAATTTAAAAATACCATGCATACATCTAGAAATATTTCATGGTATCATAAAATATTTTTTGCATAGCATATATATACATGTGTATATGGAGGAAATATAGGCATATGGACCCACAGACACCTGGGAGCCACCAACATCACCATCACACCCTCTCCACCATCCATTTTGGGTGCATCTACACCAACGAGCACTAAGGATTACTTAGCCTCAAAGTAAACTTTCATCTGGTGGAGAGCCAACTCGAGTGGGCCCAAGGGGGGCGGCTGGCCTCACCACTTGGCTAGCCGGCCTGCTGCTGCGTCGCCTATAAATGGCTACCTTCTGGCTACTCATTCACTCATACACAAACATATTTTAAGCCTTCTTCCTCCAAAATTTGAATTTCAATTCTGAAGATTAATATTGCATTAGTGGGAGTGCTATAGAAAATAAGAAGAGCCAAAAACATTAAAGGGTAGAAGTTCTGCTAAAATTTTGCTTAGAGAAAATTATTGGCAATCAGAACGACTAACCCCTAGATGACTAACTCTTGGAGCACTAACCGCTAACTATTTCCTAACCCATTCCATGAGTTTTTGTTGTTCTATCAGTTTTTGCAGGATGATGTGCAAGTTGAAGGGCACGTTCACCCACTCGTCTTCATCTCGCTCCACTAGGAGTACATCTTCATGAGCCACCTCTGATATGCATATCGATGCTCCATCTCCTGTGGCCCAAGTGCCACTGCCATCGTCATAATCCGCAAGCAACATTCTATAGGAGGAATCGCATATCCGCTAGAAAACCAAGGCGGAGAAGGATGCCTTCAAGAAGGTGAAGATCCGAAGGTTTGTACACACTCCTGCATATGATCCAATCCTAGTACAAACAATAGGTATGGATGCTGAGCTTGATCTCATTTTCAAAGCTGTTGGGTAGGATGGTTTTTGGAACATTACTGAGCAAGGGTCTAAACTTTTGACATTAGAATTCTTATGCACACTGCAAATCACTGACACCAGGATTCAGTTTAGGCTTTTTGAGAAAGAATTTTCTTCTCCCTAGAAGGACCTAAGTTTACTCCTAGGATTTAATTCATAGTGTGTAGTAGATGTAGACCATGTCTTGCAAGATTTTGATAGATAAAAATTTTGGAAAGAAATTTTGGGTCTTAATGAATTTCATCGCCCCCGCACTAATGATATCCAATATCCCACACTTCGGTTCCTTCATAAGTGGCTAGGATTTTCCATGTTTCCTAGACCAGACACTCGCCCTGTGTGGACAGATGATCTCAAATTGCTTTATGCTAATGTAAAAAGGGCCAAGGTTTCACCCGTTAAATTTATAGTCTGCCATTGGTTGGAAGTTTTTACTCTTACGGGTGATGTCGAGTGTACTTCTTTAGTCACTCGAATTGCCTAAAATTTGGGTCTATTGAACAATGCTTCGGTCTCTGATATTACTAAAGAGCGTTTATATATTGATTTCGAGTATTTCCGACAAGCCCATATGCTGAAAAAGAGAAATGATGGACAACTTGTCATGATGTATCTTGGGTATACAACTAAGATTTCGCTACCTAACCGGAATCTCGGTTTATATACTGTGAATCCTTTCACTTTTGATCTGCAGGTTAAGGAAGCAGCACCTCATAGAAGTGCCTCCGCAAGACTGTCCCATGCACCATAGCCATGATACCGTGGTGCTGGCCCAATTCTAGAAGGACCGGCTTACACTGGCTATGCCGGCTGGGACCAAGCAGGATCTTCTCGTGGGTTCTAGCTTGAGCATGCTAGTTGGGAATAGCCATACCCTCATCAATCTAAAGGTTTTGGGCAGCAGGCTCCAAGTGAGTAGTGGCACTAGAGGAATTTTGACAACTACCAGCACAACAGTAAGAAGAAACCTCAAGTGGCCATCAGAGAGGACGCATGTCTTTCTCTGGCCGGGGGTATCACAATCAACAGATGGACCACCAGCGCTTTGACAACAAACTGATGACCCTTAAGGTACAGAACACTGATATACAAAATACATTAGATGAACACACACAATGGCAGGCAAACATGGGAACCGTGATCGCCGATGTCCAACAGAATCAACAGTAGCAGAACCAGAAATGGGACACTCTGTTCCAGTACTTCAACATTTGGCCGCCATATTGATCCACCTAGTCAACATCTAGCTTGGGGAATGGCATCCCCCATGTATCTAGGTAAGTATTTATTTCTTTTATGTTTTATTATTTTGAGTTGGTTTTATTTATCTAAAAACATGCATAACTGAAAACAAAATAAAAATTTATCTTTGTATTATATATATATATAAATTAGTAAGGTGTGATCTAAAAAAATTTGAAAAATAAAATAAAAAGAGTGTGTATAAAGGTTGCTTTAGTTTTTGTTTTTAAGAGCTCAATAAAATGAGGAACTCTCTAGATCCCTTGAATGGAAATGATGAATAGTTGCTCTGTTGTAATTCTTTTTAAGTACCTAGTTTTTAGCCATGAATTGTCCTGAGTTTTGGATAAGATTGATTTTATATAAGAATTTAACCTGAACTTGAAACTCGTGGGTAGCATATGCTTGATCTAAGTCTAGGTAATTGACGGATATGATATGGCAATGTCTGAGCTGCTATTTATCTTGTTCTAAGTGATACTAAAATTCTGGAGATTTATCTTTTTGAAAAAACATAAAATGCTACATGATGAGTTCCTGTATGACAAAGCTTGAATTCCTACCAGAGTCATACATGCTATTTTAGACTAGAAAAATTCCACTCTTATATACTGTTTGTTTTCCATTAATTTTGGTCAAGCTTTGTTGACCCTTATGAGAGGTTTGTCATGCTCTTAAAATCAAGATCACATACACACCACCCACATATGCACAACTCCTACACTGATGGTAGGCGCAAAAACATGCCTTCCATCTCGATCCACCTAGAAATATTTTACTCCTACACTGGGGGTGAACACAAAAATATGTTTGATAGGTTTTTCATCCGCCAAATAAATGCTCCAAGTTCTTGCTATCTCTCATAAATTTTATGCAAAGAAGAGGCATAGGCTATGCAAAAGTTATTCATAAAAAAAGAGCTAAAAATATGGACAAGTGTCTGAGATATCTAAAACAATGTGTACTTAGATGCCCGCATGAAAAAAAGAGAAGAAATAAAGAAAGATTAATAAAATAGCCCATGTTCTCCTGCAATTATTTCCAAGTTTCAAGAGAGATATGTTCTCAAGGAGCATAGTAGAATTAGGGTAGCCACCTTATATGTATCCACCATACATCCATACACATGCACATCTTGATTTGATTGTACGACTTAACTCTCTTTGGATCCGAGGTTTGACTTCACAACATATGCATTACATGTATGCACTTTCATGCTATATCCATACCTATGAGCTCCACATAAGCCTTAGATAGAGGAACAGAGATGTAACAGAACCGCCCAATTTATACAAGATCAAGTACGGCTGTCCCCGCTAACACGTTGACACGCGTATACTTTCACTTATATAAACCCGGTAGTTCGTCGAGTGTCCCGAAAGACCTCGGTAAATCAACATCACAACCAAGATCGCGTGATTAAGTAAATACACATCACATACGCATAGTTACAGCAAAAATAGTATTACAAATGGGTTCACAAATAATAGTACAAGTTTGGGTTTCAAAACCGCTTAGTGAAAACAACATAGCTTTCAAATGAGTACCATAATATAAGTTCTAAATACATTGCTAGCATAAGTGACATCATCCGACCAAAGCATATAGACGAGAAGTAACTATAGAATCACCGAGCCCACCGACGGTTATCCACCATCTTTAGCAGGCCAAGAACTTCACCTGCAACAAGGTGGGATAAACCTTGAGTACTCAAATGTACTCAGCCAGACTTACCTGTTGGAAACCAAAACAAATGACACCAAGGATTATGCAAGGCTTTATCAGTGGATCTAGCTGGACAACCTTTTTGCATAAAAGCTTGAGTAACCATTAGCATTATTCACCTATACTAGCAGTGACTTTTAGCCATTACCTACCATCTATATTAGCACCTATACTAATCAATCACTTGATTAAGTTGCAAACAATAATAACCATATCAGGTATTTCATGGCTCATTATCATTATCATCATCATCATCATCATCATTTAACCATATCTTTAAATTTAGTGAATCTACGTTGCCGCTGCTCAGTCAAGTTCTCACTATCCGGGAGAGACAGCGATTCGAATCGATTCCTATCCAGCTAGAGGGGTATTCCTAACACAAACCTTGCTTCCCCTGTTAGGGTTGCAAACAAGTCACCTTTGGTACAATTCAGGAGTCACGAGTCTGATTAGTGCCGCAAAATCAGAGAACCACTCTGCCATGAGTGCTCGGTGACTTAACCCGCCCTTGGGCTTACACCAATGGTTCTCTGCACATCCTTACTGCCATCCAGATTGTGACCAATAGCTCATGTCCCTAACCTAAAGCGAGCTACTAGGCTTTGCAGTCGGAATGAGTTATCTGGCCAGCTAAATGTTAGGCTACGTTCAACATGACATAAGGACGTCCAACGTATCGGTCCTTAAACGACACAGACAGGGATAGATTCACACCCAAGACCTCCATGCCTTGTTGCTGCACTACCGTCATCCCATCTGGTCTCTTTTCATTATTAACATATGGTTCTTTTCCATGATAGCAAATATAGCCAACTGTGACCAGAGCTCATCCTACATCTCGCAGGTGATAGGAAATCACCTGACTTCTACCGGTCTAAGCATAGCTAAGCATCATTCGATCCTACACTTAATTAGGATTCATAGGATTTTATCTGGACAAGGTAAGGATATAATGCAACAATTGGTTCCAACCAAATTCCTATACTTAATGCATCATCAACAATAAAAGATACTCAAGATATTTGTAAAAACATGGGAGGCTTAGAATGCTCCGGGGCTTGCCTGGGATCCGACATAAGTCAGTTCAGTTTGCTTGCACCATCTTGGTGACATCTCTAGTCCTAGCACTTGCTTAGTCCTTCCATCTTCGGGATAGATCCACCAAACCCAATCTTCGAGTTTGGCTCCACATCACATCCCTCACGTGGTTCATCTAGCGTACCTAAATGAGATGCAAGATGCATGTGTATGAATGTGATGAATGGTAACACAAGATGCATCACATAAGCATTCAAGACAAACACAAGATTATGCAAGACATAGACACCAATAGCTATTTAACTAACATCACACAACTAACTATAGAGAGCAAGCACATCAAACATGACACAAGTTTAACAAGGTCACAAGTATCATAACTTGACCATCAACAAGGGCATAAGCCACACTTTGCAACACATGGAGTAAACAACCACAACTAGCATATGTCTATTTCTGAACAGGAAACAACAGCTTCATGTTTGGATCATAACTAGAGTTATACAAATCCAATAGCCATGGAACAAGACATTCTGGAAAAAGCTTATGAAATTTTCTACAATTCATCTTTAATCATCTTAGCATGATTCCCAAGTTAAGTGGGTCAAAATTATATATTTACAGAAACTGGTCTAAACAAGACAGAGAGCAATCAATTCTGTAACCTAACTTTAAACAGATGTAACTCTTAAACTACTTGCCCAAATGACACCAAATTTTAATAGAAGCTAGATACATGAATTATCTACAACTTTTGTATAAACAAGTTTCACAGCAAAGCACATTATCATGAAGAACTTTGCTAAGTTCCCAGATCTGTCCATAAACCACATCGGCAAGAAAATAATTATTAACTTATGTTGCAAACACATAATTGGGCAAAACCAACTTTACCAACATTTCACACATGACTAAAGAACACCAGAAAGCATGGTGCTCACCTCTAAATAAATTTTCTTCAAGCATTTCATAATTTATTTAGACATCAAGGTGTATTTATGAACATATACCAAAAATGCACAATAAATTCTACAAAAATTACAGTAGCTCACATATCCTCTCAATAGTCTACTGTACAATTTTCATACCATTTATATAAGTATAGCTGCCTCTATGAAAACAACAATTTGATATTGCAAGAAATCATGTGAGCGAGATAAACCAATAACTCACTCATACTTCATCTAATACTCATGAAATTTTTACCACACATCAACTATCACATGAGTAGCACGCCACAAAAGTTTCACTTCATTTGGAGCCCTAGATCTGCAGTTATGGAAAATAACAAATTCAACTAGCATTACAACCTTACTGCACAAATCTATTTTTTTGCAGCTAAAACTTTACTAAAACATGCCATATTATAGATCTACTGCATAGACAATTTCACAAGGATTCCAAAAAGTGTTGATTTACTATTTTATGATTTTTATACTAATTACTACACATTTTCAAAGTTTATCATTCAAATCTGTAAAAATCAAATAAAAGGAGTGTGAATCTTGCATCGGGGTCCCTGTAGAAAACACAAATGAAATTCAAACAAACATATCCTTTATGACACTATTCATATGAGTTACGACTTCGCACTTAGATCCTCCCACTTCTTCTAATTGTTGCCCGCGGTCCTTCAGCTTCTCTTCAACATAGGAAAGGAGCAGAGCACAGCATGGGCTGTCCAGGCTCGGCCATGAGAGCCTACAGCGGCGGGGAGGGGTCGGCAGGACTTGGCCACGGCCGCTCAGTCATGAGAAGAACGCTCCTCCAGAGTAGAACACCGGCAACAGCAGGGAAGGAGATCACCAGTGCAGCGCCAGAGTTGAACAAGTAACCGGAGAGCAGAATCTTCTTGGACTTGGAGGTCTCTTTCGGCCATCTACTAGGAAGAAGCGAATGAGGGCAGTGCAGTGGAAGCCAAGTCAGGCGAATGGGAGAGGGCAAGCGCACCACGGCGAGGAGATGGCATGGTGGCCGGCTGCGACTCTGATGTGGCCAGCAGCGGCAGGCAAATGGGGAAAGGAGAGAGAGAGAGAATGGAGAGAGCAGGGGGCAGGCTCGGGCTCCGCTTCTCCAAACGACACGCGACGACGAGGTGGCGCACAAGCAGCGAGCGCGCGAGGCCACACGGCAGCGGCATCCTATGCACGGTCGAACATTGCTGTTCATCAAATTCAAATCTCCAATTCTACCTCAAAAATGTGACTAAACATCCATATTTGTCCTTTCATATCTCCTAATACGTTTCGTTTAGGCACAAACGGTAGTAACAAATGTTGTAGAGCTATATGAGGACTACAACTTTGCTTAAAGATTTTTGGTCTAACTCAGATTATATTGGAAGATAGAGAGCTGCAAAATAGGGCTCATGAAACTAAAAATTCAGGTTTCAGTTAACTCAGACTTAGAATATTTTTGGACTCTAAAAACCACAGCAGATTCAAAGTTTGAGCCTCGGTTTGACTTAGTTCCAAGTTGAACTGGCTCTTGTTCCAAAAACAAAGTTTGTTCTACTCCACTCAAACTTCAACTTTTATTTAAAGTGTAACTCCATGCAAGCAATGTAAGCAATTGGTCAACATAGGTCAAAGTAGCATCGCGGTAAAGCTTAAATCTGAGTTTTAGACCGATTGATGCATTTTCTTGATCTCTGCTCAACACGAACCATTCATGACTTTTATTGTAGAGTTCAATTAGAGTCATTTGGGCAAGGTAGCAAGGTTTGGTTGATGGCCTATAATTCCCTTCACTTACTAGCGCAATTCAAGCAAGAATGTAACTCATCATTTCATGCGACTTCTTGATTCCGAACTTCATGAAACTTTTCCACGGGTCAAGATAGACGCCTATTGATGTAATGTACATGAAATAAGCACGTTTAACATTACTCTTGCATAATCTTAATAAGGGGTCCACATGTAAGCAAATGTGCATGGCCCAAGTTTAAGTTGGAGCTCCCTCTTGTAGATTTGATTTTGACACCTTCATCACCACTTAACATGTCATGTTTGAGCTCACACCCATTGCTTAACTGGTGACAAACACCTGGGGTGTTACAACCCTCCTCCCTTAAAGGAATCGCGTCCCGAGATTCAGGACGAAAGACTTTTATGGAAGAGAGACATGTTACCAGTTTTCAATATCAACGATAGCTTTAGGCTACATAGCTTCAAGCATCAGAGGGACCAAATTGGTCGAGACCACTTTCTATACTTGTTCTTTGTAGTAAATTTTTGTCAAAAGAATTTCGTTCATTGGCTTCTATAAAGCATTATTACATTGGGAGGAATCCAAGATAGCATTGTCCTGCGTACTTCATCCTCGATGTACGAAGAGTGATACAAGTGTAGACTAAATACTTGTAACATCTACTTCCCTAGTGGATATAGCACAGACCATATGGACTTTGCACTAGACCATAGTCTGTTGACGGATATTCCTTGCAACGGTGCTATATTTGTTCACAAGATTTGAAAAGCAGTTCTCTACTCAAGTGGCTTGAGCACAACTTTTCATAAAGGATGTGATCATAGACAGGGTAAACATCCATTGAGGGTATGAGAAGCTAGCTAACCAATATCCAAGATGGCTGTAGCGGTGCAATCACTCAGATGTTAACTGATGGAAAGCTACATAATGTTCCATGTGTGCAGTGCTCTTTCTCTAATAACAACACTGTATTATCTGGGTCTGTTGAGGGAGCGATGAATGTGATAGCTGACTCTGTTGACTCAGCATTTTCAATGATCATTATTTAAGGGAATCCTCATATCCAAGCGGCAACAGTTATCTGAGTTGTATCTGAGGCAACCTCTTAGGTAAAACACATGGAAGGTACCAAAGGACAAGTCCACCTTGGAAATCCTTGTTGAAGAAGGATGTTAGCAAGGCCTGGAGGTCAACGAAAGTTGCAAGTATACACCGACTAGAAAAATAGTACATTACTAAGTAGGTTGAGCACAATTTGCCTTCATGGTGCAGTGGCGTAGTAAGTTGGGTTGACTTGCACTGTCGCAACAATTAGCTTTGTGGGACAAATTTTGACATTGGGGCTTCATTTCTAATGTTAGTCAATATCTCCAAATCACAATTGGAAATCTGTTGTTTGACACCTTTCAAATTGCTTCTGAGTTGCAAGGGTACAAATTGACTCATAGAATACCTCGATTGCTCGAACATTGTTGATAGAAGAGGCCAAGAACAAGGTACAAAGGGGTACAAGGAGTCTTCTTTAGGGCATCTAAAGGATTATCTAGCAACAATTATTGACTGCATTACATACCTTGGCATCAATTGCAAACACAACTTTCGAATGCGAAGGATGATCGCAGTCACAAAGAAATTACAGATTCTGTACTCTTCGGTTTTCTGTTCATATTTTACAAACTAATGCTCCATTGTGCATGAATTTTGGTAGAAACATAGATCCATGAGTCCCCTAACTGCTCACCAAAATTCAGCTCAAACGGACACGGTTTGACTATCCAAACAATGCGGCTACCAAAACTGCTCTATTCTGTAATTATAGCGTACCGAATTGACAAAACATCTCTCAAATCTGTTGTTTCACTCAACCAATCCTCAAACACACTTAAGGCATCGATGTGTCTGAAGTGAGGAATGAGGTCACCAAAGTTTGAGGCCATTCCAACCATGTTTGTGTCACTAATCGTTGGCTTGAAGATGTTCGGGTTTGTACCCTAAAATCTGGATATATTTCTCGTTCTTCTCTTTCTTTGCTTCACACGTTGTGGTGTGTGTTCTATACTCTCGATCTCTTTGTATAGCAGCAGCAGCAGCTCTTTTCTCTGAGGATGTAGACTGAGGTTTTCCATATGTGGTTCTCAGGAAACAACTTAAACCGTTTGATTTAGACACTAACTGATGATGCACAAGCATTGGACTTGTGGCTATGTTTTTGGGACACAAAGCATACTCTACATGGAGGGACTGTCCTACAGAGATAAGGAACCATTCTTATATATCCTTCGGCACTTCGTCCAATAGAGTCCGGACACATGTGTTAGTGGCACCTAAGGGCACAAAGATGCTGACTGAAACTAGGGACGTGATTTCGCTAGCTCCTTACGTAGCCGATACAACGTCTTGTACTATCTGTGTGACTGTCCAAGATGGAATTGACTTGATAGCACAGGTTTTGGAAAACAAAGCAGTAGTTGCATTGCTAAATGGCTTGCTGTTTCATTGCTTAACATTGCCCTGCGAGACATAGCCTTCATAATTGGCAAAAAGTTGTCACCTAGCTGGAGGTTAAGCTTCCTACTCGTAACTAATCAGTTGTCTCTCAACACTAAAAATTCTAAATCTTCTCTCTTGCCAACATAGCTGTGATTGATGCATAACAGATGGTCGCCATCGAAGTCAGTAGGCAAGGGGTCACACTAGAGATGGTTGATCTCGATTGTGCAATCTGCATGCACATAATGATCAAGACTTGGATAGCCAGGTCATAATCATAATGTGACGTTCAATTCTTATCCGACTAACAATTTGTCCAACATTAAGTGTTGTGTGCATTTTTTATCCAACGGGGATGACATAAGTTGCTCACTAGATGACTGACATCGTTACAGGGACCATCAAGTAGAGTCGCTTGTCTACCATCTCTTGTAGTCTGTTAAGTTCATATCGGTGACCTATTTTTCAAAGGTTATCCTTTGGACGACTCCAGAAGGAAGTCCTATGGTATCTAGTTCGACGTACAGATCTTCTGACATGATAAGGAGAGATAACCAAGGAAGAGCTCACATGAAAATAACACATCGGTGTAGTTCGGTAATGGATCATGACTAGGAACCTCGATACCAACGCGTGCCGAGCAGCACAACCTTGTGTGCACACCCATAGGAGGCTCTCGGTTTCGTCATGGCACCGTAGATCGCTAATCGTGGCACCATTATTGAACATACAACCCACAAGAATTTTCACGTGGCACAAATTTGGTTGCATAGGAGCAAGCACTATGCGAAGGAAGGATAGCAAACAAAGGTAGTCACAAGGTTAGGAGCCAATAAGGAGGCGATCAGAAGATCAAAACACAGCGCAAAAGAACATAGCCTAATTGCTGAAGGCAACTAAGCAGGGGACTCTTACTTAATTTCCATATACGCCTTGTGTTCACCACAATGATTACCAGATAAAGATTAACATGAGATTTGGTCTTGCCGATGAGCAACATGAGATCAAGACTGATAAACATCCAGAGACTTGAAAGGGTTGGAGGCAAAATAAACGAGATTTGAGGGCCAAAGCCAATGCACTGACTAGGGATTGTGTTGATAAAGCAATGACATGATCTGTGAGGAAAAAGGTTCCAAAGCCAGGATAGATAGCAATTAGCGTTGCACTAGATCATCTGTAGAAGAAGGAGCAATGAGATCTAACAAGGATTTTTGAGCAGGGTCCTCCCACACAGGAGCGGGACAACCACGAAACATACAAGCATTCAAGGGAACTAAGCTTGGGCCTACGGTTCAAGCAAGGCATAGATACACAAATGTTCAAGGGCTAGTGACCACGTCTATGGGCTCAGGCTCCCAAGAGAGAACCTAATTGGAGATGACAACCGTGCGATTACGTAACTTGAGCGTTGTTCTAGGATAAAGCTATTTGACACTCATATGCTTACCGAGGACAAACGAGGTGACAACTATGGCACTAATTAGATAACAAGCATTCATACTACATCATAGTTTCAAGCAAGCATTTGAGAGATTCAATCAAATTAGCTTAAGCACAATTACTAAGCACAAGGCTCACACACATAACAAGCATTTACCATACAAGATTTAACTACAAGCTTGACCCAAAACCAAAGCAAGCTAAAGCATCCACTTAGTATATGCAGAGAAAACTGAACAACAGTACAGTAGGCACATGTTTTAAGCATAACTGAAGTTGTAGGCATCAAACAAAGGTGATCCTAGACTTTAGGTAAAGCTTATTAAGTTGTTCTTATTATCATATTAAGATGATCCTACAGCTAACAAGACCAAACAAGACAAAGAAGACATCTCTACCCAGATTTGGACAGATTCTGTCATTCCATTTTGTAAGCTCATAACTGGAGATTTAGATCACCAAAAGTAGTGCTATTAGACATTTTGGAAAGCTTAGAAAAATTACTATACTTCTTCTACTATTTCCAAGAAATAATTCTATATGCACATAGGTAAAACAAACCAAATATTCAGATCTGTTCAGAACATAAGCAAAACCTGACAACAAACTTCTAAAATTCATAACTCCTAAACTATAAGGCCTGGGGTCATGAAATTTTAGGACAAGAAAGATACGAAGGTTAGCTACGACTTTGGTATTCTCCATAACTATAGAAAACACAGTTATGACCACGAAAATATCACTACTACAGAAACTGTTCTAGCAGCCAACGTCCCACAAGCAAAACAAAACTTGCCTTTGTTCTACTTAACAAGAGAGCACACAAACATGTTATTCTAGCAGCTCTAAACATTGTTACCTTAGACCAACAATAAATTAATCTTAGTCATAAGAATCACAAGTACTTAAGTGAGTCCTAAAGCATTTGCAAAAGCTTGTAAGAGCAACATACCCACCACTTGGCTAAACTAGAGGACATTTATAGGTTTAAGCATGTAACCACAATTATTTCTAGCAAAGCTAAGCACACACTTTTCTCAAGCACTTCCTATTCAAGCAACATGGAACAAGGCATTCTTGTTTAACTCCACACAAGGAAGATAGTGCAACACATCGATCACAAGTTACTTAGTACTAGAACAAAGGGAGGGAAGCATATTTATGCACAAGCACAATCATGATGCATGCTCGTCCTATTCGTCCTCACGAAATTGCCAGCCTAAGGTGGCAATCACGTTCTATGTCGGTGGCATAACACGTACTCTCTCGATATATAGCTAGTCGTCAGCTATATTCAATCTACGCATTCGTGGTTAGCGTACCTACAGGCAAATTCATTGCAACCCATCCCCACAAGAGATAAATAAGCACACAATGAAAGCAGTAAACTAAGATACTCTCCATATATACATCCCTAGATGTATATACTTCGGTATCCATAGCTACCTAATAAATATACCCGCAATTAAGTACCTTCATATATACATGTGTGTAACATGTAAATATTCTAGTAACCACAGCTAACTCTCCCCTAGACCGACAGTTGGACGATCATGCTCTCACAACTCACACTTACCTGGGCGTAGAGGCAATTGATCCATACATTACCATTCTAGCGAATGGCATCCATACAATAGCACATCGTATGGACGACGAAAGTAAAAACCCCCATGTTAGTACTTAGATAGCCACCTAATAGTCCTTAACTGGGCATAAAGGAGGATGTCGCTAGCATAGTTTTGCAAATTATTTTTTGACAAATTTGTCTGTAGCTAAAGTTTTAGTCAAAATAGGCTTTTTAAAACCAAAACTTCATTTTTAAAACGACGTACATGACAGTATTATGCTTAATCTTGCTCTGATGCCAGCTATAACAGAACCGCCCAATTTATACAAGATCAAGTATGGCTGTCCCTGCTAACACGTTGACACGCACATACTTTCACTTATATAAACCCAATAGTCTGTCGAGTGTCCCAAAAGACCTCGGTAAATCAACGTCACAACCAAGATCGCGTGATTAAGCAAATACACATCACATATGTAGAGTTGCAGCAAAAATAATATTACAAATAGGTTCACAAATAATAGTACAAGTTTGGGTATCAAAACCGCTTAGTGAAAACAACATAGCTTCCAAATGATTACCTTAATATAAGTTCTAAATACATTGCTAGCATAAGTGACATCATCTGACCAAAGCATATAGACGAGAAGTAACTATAGAATCACCGAGCCCACCGGCCGAGAACTTCACCTACAACAAGGTGGGATAAACCCTGAGTACTCGAATGTACTCAGCCAGACTTACCCACCGGAAACCAAAACAAATGACACCAAGGATTATGCAAGGCTTTATCAGTGGATCTAGCTGGACAACCTTTTTGCATAAAAGCTTGAGTAACCATTAGCATTATTCACCTGTACTAGCAGTGACTTTTAGCCATTACCTACCATCTATATTAGCACCTGTACTAATCAATCACTTGATTAAGTTGCAAACAATAATAACCATATCAGGTATTTCATGGCTCATTATCATTATCATCATCATCATCATCATCACCATCGTCATCATTTAACCATTTCTTTAAATTTAGTGAATCTACGTTGCCGCTGCTCAATCAAGTTCTCACTATCCGGGAGAGACGGCGATTCGAAATGATTCCTATCCAGCTGGAGGGGTATTCCTAACACAAACCTTGCTTCCCCCGTCAAGGTCGCAAACAAGTCACCTTTGGTACAATTTAGGAGTCACGAGTCCGATCAGTGCTGCAAAATTAGAGAACCACACTGCCATGAGTGCTCGATGACTTAACCCGCCCTTGGGCTTATGCCAATGGTTCTCCGCACATCCTTACTGCCATCCAGATTGCAACCAACTGCTCGCGTCCCCAGCCTGAATCAAGCTACTAGGCTTCGCGGTCAGAATGAGTTATCCGGCTAGCTAAATGTTAGGCTGCGTTCAACATGACATAAGGATGATTGCATATCGGTCCTTAAATGACACAGATGGGGATAGATTCACACCCAAGACCTCCATGCCTTGTTGCTGCACTACCATCATCCTGTCCGATCTCTTTTCATTCTTAACACATGATTCTTTTCCATGATAGCAAATATAGCCAACTGTGACCAGAGCTCATCCTACATCTCGTAGGTGACAGGAAATCACCCGACTTCTACCGGTCTAAGCATAGCTAAGCATCATTCGATCCTACACTTAATTAGGATTCACAGGATTTTATCTGGACAAGGTAAGGATATAATGCAACAATTGGTTCCAACCACATTCCTATATTTAATGCATCATCAACAATAAAAGATACTCAAGATATTTGTAAAAACATGGGAGGCTTAGAATGCTCCGGGGCTTGCCTAGGATCCGACACAAGTCAGTTCAGTTAGCTTGCACCGTCTTGGTGACATCTCCGGTCCTAGCACTTGCTTAGTCCTTCCATCTTCGGGATAGATCCACCAAACCCAATTTTTGAGTTCAGCTCCACATCACATCCCTCACGTGGTTCATCTAGTGTACCTAAATGAGATGCAAGATGCATGTGTATGAATGTAATGAATGGTAACACAAGATGCATCACATAAGCATTCAAGACAAACACAAGATTATGCAAGACATAGACACCAATATCTATTTAACTAACATCACACAACTAACTATAGAGAGCAAGCACATCAAGCATGACACAAGTTTAACATGGTCACAAGTATCATAACTTGACCATCAACAAGGGCATAAGCCACACTTTGCAACACATGGAGTAAACAACCACAACTAGCATATGTCTATTTCTGAACAGGAAACAACAGCTTCATGTTTGGATCATAACTAGAGTTATACAAATCCAATTCTGTAACCTAACTTTAAACAGATGTAACTCTTAAACTACTTGCCCAAATGACACCAAATTTTAATAGAAGCTAGATACATGAATTATCTACAACTTTTGTATAAACAAGTTTCACAGCAAAGCACATTATCATGAAGAACTTTGCTAAGTTCCCAGATCTGTCCATAAACCACATCGGCAAGAAAATAATTATTAACTTATGTTGCAAACACATAATTGGGCAAAACCAACTTTACCAACATTTCACACATGACTAAAGAACACCAGAAAGCATGGTGCTCACCTCTAAATAAATTTTCTTCAAGCATTTCTTAATTTATTTAGACATCAAGGTGTATTTATGAACATATACAAAAAATGCACAATAAATTCTACAAAAATTACAGTAGCTCACATATCCTCTCAATAGTCTACTGTACAATTTTCATACCATTTGCATATGTATAGCTGCCTCTATGAAAATGACAATTTGATATTGCAAGAAATCATGTGAGCAAGATAAGCCAATAACTCACTCATACTTCATCAATACTCATGAATTTTTTACCACACATCAACTATCACATGAGTAGCATGCCGCAAAAATTTCACTTCATTTAGAGACCTAGATCTGCAGTTATGGAAAATAACAAATTCAACTAGCATTACAACCTTACTGCACAAATCTATTTTTTTGCAGCTAAAACTTTACTAAAACATGCCATATTGTAGATCGACTGCATAGACAATTTCACAAGGATTCCAAAAAGTGTTCATTTACTATTTTATGATTTTTATACTAATTACTACACATTTTCAAAGTTTATCATTCAAATCTGTAAAAATCAAATAAAAGGAGTGTGAATCTTGCATCGGGGTCCCTGAAGAAAACACAAATGAAATTCAAACAAACATATCCTTTATGACACTATTCATATGAGTCATGGCTTCGCACTTAGATCCTCCCACTTCTTCTAATTCTTTCCTGCGGTCCTTCACCTCCTCTTCAACACGGGAAAGGAGCAGAGCACAGCACGGGCTGGCCAGGCTCGACTGCGAGAGCCTACAGCGGCGGGGAGGGGTTGGTAGGACTTGACCACGGCCGCTCAGTCATGAGAAGAACGCTCCTCCAGAGCAGAACACCGGCAACAGCAGGGAAGGAGATCACCAGTGCAGCGCTGGAGTTGAACAAGTAACCAGAGAGCAGAATCTTCTTGGACTTGGAGGTCTCTTTTGGCCATCTACTAGGAAGAAGCGAATGAGGGCAGTGCAGTGGAAGCCAAGTCAGGCAAATGGGAGAGGGCAAGCGCACCACGGCGAGGAGATGGCGTGGTGGCCGGTTGCGGCTCTGCTATGGCCAGCAGCGGTGGGTAGATGGGGAAAGGAGAGGGAGAGAGAATGGAGAGAGCAGGGGGCAGGCTCAGGCTCAGCTTCTCCAAACGACATGCGACGGTGAGGTGGCGCACAAGCAGCGAGCACACGAGGCCACGCGGCAGCGGCATCCTGTGCACGGTCGGACATTGCTGTTCATCAAATTCAAATCTCCAATTCTACCTCAAAAACGCGACTAAACATCCATCTTTGTCCTTTCATATCTCCTAATACGTTTTGTTTAGGCACAAACGGTAGTAACAAATGTTGTAGAGCTATATGAGGACTACAACTTTGCTTAAAGATTTTTGGTCTAACTCGGATTATATTGGAAGATAGAGAGCTGCAAAGCAGGGCTCATGAAACTGAAAATTCAGGTTTCAGTTAACTCAGACTTAGAATATTTTTGGACTCTAAAAATCGCAGCAGATTCAAAGTTTGAGCCTCGGTTTGACTTAGTTCCATGTTGAACTGGCTCTTGTTCCAAAAACAAAGTTTGTTCTACTCCACTCAAACTTCAACTTTTATTTAAAGTGTAACTCCATGCAAGCAATGTAAGCAATTGGTCAACATAGGTCAAAGTAGCATCGCGGTAAAGCTTAAATCTGAGTTTTAGACCGATTGATGCGTTTTCTTGATCTCTGCTCAACACGAACCATTCATGACTTTTGTTGTAGAGTTCAATTAGAGTCATTTGGGCAAGGTAGAAAGGCTTGGTTGATGGCCTATAATTCCCTTCACTTACTAGCGCAATTCAAGCAAGAATGTAACTCATCATTTCATGCGACTTCTTGATTCCGAACTTCATGAAACTTTTCCATGGGTCCAGATGGATGCCTGTTGATGTAATGTACATGAAATAAGCATGATTAACATTACTCTTGCATAATCTTAACAAGGGGTCCACATGTAAGCAAATGTGCGTGGCCCAAGTTTAAGTTGGAGCTCCCTCTTGTAGATTTGATTTTGACACCTTCATCACCACTTAACATGTCATGTTTGAGCTCACACCCATTGCTTAACTAGTGACAAACACATGGGGTGTTACTAGAGAGGCATATCATCATTATTTCCTTAGAAAGGATCCAGAAATACCACATATATTGATAGACTTGCGAGTGTCATACAATGAAAACTCTGAGTTTTATTTTGAAAACCTATAAAAACACCAGAATAATGGTTGAACAAAGAACTTGAGACATAGTGATTGACTTGATCTTTCTGTCTTTAAATTGCTCAAGACCCAAGTGAAGGCTAAGAAGCCCCATGGTTGAATGTAATATGGGTAAGTTCGAAAGTCAGATCAGTTTATTCTAATCTGGAGGAGAAATTTTTATTGAATGCATATGTACTTTTGAGGAGTTGCTACAATATTTTGAAAAAATCTTAAAACTCTTTCTCCATTGCTAAGTTTGGCATTGCTTAGGGACTAACAAAGGTTAAGTTTGGGGGAGTTTGTTGATGGTAGTTATTATTCATCATAAACCATCAATAAAACCTGTAAAAAGAGAAGGAAATGATCTCCAACATAGGTTTAGGGGTTTAAACTAACAAATTCCATGAGACTTGGTGAATCTGTGTTTTCAACAAGGTTTATCCACAAAACCGTCAAGGTGGACCTAATTCTCAGATTTAATCGCACTTATCCATGATGAAACCAACTCTAGAAGACTCTAGAAACACGAGAAGGCAACCCATAGAAGCAGACCCCGAGAGGATGACATGTGGGGCTAGCCGGCCCCACCTGCAGGCCGGTCGGCCCACTGGCCCCACCTGTTAGCCCCTCTTCGTTACATCGGTTCTCCATCGCCTTAAGGATTAAGTCTACCAGTTGTTTTAAGTCAAGATATCAGTTGATCATCATCTCTAGATTTTCTAGAGAGAATGGAATAGATCTCCAATTTCTCAAAGTTTTAGTATAGGCTAGCTAGCAAGATTCAATTAGAGTTGGGCTACTACTCAGGATTTTGGATTCGCCATCTGGAGGCTAGTATAGCCATTGTATCCTCTATTATTCGTGACTTTGTGCTTAATTCATATTATGTTTCTATCTATTATGTTCCCAGTTTGCTTCGGTTATATGCTTGATATATCATAGTTGATACTAAGTTAATGCATAAGTTCGAAAAAAGCACTTAGCTCAATACTTGAGCGAGTTAAGTGGTCGACATTATGTAAGTGTGGTGCTTATATGTTGTTTACCTATGGATGCACTCTACATTCCAAGCCATGTGGTAGATCACGAGTGTTCTCGTTATGTCCTTTGTAGTCCACTTCCTATCTATAGAACAAGTAGGACCTAATTGCGAAGGGAATCAAGCTTTGTTTTTTATCTTCTGTAGTAATGTTCCTTATGTGTAGATGAAGAGTTAATTATGCTATAGATGACAGTATATTTACTTGGGGTGTACAAAAGACTTAGTATGTAGGAATGACTTAGGAATCTTTCTCTTAATTAATTTCTAGCCTAGGTATGCTACATATATGAGTATCTATTTCTATCTCTGGATTAATATCAACACCTTATACTTATCATTTATATATCATTTGGCTTACCCCTGTTAAAGCATATGTTTAGTTAATAATCCCATCATAAGTATACACATTTGTCAATATCTCTAGCCATTGCTCCTCCCTGTGGTAAAATAGAAATAACGATACCTGGTATATTCTCGGGTGAAGTGCTACAATGGTATATCTATGCGCTTGCAGAACCTTACATATATATTCTATGTCAACAAGTATTTCTAGCGCATTTGCCAGAGATATAAATTTGGTGGCGACTATAACAAGTGGCATATTAATAAGTGCCAACAACTTGCATGTACAATTCAACTTGGAGTGAACTCCTTATTCTCTAATGAATGATGATGCCAAAGGAAGCTAAACAATCATTCTGGTCATGTTTGGATGCATGTGTATCTACTTCAATCCACATATGTTAGAGTGGATTGGAATGAAACTTAGTTCAATTGCACTTCAATCCATTTGAACACATGTGGACTGAGATGAATACATGTACATCCAAACAAGGCCTCTAATGGGAATTGAGTGAAGCTCATACAGGATAATACTCCGATGAGTTAACACTTCATCACCGTATCATACTACAGAGAAAGATTTTGTATTTCCCTAGGAACACATGCAAGCAGGAACTAACGAGGAGGCATGGAGTACTGTAGGCACCCTGCCATACTGCATTATTAGATGTAAATTATGTTGTTTCCTACACATATTTTAATGGAGATAGGGATCCTGATCTTCCGTCAGGTAATGGTAACTATCATTGTGGCGGAGAATGACACACCGATCTGGCTTCAGATCGAAAGATCGAACCCTGCAATCTTAGCACCATAGCTCCTCTGGTTATCAACCAATTCATGGACCAGGTTGACCTTGCCAAGAAGGCTAATCCCTGCCTATGCAATGAAGAACACAAGCAAGAACAAGAAAGAAAGCAACCAAATTGCAGATGAATGATTAATCTCACGAGTTGGGGTCTCACAAACCGATGAACGGTGAAACTGTTCTTGATAGAATAATCTAAGCAAAACCCCAACCCTAATGGAGGGGCGGCGGCTGTTTATGAATACTCTAGGGTCGTGCAAGACCCCTGGATGCACCCCTAATGGGCCCAAACTTGATACATGGTCCAACAAACCAAAAGACGGTGTCGCAGCACCCTGACAGATTCTGGACGCTAACTTGTTTTGACGATTCCCGTTGATTCCGAACAGCATTTGATGTGAAACCACTATATTGGCTTCCTTATCAAATTAGCTTTCCATCCATATGTGGATCATCAAAAATGGAGTCCGGATGCGTCATGGGTGACTAGTTTAAGGCAGATTGGTCCTGGAGGCCGAGGCAGACTCGAATTCTTGTTGGACTGGGCCTCTGACTTGTGTTGGATGTCCTTGCTGGTCATCATCACCTCCACCACTTCCTCTAAGTCCTTCATGACCCTCTCCAATGTTCCTAAGCAAGATAACATCATTAGGTAGTAGTCTATTCTCAAAAGTATGAAAAGTATCGCTTAAGAACGAGCTCACCTCTAAATTGAGTTGTCGCTTTTGAGCCCGGGTCATTGGACCTTACATGACGGTTGGAGGATCAGCGGGTACCTCTGAAGAAGTGATGTCCTCATCATCCTCCCCCTCTTGAATTGGAGTCGTCCTCAACTCAAGCTCATCTTCTTCTCCCAAATAAGGTTTCAAATCTGCAATGTTAAAGGTGGGACTAACCCCAAACTCGGGTGGCAATTCAAGTTTGTAGGCATTATCATTTATTTTCTCATTGATCTTATAAGGACCAGCTGCTCTTGGCATTAACTTAGACTTACGCAGCTCAGGAAATCTATCTTTTCTTAAATGTAACCAAATCAAATCACCCGGTTCAAGTTTAATCTCTTTTCTACCTTTACTACCAGCAATTCTATACTTTTCATTCATGCTTTTAATATTTGCTTTAGTTGTTTCATGCAACCTATGAATAAAATCAGCACATTGTCTAGCATCACTATGTATTCTCTCAATGGTAGGTAAAGGTAAAAGATCAATAGGAGCACGGGGGTTAAAACCATACACTACCTGAAAAGGACTTACCTTGGTGGTGGAATGTTCCGCCCTGTTATATGCAAACTCCATATGCGGCAAACACTCTTCCCACATCTTCAAATTGCGCTTCAAAATGGCTCTCAACATGGTAGACAATGTTCGATTCACAACCTCAGTCTGCCCATTAGTTTGAGGATGACATGTTGTAGAAAACAGCAGCTTGGTCCCCAATTTATTCCACAGCGTGCGCCAAAAATGACTCAAGAATTTTGTGTCGTGATCTGCCCAAGGAGTAGAAGGAATAGGAAGAGGCATATACAAACCATGTGGGTTCAACCGCGACTTAGCTTTTTGACATGTGGCACATCGAGCCACGTACCGCTCTACATCTCGCCTCATCCTTGGCCAAAAGAAGTGTGTAGACAGCACCTCCTCTGTCTTCTTGGCACCAAAATGTCCCATCAATCCACCTCCATGTGCCTCCTGCAACAACAAAAGATGAACGGAACCAACTAGAATGCATAGGTGGTTAGCTCTAAACAAAAACCCATCGCTGATCATAAACTTATTCCATGTGCGTCCCTCTCTACAATTAAGCAACACATCCTTAAAATCAGGATCAAGCCATATTGTTCTTTAATGGATTGAAGACCAAAAATCCAGCAATCAAGTTGGGATAGCAATGTATATCTTCTAGACAAAGCATCAGCAATCACATTATCCTTCCCTTTCTTGTGTTTGATAATATAAGGAAAAGATTCAATAAATTCAACCCATTTAGCATGCCTACGATTCAAATTATTTTGAGAGCGAAGATACTTAAGCGATTCATGATCATAATGAATAACAAATTCTTTAGGCCACAAATAATAATGCCACGTCTCTAAAGAACGAATAAGTGCATACAATTCTTTATCATACGTGGAATAATTAAGAATAGGACCATGCAATTTTTCACTAAAGTAAGCAACTGGTTTACCATCTTGCATCAAAACACCACCAATGCCAACTCCACTAGCATCACATTCTAGCTCAAAAGTCTTACCAAAATTTGGAAGTTGCAGCAATGGTGCGTGTGTAAGCTTGTCCTTCAAAGTGTCAAAGGACTCCTCTTGTACCTCTCCCTAATGAAACACCACTCCTTTCTTCGTCAACTCATGCAATAGGGCAACAATGGTGCTAAAATCTTTGATGAAGCGGCGGTAGAATCCTGCAAGACCAAGAAAACTCCTCACCTGTGTGATAGTTTGGGGAACCGGCCAACTCTTTATGGCTTCAATTTTCATCTCGTCCACCTCAATTCCCTATGGAGTTACAACATAGCCAAGAAAAGAAACTCGATCCGTGCAAAAGATGCACTTCTCAAGGTTACCAAATAGACGTGCATCACGTAAGGCATTAAAAACAGCACGTAAGTGATCCATATGTTCATCAAAAGACTTGTTGTAAATCAATATATCATCAAAGTAAACTACCACAAAATGTCCAATAAAAGCTCTTAACTCTTCATTCATTAAGCGCATGAAAGTGCTAGGTGCATTTGTCAAACCAAAAGGCATTACTAACCACTCATACAACCCGAATTTGGTTTTAAACGTAGTTTTCCAGTCATCTTCGAGTTTTATTCTAATTTGGTGGTAGCCACTTCGCAAGTCGATCTTAGTGAAAATTATAGACCCAAACAACTCATCTAGCATGTCATCTAGCCTAGGAATAGGATGACGATACCGAATAGTAATATTATTGATGGCTCTACAATCAACACACATACGCCAAGTTCCATCTTTCTTAGGAACCAAAAGTACAGGAACAACACAAGGACTAAGGCTTTCACGCACATACCCGTGGTCCAAAAGATCTTGGACTTGCCGCTGAATTTCCTTAGTCTCCTCAGGATTGGTTCGATAGGCAGCTCGATTGGGCAAGGTCGCTCCTGGAATCAAATCGATTTGATGCTCTATCCCTCTCATAGGTGGTAGCCCCGGGGGTATCTCAGCTAGAAAAATGTCCTCATACTCCTGCAAAAGGTTAGTGATAGCAGGAGGTACCGAACTAACAATATCATCAAGCGAAAACATAGCTCGTTTGCATAGCAAATATCATCATCAGAAATTTCAGCAAAGTCACATTTTGTTGCAAGCATAACACCACCCTTCAATTTAATCCCCTCAGCCTTAGAAATAGATGTAGACTTATCCTTTTTAGGTGGGAAAATAGAATTAGCAACTTGTTGATTTTCAGATTGAACATCATTCAAACTAGCAGCGCGTTCTCTATCAGCTTGTACAATTTGAGCAGGGGTCAAAGGTACCAAAGTAATTTTCTTTCCTTTATGCACAAAAGTGTATTTATTACTTCTACCATGGTGTGTAGCATCATTATCATGTTCCCAAGGATGTCCCAATAAGAGTGAACAAGCTTGCATAGGTACTACATCACAATTAACAGAATCAGCATAAGAACCAATGGAAAATGAAACTCTACAAGTTTGTGTTACCTTTGCTTTACCAGAATCATTTAGCCACTGAATATGGTATGGACGTGGGTGTGGGCGTGTGGTCAAGCCAAGCTTCTTGACCAAATCAGAACTCACCAAATTGTTGCAGCTACCTCCATCAATAATGACACGTGCTCGACGATCGCTGATGACGAAGAAAATCTGGAACAAGTTATGGCGTTGTAGCTTCTCAGGTTGCTAGACTTGTGAGCTAAGCACTCGATGTACAATGATGCTCCTATAGGACACCGTGGCCTCGTCACCAAGGACTTCGCCGTCCTCCCCATCTGCATCTTGGTCTTCTTCATCCTCAATGTCAGAGGTGCTGATATAACCATCTTCTGTAGCAATATATGCCCGCTGACTTGGGTAGTCCTTCTACACATGGCCAATGCCATGGCAGCGATGGCACTGAATGCCCGAAGTATGTCCCGTCGATGCAACAGATGAGGAACTCTTGGTAGGCACTTGCAAAGAATTTTTACCTAAATCTGAAGGTCGTGCGGGAGGTGCCTTAGGTGTAGCGGAAACTCCAGAGGATGTTGGTCGCTTGCTCGCTAGAGGAGGCAGCCGAAAGCTGGTTGGCTTGGTCAGCCCCGATGATGGTGCCGAGCATGGCATGCATGTGATGCTGACCTTGCTCTTGCCCTGCTGTTCACGCCCCTGCAATTCCTTTTTTGCAAGCATAGCAAACTGAAACAACTGGTTGACAGTGTTAAATTCTTTATAATCAACAATGTCCTGAATCTCATGCATCAAACCCAAATAAAAACGACAAATGGCATCTTCGTTTTCCTCCACAACACTATAGCGCATCAATCCCTTTTGGAGCTCACCATAGTAATCCTGTACAGATTTATCTCCTTATTCTAAACGCATCAATTTCTTACGCAAATCTCTATGATAAGAAGGAGGAACAAAATGATCACGCATAGCTACCTTAAGTTCTTCCCATGTACCAGGTAAAGCATCCTATGCAGCTAGCCCATTCCACCAAATAATGGCAAAATCCTTAAACTCACTACTAGCTTGTCTAACTCTATGCTGCTTAGGTACAAGGTGGGCACTAAACTTTTGTTCTACCATCATCTCCCAATCAAGATATCCCTCAGCATCATAATGACCCGAAAAAGATGGTATTGTGAACTTAATTTTAGCATAAGGATCATCGGGCACATGGTGATTATTACCTTGACGGTGGTGGTGGTGGACACCACCCATACCTGTCGTGTTGCGGCGAAGACATTGTCGTAATCTCTCTTGTCGGACAGCTGCTCGACCTATGTTCCCATTGGCATCATACACCATGTCTTGACCATCGGTGTTGCTACCGAAGACATCGTTGTTGCCTGCCACAAAGGTTTCCAACTCATTAACCTTGTCGGTTAGCATGGAAATTCGCTTGTCCAATCTCTCCATGCTATTGCCAATGTTGAGTTCAATGAGTGCGTCAGTGATGGCCTTCCTGATGGCCTCATTCATCCTTTTTTGGGCATCCTCTACAATAGCTTGTAGTTGCTCTTGACTGACACACTCATTGAAACCCTTAGGATTGTTATCTCTAGTCTATTCATCTCCTACCATTGAAAACACAAAAATAGGAACAAACGGTGAAAGTTATCCCTATCAAATGACTACATGGTTGTAGTGGTGTCACTTTTCATAGCAAGTGGGAGAGTCTTACCAAGCTCTTACAAAGTTCTTACCAACACAAGCAGTGGGCGGTACAACCGGCGGCTGGTTCATGATACCTGTGAGGCAGTGGTACCAAGATTGCAAGGCTCTTTGTCTGTACTGATCTAAAGAGTTTGTGGAGCTTGGAAGGCACACAAAGAGTAATATGTATATCTAGCACACAAGTCAGTAACAGAAAGTAATGCTGAATTATAGTCCAAAGTACTTGTTCTCATTGCTGGTCTAAAGTGTTGTAAGTACCAAGTGTGTGACAAAAGTAAGCTGGATAGCAAGGTGATAGGTGTGAGAAAAACAAGTATGGTGGATGGAAACAGCAACACAAATAAGGAACCAGACAACACACGCTAACACAGCTCACTTTGGTCTTCTCTATGTGCTCCTCTAAATATTGTTCCTCTTTTGCCCCTCCCTTTTTTTCTATTTTTTTGGCTATCGTTGTTTTTTTGGGAAATTTTGACTTTTTTATTTTATTTTTTTGATATTTTTCCTTTACTAGGAGCACAAAAGAAGTAACCACAGAAAATATGAGCTCAAACAAGTGAAAGACGTGGCCTATGGAATTTTCAGAAAACTGGATCAAAATCGACAAAAACCTTGTGACCACGAAATGAGGATCTTGTGACCACTTTTTGACCAATCTAAAATTTTTGAACCCGGCAAAGCGAGGGATGGATGGATCCAAAAAATTTTTCTGATCGATTTGCATATATGGAATGTTGAAAACGGAGTTTGTATGCAAAAACTAGACCAGTTTTAAGAATTGGCTCCGAATTAGAGGACAAAACGGGAACAATGTGCACAAATTTGGTCACGGGAGTAAAGATTTGATGGAAACAATGGGGGAAAACATATGAACTGGACTCTAACATGACCTAACCAGCAATAAGACCTCGACTAGGACACAAACTCAACACGACGGACTCTGAAACTGAAAAATGCAAAGGCTATGGCGCGGAAGGTTCTAGGACAGGAAAAACGAGTATGGCACTGGACTATGGGACGAATGTGAAACACTCAAAACTAGGGAATAAAAGTGAACCTGATGGTATACCTTAGCTCTGATTACCACTTAATGGAGACGGGGATCCCGATCTTCTATCAGGTGATGGTAACTATCGTTGTGGCGGAGAATGACACACCGATCCGGCTTCAGATCGAAAGATCGAACCCTGCAATCTTAGCACCACAGCTCCTCTAGTTATCAACCAAGTCATGGACCAGGTTGACCTCGCCAAGAAGGCTAATCCCTGCCTGCGCAACAAAGAACACAAGCAAGAACAAGAAAGAAAGCAACCAAATTGCAGATGAATGATTAATCTCATGAGTTGGGGTCTCACAAACTGATGAACGGCGAAACTGTTCTTGACAGAATAATCTAAGCAAAACCCCAACCCTAATGGAGGGGCGGCGGCTGTTTATGAAGACTCTAGGGTCATGCAAGACCCCTGGACACGCCCCTAATGGGCCCAAACTCGATACATGGTCCAACGGACCAAAAGATGGTGTCGCAGCACCCTGGCAGATTCTAGAGGTTGACTTGTTTCGATGATTCCCGTTGATTCTGAATAGCTTTTAACGTAAACCCACTAGATTGGCTTCCTTATCAAATTAGCTTTCCATCCATATATGGATCATCAAAAACAGAGTCCAGATGCGTCCTAGGTGACCAGTTTAAGGCAGACTGGTCCTGGAGGCTAAGGCAGACTCGAATTCTTGTTGGACTGGGCCTCCGACTTGTGTTGGACGTCCTTGCTGGTCATCATCACCTCCACCACTTCCTCTAAGTCCTTCATGACCCTCTCCAATGTTCCTAAGCAAGATAACATCATTAGGTAGTAGTCTATTCTCAAAAGTATGAAAAGTATCGCTTAAGAACGAGCTCACCTCTAAATTGAGTTGTCGCTTTCGAGCCCGGGTCATTGGACCTTGCATGACGGTTGGGGGATCAGCGGGTACCTCTAAAGAAGTGATGTCCTCATCATATTTCTTCATACTTATGTTGTTTATATTGCTTATATTTCTATAACTAAATTATTAATTCCACAAGACTTGTAATATATGTTTACCGCTGAATTATGTACTCTCATGCAAAGATGTAATCTTGCGTTTCATTTTGCCGTCTCTTTGTTTTTTGTTTTCCATCATCAAGGGGAGTTAGTCACAATTAGTACAAGGATACGCGTATTGACATGCGCTACTGCCTTAGCTGCTAGCTAGTGCGTTCGTCATTTGCCTTGGTTATTCCTCAACTTGAGTCAGCTGATTTAGTGCATTACTAAGTCCAAATCCATCAGTCAATTTAGTACGGAATAGACTCGAACCGAGTCGAACATCACACAATAATATCAATAAATTGCATTACATGTGAAGATTACGAGATGTATAATAACAAAGACCTATCAAGTTAGGGATTTCCCCATATACCCAACTGCAACTTAGCCCTACGGTGGGGAGCATCCTCGTGAAGCTTCCACTAACAACCCACTAGGAGTGGAAGGGGCCACGAGGAAACCAACCCACACCAGAAACCAAGTGGCAGAGTGGAACAGCCGATGCAAAATGACGGCCAAGCCACCGAATTGATACGCTAGGCTGAGTAGGGCACATTTTGGTTCCATGTCAACCACTTATCATAGGAACACCATTGCATAATACCCCACTCATCGAGGTCCAACGCCGGTGCAGTCCATGGTTTTGACCCTGCAAGCTCTGAACATAGGATGCGGTTACCAGCGGTGATAGACCATGGAAGCATTCATCCCTATCTGCGTGAAACTTCCACTAACACCGAGGACGAGTGGACATAGCCACACCTAGGTGTTGGCACAAGCTAATCTTGAAGGCCTTCTCCCAGCGACGCCTGGAGTCAAAGGAGGACGAGCGAAGCCATGGTGACTCGATACTATATGTGCAACTCAAGGTTTTCTCTGGTTTGTCTAATGCTAAGGGAGGAAGAAGGTTTGGAGTGAGCTTGAGAGGCTGCCCTCAACTTGCCTTAAAAAGGCCCACGTCTCACAAGCGGGGAAGGAAATAGTGAACTCCATGACTTGAGCGGTCATCACCTATGCGGGTCATGGGTGATGTAGTGGGGAAGACAAGGTGGGGCATCCATTTGATTCCCTGCACATTTGATTCCATGGCACATTTCATCCTCATTTATAGCGGGATGCACAATATTTGGCGGACCATAGGAGGTGCGTATGAGTACATGGGAAGTCGGAGTGCTTGGTGAAGATTCTGTTACCCAAATACCCTCGTACAGGTAAACATATGATACACCAAATGTTCAAAATAAGTCACCGTCAGTTAGGGCATCCCCTACTAGGTTTTAAATAGCTAGTGAGAAGGATTGTTTATATTATTTATAGGAGAGAGATTGCATGATACAAACTCGCTAGCACTAGGCTTGCATAGCTCCCCATAAGACCTATGTCTACCTCTCTTGTTCATTCCCTGCCACTCCCTGGCACATTTGATTCCCTAGCAAAATTCGATTCCCTAGCACAATTGTTCATCAGGTATAGCAGGACGCACAATATCTGGCGGACCAAAGCAGGCGCACATGAATACATTAGCAGTCAGATTGGTTTGTGAATAGATTCAGTTACCCGAATAACCTAGCACATGTACCATGTTAGCTACGACGCTGGTTCAAAACATGTCACTGCTTTACTGCGACAACCAGTGCCATTTTAATTTTGATCTAATTGCACATATTTTCACCGTTTGATATGCCTGTTTACCTAGACCGATCACCGTTCGATACTACGGAAACCAGTGTGATCTGATCTAATTGTGCATAAGTAAACCATCACTCATTCTACACAATTGTAACTAAAAATGTTAGACTAAGTACAAAATAAACTAGAACTAAGTTGAACATTCAATAATAAAGTCGTTAAAGGAACTCTTTATTGATAAATTCAACCATACTACCAGATGTACAATAACAAAGACCTTAAGCATATGGGGGATAACCCATACTTAATGACATAGGAGAATAGAGATGGAGAACAGCCTCGCAAAACTTCCTCTAACATCCCCCTTGGAGCAATGGGAGGATGAGGAGAAGCAGAACCACGAGGTCATCTATTCCCTCAGCCGATAACTCCACAGACCACAGGAGAGAGGAAAACCCATGCCGACAGATGACCAAGCTACTACATTGATACACAGGGCCTAGAGTTGATGGCAAGATTTTGCATTGAAGCCCTTCGACTACCCAACTCGCCGATAAAGACCGACAAGGTCTTCGGTGGCTCTAGCTAGGCCCTCCGTGGTATTGATTCCACATGCTCTAACCATGAACTGCGATTAGTAGCGAGATCGTACCATGGAGGCATTCCTATCTATCTTCATGAAGCTCCTCTAACACCCAGGACGAGCGGGCATAGCCACACCCAGGTGATGGTTGAAGCTGACCTTTAAGGCCTTCTCCCCGTGTGCTGGAGTCAATGGAGGACTAGGGTTGCCATGACAATGGGAGACTAGGAGCAACTAAAGGGTTACTCTAGTTTGTCTAATGGTAAGGGATGAAGAAGGTTGGGATCAGAGTGCGCTTGAAAGGCTCGCCTTACCTTTGCTTAAATAGGCCCACCTCAAGACGCGAACAGGGAAGGAACCATCAAGATGAGTGATTTGCAAGGTCACCCAAATGGGTCACGAGAGACGGCTCAGCAAAGATGATGGGTCCTAGAAAATGAGGCGGTTTACATTCACTTGCACATTTCATATTCATCTATAAAAGGCCAGTCTTGGTGGGACTTTCATTTTCATTAAATAGGCATGATTACCAACTATATATGAGTCATGAAAGTATGGAATGAACATTCAACAATAAAGTCATTTGAATTAGTTTGTTGACCCCTTAATTTGTTTCTCTGTGTTGCTTTCCCTAGACTATTTGATACGGCTGCTTAGACCGATCACCATTAGATACCATGGAAACTAGTGTCATCTGATCTAATTGCAAGCATAATTGTTTATAAAACTGAAATGTTTCAAACTATATGTAAATTTTTTTATAGAACGGGGTGTCTAGGTGGTAAGTGTAATGAGTTTAGAAATGAATCATATTTGCTACCCAGCCTTAGCCTCCGCTTTTATAGAAGGATAGGCGAGCTAGGCGCCCATTGGATTTCCATATGATTGCACCGAGCAAGAGCAAGGGTTAAGGCGAGGCCATGTCTCCCATGATCTTAGTGGAGCACGCTTATCCCAGAATGGTGTTGGAAGTTGGACAGAGAAAATTGACTGCACCATGTGGCTCGTTGCGAGTTCCACGATAGTTCGCAGAGGGTATTTCAAGAACTCATGTTGTAGCCCCCGCTCGGCCACCTCCCCTGCCTCCTCAATCAACGTACATCAATTGTGCTGCTCTGCCTCTCCTACCCTCGGCTTGCCGCTGTCCACACACCGTAGCTCCATCCATAGCCCTCATGGTGGCACCCCACATCGCTGTTGCTAGCGCTCCCTACCAAGCTAGCCATTGAAATCACCGACCACCTCGTTGCAACCTCGGAGCGGCCCATGGACGACCTCTATAGCCTATGGGCAACCTAGTCGTTCATGCACCGCCTCTGTGGCAACCCCGCCATCGATTGGCGCATGGCAATGGACTAGTGTAGACATGAGGTGAGGTCATGGAATGATCTCAACAACTACTATGCCCTCCTTGCTGTCCTCACCCAACTTGGTAACCCGGAGGCTCACTTCGTCACTGGGATACCAATGGTATTCATGGATAACCATAGCCCCCAACCATGCCTTGACAATCTCTCCCGCACCACCGATGGTGGGCACAATGTGGCAGCCTATCTGGTCAGCATATTGCTCTATAGACGCAATGACGATGCCGGCGACAATGACACTACGCGGTAGTAGAAAAGACGGGTCGAGGGTGAGGAAGAATCATGGGCGGTGGCGGCAGGTGGCGGTGGTGGACCAACGAGTAGGTGGCTATGGAACAATAGGTGTGTGTTGTGCTGCTAGGTGGCCGCCAACATGATCATCCAAATGACATGGGGGAAGATAACACTGCCGCCACTGGCACAGGTGCATGGCGATCTTCCATGCGTAAGCAGTGTCTATGACCGTGTAGACAGATGGGATGGAAGGGATGTTTTTTGCAGCAAGGATTGTAGGGTTTCCTAAGAATTTGAGTTGTTCGCATGGGAAATGGGAATAAGAAAGTATATGTAGTTAGCATTTGATTTTCTATTGCTTTTGCTTTTCTATTCTTTTGTTTCAATATTATTTGTAGTGCCCCATAACTTAAGATGGATTAATAATAGATTATATGTACAATGGTTGGCCCTTTAAGTTTCATTTTCTTAGAAACAACATGTTATATCTGGCGGATCAAAGGACGCCCATATGCACAGCGTATGATATGCATGTGTGCACATAATTGCGCACATGTAACTGCACGCAAATTTATTCCAAGATTAACTGCATTGGAATTCCAAGTGATAGGACGCATCATGGCGAGGCGGGAAGAAGAGCGGTAGCCATGCAGGCTCATCCAAACCGTATGATATGGCCAGGCTTAATAGGGGATTCATTAGAGTTTCATGGCATTAAATATGCTGATGTGGCACCGTATTGCTGAGGAGAGAGATGAACAAAGCTTCATGGGAGTAGATAGAGTTTCATGGCAAAGAAACTCTTCTACATTGTTTCCAAAATATTGATTGAGGGGGGAGGAACCCCTGGCACCACTCCTCCCCTAACCCTCGACTTGGCGCTAGCTCAACTAACTCGCCCTCATCCTAGGTACCACCCCTACGATGAGGGTGCCCTTGATCAGTTTATTTCATCTGTGTGTTTAGGTGGCACGCTCGAAGGTCAGCTGCGCTGGAGGAGCATGGCGAGAAGGTCATAAGACAGTGACAGCGAATGAACCCTCACGGGGGGCCACACAAAGGTTGCTAGCAGCCATGGGAAGGGACCATCCCATCAGAAATTTGGCCCGAGAGTGGTTGGCTGAGGAAAGGAGATTACCGTCGTACCCCTGGCTCTAGTATAGCTTTTACCTGCTAGGGTCTAACCCTAATGTAATTCCATCGCATCTTCGGGTATGGCCTATAAATGCTCGGAGTACTCATGTAAGAAACGGGTTGAACTTTTTCCAGACAAATTAATGGGCATTTAATCCACATTTTTCCATCTCCTCGCTTTCCTATACCCTCGCTCATCCCTTCATGGCAGTTTAGTCATTCACCTGTGGGAAACCCTCAGCCTCTCCCCCCATGTCCCACAGCAAGGGCAAGAGGGTAGGAGTGACCCCATAGTTGGCACCATCCGTGGGGACCCCAATCTACCACTCCTCGAAAACAATGGCAACAACAAGAAGAAACACCCAAAGGGACCCACCCCTGCCATAAGGGTCTAACCCGACGATGGGAACCTCCACAAGTAGAGCTGGCAGGGCTTCGATACTCCAACCCACCGCTCAATCAATGAAAACACAGCTCAAGTGGATGGGGCTGAGGTACCTGAGGCTAGAGCCAACCCCCAAGCCTAAATCATCCAGGACAGAAGAAACCGACCAGTACCGGAAGATGATGATGAAGGTGCAGAGGTGAGAGGCCTTGAGGCCCTAAACCAAATGCATGAGGAGCTCTAGGAGAAAAGACGTTGTAGTCAAAGCCCACTAGAGGCAGGCACGCCAACAAGTGAAAAAGGCAGAAGGCAGACAAAGCCAGGGAACAACTCATGCAAATGGATGAGTACCTAGCTTCGATCGAAGCTAACCCAAATTTTCTACCTGAACAGCACGACTTACCACCTCCGCTCCATCCAAATTCACCAGATCTACCTAGAATACATTCCCCCAGCTATACAACAACACCATAGAAACCAACCTCCACCAATGCCATACGACTCAAAATCCCCATTAACCTAGATATTCCAAACCAAAAACTGGCTACTTAAGTACAAACCACACAACCTACCAAGGTACGACAGAAGCATAGACCCTCGCTAATTTATAATGAGCTACGAAGCGGTAGTGGCAGCAACAAGCAGGGATGTGTATACCATGGTGATGTCCTTTGTGATTATAGCAAGGGACATTGCCCAAAGTAGTACAGCAACCTCCCGATAGGCTCGATAGATTCCTAGGGGAGCCTCCATGAAAAATTGTGCAACAATTTCAAAGTTATAAGCCCTTCGGCAACCAATCCCATGGGATTATTCACCTGCACTGGGGCTGAAAGAGAACCCCTCTAAGACTTTTGGTGAAGATTCATCCAGCTCAGAGCAAGGACACCAAACATAACAGATGATGCAGTGATCCTAGTAGCAGTCAACTAGGTAAAACAAGGGCCATGTTCCTTGAGGCTCGTATGGAAGCCACCAAAAACAATCGTAGAGTTGCATGAGGTCATGGAAAAGTACATCAGATCAGACATTGTCTTCCATTCAAAGACCAAGGCTTTGAAACCCCAAATGTGCTCGCCTCCGAGGCCACCACAACGCAACTAGTACCCTGTCAACAAACTAATCAACGTGAATACCATAGAGACCACACCTCCACAACGCCAAAGACAACAACCAAGTCCAAGATCTCAAAAGACCGCTACCAACAGCCAGAATGACAACAGAGACAATACCCAAAGTAGACCCAACCTAAGAGATCCAGCAAAGATATACTACCATTTCTATGGACCAAGGAAAGGCCACTTGACAAAGCAATGTGCATGTCTCATGAAGGGAAATGAATATAAAAAAGCACAGCAAGCTGCCGCTTCAGGCCCACAAAAACCTATTAACTACATAAGGAGACAACCCACCCCTGGAACCACTCCATACCAATACACACCAGCAAACTACGGCATCCCCTCGCAACAACATCCTCAGCAATACCCAACCTTCATCAACTACAATCCCTCCTATCACCATTACAAAACCTACTACAACCCCCAGCGATCATACGGTTACAGCAATCGCTCCAACAGCCAACCATACATGGTTACTCACCCACCCACCCCACCACAAATACCAAGCTAGCACCTAGCCTTACCACCACCACCCCCACCACTACCAACCCAGCTACAACAATAGCAAGTAAAACTAGAACCCGCGAGCCAACCCATTCAAACAACAATCAACAACCTAGCTGCAACCTTTGGTGTAATACTCGCAATCACCGGAGGATCCAACGATGATCACGGCGACAAGAGATAGTGCAAAGAGCATATGAGGCGGGTACACCACCTAGCCACCGAAGGGCCACACAAGAATTCACAGTGGTCACACATCCCAATAACCTTCGACAGCACGGATCACAAACTAAAAGACTACCCTCACACCGATGGCATGGTCATCAAGACAAATATGGCTGGTTGGGCAGTAACAAGGATCCTGGTCAACACTGGTAGCTCTGTTGCCATCCTATTTGCTTCAACCTTTGACAACATGAAATTAGATAGAAATCTTCTCCAGCCAACTGGACGTTCGCTATACGGATTTAGGGGCAAACAAGTGAAAGCCATAGGCAAAATCACACTCCTAGTAACTTTCGACGACCAAAGCAATAGCACGACAGAGCACATAACCTTTGATGTGGTTGACATGCTATACAACTACAATGCAATTTTTGGCTGAAGGGTCACAAACATTTTCTACGCAATCCTCCACCTAGGCTATCTCTGTATGAAACTTGTGGCAGAACCTCCTAAGTTATAGGGCCCACATGCACCTGTCACTGTCCGACGACCTTTGATATTTATGCATATGTTTCCATTAACTTAAAAAGATTGTCGGGTGTCCTCGGGGAACCCTGAATCATCCACGATTTCCGAGCAGGATCACATTACAGAGTCATTGCAGTATTACAACATTTATTCAAATATCAATACCAGAGTAAAAACAGCGGAAGTCTTACAATAACATAATTTACAAAATAGTAGTTTCAAACCTCGCAACTAGGTTCGATGTTTATTACAAGATGAAATAGTGGAGTGGCATTATAATATAATAAAAAACACACAATGAAACTGCCCTACCCAAGGGCCACACATTTACTTCTCATCGTCATCACAAGGCACAACTGTCATGCAGCACGATCCAAAACAGATCTGCTCATGAGGCTCACCTGCAACAAGGGTCAACGAACCCTGAGTACAAAAGTACTCAACAAGACTTAACCGAAATAAAACTGATAGAACTCAAGAATGCCGGCTCATGGGATTCAAGGTATGGCTTTAACAATAATCAAAGTTCCTTTGCGTAAAAGCTCTTTAACAAAATTCTTTATATAGATAACTTCATAAAATCATATACAAAGCTAACATGATCCATGTTGAGATCATGAAACTTCATATCCAACACCTTCACAAGCCTTATTAGAGTTCCAGTTATTAGTACTACAATGATGAACAGAGAAGTGAGTCTCCATAACTGAGGAGCAACGACGATTCGAACCGATTAAACCCAGCTGGGGATTCCAGACCACACGACATATGCAAGTCCTGGACCTACATATATCAACCTACTCTCGGATCCACTAGAGCAAGAATAGGTCCGCGCCACCCAAGAATACAATACTCCACCAATCCAGCCCACTGTCACGTGGGTACACGCTATTCCCACCATCTCTCCACTCCCAGTGCGCGAGTAGCCATTCTCATAATAGAATCACCAAGTTTAGGCTTACCAGAGTATGTGGTTAGTACTACAAAGTCTCACCGCACATAGTTCAACAACAGACGTGCCTTAATCGACACAGGCAGAAAGAACCTGCTCACAAGACCTCCATGTCTTGTGGCTCACACACACCAAGTCCGCCCAATCTAAATTTATTACTCCATATTCTCATATCACATGATAACATAAGTTAATCAAATCCTGTTTAAAGTTCGCAGGTGACAGGTAATCACCTGACTTTCATCGTTCTACGCATAGCTAAGCATAACTAGGCATATACGAATTTAAAACTGGTAATATGGTAATTATGGAATAACAAGGTGGGTAATGTACCAATTTGACTTGTACATGACTCCTAATCACTTAATGCAGTAAAAAGAAGCAAAAGCGAAATCAATTTGTAAAATACAAGGTAGGGTTATATGCATCCGGGGCTTGCCTTCGTTGATGGAAAAGTCTGGTTCCTGCGACGTTTCACAAGTATTCGATCCGACCTCAACAGACGGATTAACTTCCTCAACAACTTGATTAATTACCACATGTTCACCTTCATTCACTACACATAGTAATAATGCCATGTTTAACATGATGCGAAATACGAAACATGATGCTCGATGATGGATGCAAAATTTAACAATTTGAATACAACTTTCCTTCGTGGTACAGTTGCAAGTCAAACAAACTAAATCTTTTTTGTAACACATACATCAATGGCCAAGGATCATTATCAACTATTGACCCAAGGTCATCACTTAAATCCAAAATTTCAAACAAAACCTAAATAATTAAAGGTTACTATTTGCTTTTATGAATTAATTATTTAATTCAAAATTATGAAATAAATCAACTTATTCTAATTGACCTCAATTTTTTTAAATGTTCATTGCATGATAACTAAGTGGCAAAACAAATTTCATAATTTTTGGATAAATAAATAAGCCTAGAAAAATCATGGAAATCCATTTATTAATAAATTGAGCAATTTTTATCACATTAAAAAATTATTGAAAAACATTATTTCATATTTTTCTTAAATAATATATATCACAGAGAAGTCACACAAAAATTTTCATAATTTTTGGAGCTCTAAATAAATCTACACAAAAATAACAAATTACATCACTATTCATTCAAATCTGAAAATAGAAAAATCCATTTGAACACTAAGTCACTGACAACGGGTCCCACCTGTCATCCCTAACCTCGTGCGTTTGACCACGACGGCGACGGCGCTGGCCGGCGTAAACTCGTCGATGGTGAGTCCAACGGCAATGGCCAAAGTACCAAAATGATCACCAAGACTAGGCGCATCGATTGATGTCCCTATCAACACTGATTACGGCCCTATACTAGCTCGTCGTTGGCCATGGCGGACGCGGTGGTAGGGCAGCGCTATGCCAGCAGCATGCAACCGGTAGAGCTCAAACAAGGGATCTAGGAAGCACCAGTGGCTCACCCCGAACATGTTGAAGCAAGGAGCGAGGTCGGAGGAGCAACAGAGAGGTGGGTCGACGTTTCGAACAAGCACGGCGGAGCAGATCGTCGTTGGTGGTGATGTTCCAAGAGCTGTGGTGGTCAAAATGAGAAATCAATGGGTCATGGAGGACTACAGCATCATGGCGAAGCTGAAACAAGACTCAGCAGGGGCAGAGGATCGCCGTAACATGCTGGCCACGGCGAAGCGCTCGCGACGGGGACACTGCCGGCCGCGAGGAAGAAGAGCGCGCACCGCGAGTTTCCAGTGAAGACAAGCCACAAGGACTAGTTTGCTAGACGCGCAAGGAACTAGCAGAGCTAGAACATGCTTTGCTGCGATGGCGCGGGCGCTGGTTCAACGGCAAAAGCTCAACAGAGCTATGGCAACGACGCCGGGAAAACAGAGGAAGGGAAATGGCGAAGAACGGCGACGGCTTAGGCCTTAAGGAGCGGCCAGAAGCACAAGGAAGCCACGCAGGAGCCTTTCCCATGCCAGCACAAAGCTGAGGACGTCCACACACGCGTCTGGAAGCGAACCGAAGGTCGTTGGCGATGTAGCTACGGCGGTGAACACTGTTCACAGTATTTACAAGTTTGCCATTCACCAAAATTCACAAATTACTCTCAAATTTTCATAACAACTCAAAAATCTCCAAAAACAAAAGTTGTTCAAAATCAAAAGTTCTACAACTTTGCTTTTATAACCAACTCCTAATTCGGTCTAGATTTTGAAATGAACTTTTGAATTCAAATGGGGAAATTTAACGAATTACGCCTTTTTGAATTACTCCAAATTTTTCTAAACAACTTGAAAAACTCCAAAAACAAACTTTGTATAACATATCAAGCTCTACACTTTTGCTTTTAGGCTCAACCCCAAAATATGCTTAGATTTTGAAATGGATTTTTAGGGTAGGGTTTAAATACTGAAAATCAGGGTTTTCTGGAAAATTCAAATCCAAACCAAATTTTGACATGATTCAAACAATTCAATTCAACACTCATAACACAAATGTAAACTTGTTTTAGTGAATGCATATCAAAGTTTGTAATATGAACAATTACCTTGCAATGCATATGATGACATGTCATGTTTTTAATATTTAAACACCCGGGGTGTTACAATCCTTCCCCCTAAAAGAAATCTCGCCCCGAGATTCAAAGCCGTAGAGTAAGTACTGGAAAAGGAAATGTGTCAATCCAAAAACATCCAGAACTTGTCCATAAAATAGCTGAGGTTCCTTTTACAAAACACAATTTGTAGCAACCGAGCTCAACTAACATTACTCTATTCTACATTGATGCTAGAAACTCTAGAAACTTTTCTAACAAGTAATCTTCTGATTCCAAAATAGCTTCCTCTTCTGAATGTTGATTCCATTGTATTTTATAGAACTTGATTGTCCGTCTTCGAGTAACATGATCTTTCTAATCCAACACTCGGATAGGATATTTGGAATAAGTGAAATCCGGTTCTAGTTCCACTCCTTCAACTTCAACATTTTGTTCAGGCACTCGGAGACACTTCTTCAATTGAGAAACATGGAACACATCATGCACAGCTACGAGATGTTCAGGTAATTTCAAGCGATATGCCACTTTTCCATACCTCTCCAAAATTTGATATGGTCCAATGTATCAGGGTGCCAACTTTCCTTTAACACCAAAATGGTTAACTCCCTTCATTGGTGATACTTTCAGATATACAAAATCTCCTTTGTTAAATACCAATGGTCTCCGTCTTCTATCCGCATAACTCTTTTGGTGGGACTAAGCTATTTTCAAATTACTCTGTATTTGCCTAACCTTGTCTTCTGTTTCTTTCACAAGGTCAACTCCAAAGAATCTTCTTTCTCCAGGCTTAGACCAACTCAACGATGTTCTGCATCTACGACCATAGAGTGCTTCAAATGGAGCCATTCTAATGCTTTCCTGATAACTATTGTTGTATGAGAACTCAGCCAAAGGTAAGCACTCATCCCACTTATTGGAATAGTTAAGGCCACAACACCTTTACATATCTTCAAGTACTTGATTGACTCTTTCAGTCTATCCATTAGTCTGTGGATGATAAGCTGTACTATATAGAAGTTTGGTACCCAATGAAGAATGCAATTGTTTCCAAAAGTTGGAGACAAACTGTGTACCCCTATCTGACACAATAGTCTTGGGTACTCCATGGAGACTCACAATTCGCTCTAAATACATCTTGGCATACCGTATAGTGGGATATGTATTCTGGACTGGAAGAAAATGTGCTGATTTGGTTAGTTGATCTACAATAACCCATACTAAATCAAATCCCTTTGATGGCTTGGGTAGACCAACAATAAAATCCATACTTATGTCCTCCCATTTCCAAGATGGAATATGTAATGGTTGTAATTCACCAGCAGACCTCAAATGTATAGCTTTCACCTTTTGACAAATATCACACTTTGCTATATATCTAGCAATCTCTATTTTCATTTTAGTCCACCAGAATCTTTGCTTTAAGTCATGGTACATCTTGTTGCTTCCCGGATGGATAGATAACCTAGTAGCATGTGCCTCATCTAGAATTGACTGCCACAACTCAGGAACTTTTGGTACCACCAGGCGATCCTTGAACCATAACACATCTTCATCATCTATGCTGAAGCATTCTGCTTTTCCATTCTTGACTCTTTCCTTGATATGGGCTATACCCTTGTTTTCCTTCTGAGCAACAATAACTTGATCTCAAATAGTAGTTTCAACAATTATGTTGGTCAAACTTCCTTGTTGAATTACTTCTACATTCAACTTCTCCATTTCTTGACATAAATTCAAATCCATTGCTCTCACTGTTAGATAATTGCAATAACTTTTGCGACTGAGGGCATCTGCAACCACATTTGCTTTACTAGGGTGATAATGTACTTCCAAATCATAATCCTTAATCAGTTCTAACCATCTTCTTTGTTGCATGTTCAATTCTGACTGAGTAAAGATATACTTTAAGCTCTTGTGGTCTGTATACATATGGCATGTATTACCAAGCAGGTAATGCCACCAAATCTTCAGAGAATGAACCACAGCTGCTAACTCCAGATCATGAGTCGGATAGTGTTCTTCATGTTGCTTAAGTTGCCTGGACGCATATGCAATGACTCGACCTTCTTGCATCAACACACATCTAATACCAATACCTGAAGCATCACAATACACATCAAACGGCTTCTCAATATCAGGTTGGGCTAATACTGGTGCAGTAGTCAACAGTCTTTTCAAGGTCTAGAAAGCCTCTTCACAATTAGATGATTAGACAAACTTAACTTGGTTCTTCAACAATTCAGTTATGGACTTTGATATTTTAGAGAAATCTGGAATAAACTAACAGTAATACCCTGCCAATCCCAGAAAACTCCGAACTTGATGAACTGTGGTTGGCGGTTTCTAATCAAGCACATCCTTCACTTTGCTGGGATCAACTGCAACTCCTTCGGCTGACAAGACATGTCCAAGAAATTGCACTTCCTTAAGCCAAAAATCACACTTGCTGAACTTGGCATATAGTTGATGTTCTCTCAAGCGGGTCAGAACAATCCTAAGATGTTCCGCATGTTCTTTCTTATTCTTGGAATATACTAAAATGTCATCAATAAACACCACTACAAACTTGTCTAGCTCAGGCATGAATACTGAGTTCATCAGATACATGAAATGAGCGGGAGCATTTGTCAAACCAAAAGACATTACCAAGTATTCATATAATCCATATCTTGTGGTAAATGCCGTTTTGGAAATATCTTTAGGCTTTATCTTAATTTGATGATACCCTGATCTCAAATCTATCTTGGAGAAAACTTTGGCTCCGGCCAATTGATCAAAAAGCAAATCTATCCGAGGTAAGGGATACTTATTCTTGATGGTCACTTCATTCAATGGACGATAGTCAACACATAACCTCAGGGTCTCATCTTTCTTTTTTCACAAAAATTGCCGGACATCCCCAAGGTGAGGAACTAGGTTGGATAAACCCCTTCTCAATCAATTCTTGTAACTGAGTCTTCAACTCGACCAATTCCTTAGGTGGCATCCTATAAGCTCTCTGAGAAATCGGAGCTATTCTAGGTTGCAACTCTATGTTAAACTAGACATCCCTATCAGGTGGTAGACCAGGTAAATCTTCAGGCAACACATCTGGAAATTCACACACTACCAGAATATCTCTAATCTCTTTGATAGCAGTTGCACAAACCTTGCCCACTGATCTTCTTAGGGTTGGAAGTTGGATGAGAAGTTGAGAATTACTATCAGGCAAACTTACTCTTAATGTCCTATTCAAAGCATCTATAACAGCCTTATGCTGATACATCCAATTCATTCCCAAGATTACATCTATATCCTGATCCTTAAGGATAATCATGGTAGTGGGAAAAATATGCCCACCCAGGTTTACGGGTACCTAGTATACCATTTCCTTAGTACACAGACGTCCCCCGGGTGACTGTATAAAGAAACTTTCCTTCGTTGCCCCAATTGAAATTTCATACTTCACAACAAATGTTCTATTGATGAATGAATGCGATGCGCCAGAATCAAAAAGTATAACTGCAAGATGATTAGCAACGGGAAACATACCCATCACCACTGGCTCCCCTTCCAAAATTTCTCTAGCTTGAATATAGAACACCCGTCTTGTCTTCCTCTCATCTTTGCCCTTCTGAGCATTCTGATTGGGGTTCTTGTTTGGTGCCTGACCCTATTGTTGATTAGCAGGGGTCTTCTGATAATTTTGATTAAACTGCCTAGGATATGGACATTCCCTGGAGAAATGACCAGTCCTTCCACAATTGTAACATGGATAGTTGTGACCCTAGGATGTTGGAGCATTGCCACCAGGAGCATTGGTTGACTATGAGTTTGGATAGGTTATAGCAGGACGGACATTTGACTGTTGCCCGGCTTGAGACTATGGCGGACGGTAAGGAGGACGATTATGATGTACTAGATGATAAATCACCCTCTGCCTCTTCTGATTTCCCCCAAAAGATCCGAATGGCATACTCTTTTTCTTTTTGAGCTCCTTATGTTGCCGATACTTTGACTCTGAAGCAATTGCAATATTTATGGCCTCATGGTAAGTGACATTGGTGCAAGTTGTCATCATTGTTTGCAGCTTGGTATTCAAACCTCTCATAAACCACCTCTTCTTCTTGGCATCAGTATTGACATGTTCTGATACATATTGGGATAGATGATTAAATCTTCCCACATACTGCATCACGGTTTGATCTCCTTGCTTCAAAGCAAGAAATTCATCTAACTTCATTGCCATCACTACTTCAGGGATATAATGGGCTCTGAAGGCAGTACGGAACTCAGTCCAAGTTATTGGAATGCTAGCTGGTTGCATAGCCACTAAGTTCGCCCACCAAGCACTTGCTGCACCTCTAAGTTGCTGAGTGGCAAACGTAGGTTTCTGATATTCCGTGCATGGAATAAGGTCAAATTTCTGCTCCATGGTTCGAAGCCAGTCATTAGCCTCCAATGGTTCATCTACCTTGGAGAACACTGGTGGTCTTGTGTCTGTAAAATCAACATATGTAGCCTCCTGTCTGTTATGGTGACGACCACGGTTTCCTTGCATCTAATTCTGATTACTTAGGGTGATCTCATGAAGCAAACGGGAATTTTCAGCCGTCACATTGACAAGTGCGGTTATAGCATCAGCTAGATTTGTTGGAACTGGTGGTGGATCTGGAATACCATCCTCATCTTATGAAGTTCCAGGAACATACGAACCCCGCATACGACGCATCTGCTCATAACAAACCAAACTTTATTCACAAGCCTTTGTTGAATTGCACAAAAGCTTACTCTAGACACATTACATAGGGTTTACTAATATAAACACCAACCTGTAAGTACTAAAACAAAGATACATAGCTTAACTATAACTAACTATTATACAACTCTACTCTTTTCCGTGATTATTTTAAACTTCAGGCTCGGTATTCATTCAGGAATTATTACCGCCTTCATCATCACTTTCATTGATCATTACTAATTCTTCAGGATCTTCTTCTTCTTCCTCTTCTAATTCGTTATCATCGGCAAGGATGACACCGGGGTCCATGGCATCAGCTTGGGGCTCATGATTAGGATTTAGCAGATTACTAAGCCTATGAACTTCCTCATGTAGATAAGTATTATGTTCTTCTAAATCTTCTACATAGAATTCTAACTCATGAGTTCTAGCTCTAGCTACATTTTCCCTATGCCAAGCTTCATTTCTTCCTTCCACCGTACGAACTAACATGCTTTCGCAGTTCCTGTGTGCGGTAGTGAGACACCTCAATTGATCCTGTAATTCTCCTACCTGTATAGCATCTAAAGCCCTATCTCTAGTAGCTTGTGCTAACTCTGCAGAAATCCTCTATATCTCTGCTTGGGGATCAGGCCTAGAACTGCTACTGCTAGCACCATTGTTTCTAGGGGCAAGTTGGTGACGAGGAACTCCTTTGGGTCTAGTGGACTTATGGGGCGTTATCTTGGCACGAGCCATAGTGTAGGAAGCCAATTTAATCCAAGTAAGACCATTTGATCAAAGTCTAAAGAGCAGCTATGATGGATTACATTACTCAAACCAGTCTCACTACTCAACTCCAGACTAAGAGGTGAAGGAAGTAACGAGTGAATTAATAATGATGCATGAATCGTTCTTACAAACCAAAAACATAAAAGTTTATAATGCACATAAACAATATTTATTTTTATATAGGGCATAGTAATATTACTACTCCACCACACAAAACCTTTTTAATCAAATATGGATTAGGGAGAAAGAAATAAGATAAGTCAGAAGCAATTTGAACCAAATTATCAAGTTAAATTTAGTCATCCCAAATCAATTTGAAGTTTTTGTAAAACAATACAACAAAAACCTTGCAACGATCGCTCTGATACCATTCTGTGGTAGAACCTCCTAAGTTATAGGGCCCATATGCACCTGTCACTGTTCGACGACCTTTGACATTTATGCATATGTTTCCATTAACTTAAAAAGACTGTCGGGTGTCCTCGGGAAACCCCGAATCATCCACGATTTCCGAGCAAGATCACGTTACAGAGTCATTGCAGTATTACAACATTTATTCAAATATCAATACCAGAGTAAAAACAGTGGAAGTCTTACAATAACATAATTTACAAAATAGTAGTTTCAAACCTCGCAACTAGGTTCGATGTTTATTACAAGATGAAATAGTGGAGTGGCATTATAATATAATACAAAACACACAATGAAACTGCCCTGCCCAAGGGCCACACATTTACTTCTCATCGTCATCACAAGGTACAACTGTCATGCAGCATGATCCAAAACAGATCTGCTCATGAGGCTCACCTGCAACAAGGGTCAATGAACCCTGAGTACAAAAGTACTCAACAAGACTTAACTAAAATAAAACTAATAGAACTCAAAAATGCTGGCTCATGGGATTCAAGGTATGGCTTTAACAATAATCAAAGTTCTTTTGCGTAAAAGATCTTTAACAAAATTCTTTATATAGAAAACTTCATAAAAATCATATACAAAGCTGACATGATCCATGTTGAGATCATGAAACTTAATATCCAACACCTTCACAAGCCTTATTCGAGTTCCAGTTATTAGTACTACGATGATGAACAGAGAAGTGAGTCTCCATAACCGAGGAGCAACGACGATTCGAACCGATTGAACCCAGCTAGGGATTCCAGACCACACGACATATGTAGGTCCCTGACCTACATATATCAACCTACTCTCGGATCCTCTAAAGCAAGAACGGGTCTGCGCCACCCGAGAATATAGTACTCCACCAATCCAGCCCATTGCCACGTGGGTACACACTATTCCCGCCATCTCTCCACTCCCAGTGCGCGAGTAGCCATTCTCATAATAGAATCGCCAAGTTTAGGCTTACCAGAGTATGTGGTTAGTACTACAAAGTCTCACCGCACATAGTTCAACAACGGACGTGCCTTAATCGACACAGGCGGAAAGAACCTGCTCACAAGACCTCCATATCTTGTGGCCCACACACACCGAGTCCGCCCGGTCTAGATTTATTACTCCATATTCCCATATCACATGATAACATAAGTTAATCAAATCCCGTTTAAAGTTCGCAGGTGACAGGTAATCACCTGACTTTCATCGTTCTACGCATAGCTAAGCATAACTAGGCATATACGAATTTAAAACTGGTAATATGGTAATTATGGAATAACAAGGTGGGTAATGTACCAATTTGACTTGTACATGACTCCTAATCACTTAATGCAGTAAAAAGAAGCAAAACCAAAATCAATTTGTAAAATACAAGTTAGGGTTGTATGCATCCGGGGCTTGCCTTCGTTGACGGAAAAGTCTGGTTCCTGCGACGTTTCACAAGTATTCGATCCGACCTCAAAAGACGGATTAACTTCCTCAACAACTTGATTAATTACCACGTGTTCACCTTCATTCACTACACATAGTAATAATGCCATGTTTAATATGATGCGGAATACGAAACATGATGCTCGATGATGGATGCAAAATTTAACAATTTGAATACAACTTTCCTTCGCGGTACAGTTGCAAGTCAAACAATTTAAATCTTTTTCGTAACACATACATCAATGGCCAAGGATCATTATCAACTAATGACCCAAGGTCATCACTTAAATCCAAAATTTCAAACAAAACCTAAATCATTAAAGGTTACTATTTGCTTTTATGAATTAATTATTTAATTCAAAATTATGAAATAAATCAACTTATTCTAGTTGACCTCAAAATTTTTGTAAATGTTCATTACATGATAACTAAGTGGCAAAACAAATTTCATAATTTTTGGATAAATAAATAAATAAGCCTAGAAAAATCATGGAAATCCATTTATTAATAAATTGAGCAATTTTTATCACATTCAAAAATTACTGAAAAACATTAGTTCATATTTTTCTTAAATAATATACATCACAGAGAAGTCACACAAAAATTTTCATATTTTTTGGAGCTCTAAATAAATCTACACAAAAATAACAAATTACATCACTATTCATTTAAATCTAAAAATAGAAAAATCCATTTGAATGCTGAGTCACTGACAACGGGTCCCACCTGTCATCCCTAACCTCGCGCGTTTGACCACGACGGCGACTGCGCTAACCGGCATAAACTCGTCGACGGTGAGTCTAACGGCGACAGCCAAAGTACCAAAATGATCACTAAGACTAGGCGCATCGATTGACGTCCCTATCAGCACTGATTACGGCCCTATACTAGCTCGTCATCGGCCATGGCGGACGCGGTGGCACGACAGCGCTACGCCGGCGGTGTGCAACCGGTAGAGCTCAAACAAGGGATCCAGGAAGCACCAGTGGCTCACCCCTAACGCGTTGAAGCAAGGAGCGAGGTCGGAGGAGCAACGGAGAGGTGGGTCGACGTTCCGAACAAGCACGGCGGAGCAGATCGTCGTCGGTGGCGATGTTCCGAGAGCTATGGTGGTCAAAATGAGAAATCAATGGGTCATGGAGGACTACAGCATTGTGGCGAAGCTAAAACAAGACTCAGCTGGGGCAGAGGATCACCATAACACGCTGGCCACGGTGAAGCGCTTGCGACGGGGACGCTGCCGGCCGCGAGGAAGTAGAGCGCGCACCACAAGTTTCTGGTGAAGACAAGCCACAAGGACTAGTTTGCTGGATGCACAAGGAACTAGCGAAGCTAGAACATGCTTTGCTGTGATGGCGCGGGCGCTGGTTCGACGGCAAAAGCTCAACGGAGCTATGGCAACGGCGTCGGGAAAACAGAGGAAGGGAAACGACGAAGAACGGCGACGGCTTAGGCCTTAAGGAGCGGCCAAAAGCGCAAGGAAGCCACGCAGGAGCCTTTCCCACGCCAACGCGAAGCCGAGGACGTCCACGCGCGCGTCTGAAGCGAACCGAAGGTCGCCGGCGGTGTAGCTACGGTGGTGAACACTGTTCACAGTATTTACAAGTTTGCCATTCACCAAAATTCACAAATTACTCTCAAATTTTCATAACAACTCAAAAATCTCCAAAAACAAAAGTTGTTCAAAATCAAAAGTTCTACAACTTTGCTTTTATAACCAACTCCTAATTCGGTCTAGATTTTGAAATGAACTTTTGAATTCAAATGGGGAAATTTAACGAATTACGCCTTTTTGAATTACTCCAAATTTTTCTAAACAACTTGAAAAACTCCAAAAACAAACTTTGTATAACATATCAAGCTCTACACTTTTGCTTTCAGGCTCAACCCCAAAATATGCTTAGATTTTGAAATAGATTTTCAGGGTAGGGTTTAAATACTGAAAATCAGGGTTTTCTAGAAAATTCAAATCCAAACCAAATTTTGACATGATTCAAACAATTCAATTCAACACTCATAACACAAATGTAAACTTGTTTTAGTGAATGCATATCAAAGTTTGCAATATGAACAATTACCTTGCAATGCATATGATTAGATGTCATGTTTTTAATATTTAAACACCCGGGGTGTTACAAAACTGCCCTCCGCTAGAGGCGTCATTGCCGTATACGGCAACCAAGACCTCTCTAGAATAGCAATAGAAATAGCCACCCCAAGGCAGAAAAATGTACACAACCTGGGCAAAGAAAAGCCAAAAGTCAAGACACCCTCACAAACCAAACCAGAACAACATGTCAAGGTGAAGCCAGCAGAAGAAACTAAGAAAGTACCACTTTTCGAAGGTAACACCAGCAAGCAGGTCATCATCTCTGCTATGCTAGATGGCGAAACCAAGGCCAAGCTCATCCATTTCCTGCACGACAACAATGACATCTTTGCATGGTCCATATAGGACCTCCGAGGGGTAGATAGGCCCATCATTGAGCACATCCTTGACATCGACAAAAAGCACCCCCCGATCAAGTAAAAACTTTGCAAAATGTCTGAAGAAAGAAAGCAGGTAGCCAAGGCGGAGGTCCAAAGAGTACTCGATGCGAGGATCATCCGACCAGTTAAATACCCAACATGGCTATCAAATGTCATGCTAGTTAAAAAGAAAAATGGCAAGTGGAGAATGTGCGTCGATTTCACGAGCCTAAACAAAGCCTGCCGTAAGGATGATTTCCCATTACCAAGAATAAGAACCCTCATCAATTCAGCAACCAGTTGCGAGCTCTTGTCACTCCTGGACTGTTTCTCAGGCTACCATCAAATTTGGATGAACCAAGAAGACGAGGAAAAACAAGCTTCATCACTCCTTTCAGAACGTATTGCTTCAGAAGAATGGCAGAGGGGTTACGCAACGTAGGGTCAACCTTCACCTGCATGATAGCAAAAGTATTCAAAGAGGACAAAGTAATCTCAGCTTATGTCGATGACATCGTTGTACAAAGCAAGCTCAAACAAGAACACATCGAGGACATCCGCAAAGCCTTCAACAACCTCCACAACGCAGGGCTCAAATTGAATCTAGAGAAATGCATATTTAATGTAAGCAAGGGAAAGCTACTTAGTTGCCTCATCTCAGCAAGAGGAATCGAGGCCAATCCAGAGAAAATCAACGCAATCCTCAATATGGAACCCCTGACCTCAAGAAAGCTAGCACAGAGGCTCGTAGGAAGACTGGCGACCCTAAACAGATTCATTTCAAGGTCCATGGAGCAAGGGATCCCCTTCTTTGAAGTACTAAAAAACACAGATCCATATAGCTAGGGACCCCAACAACAAAAGGCCTTTGAGGATTTGAAGGTCTATCTACACAACCTAACAACCCTCGCCAGCCCCTAACCTGGCGAACCGCTCCTATATATCATAGCCTTGCCACATGTTGTCAGTGCAGTACTAGTAAAAGAAAATCAAGAAGAGCATCAGAAGAAGTAGCTACCAGTATATTATGTATCCAAAACCCTCGACCGAGCAAAAACGTTCTACATAGAAATGGAGAAGGTAGCACAAGCAGTCGTCATGGCCTCTAGAAAACTAAAGCACTCTTTCTAGGCGCACAAGATCACTATACCCTTGAGTTTTCTGCTTGACAACATCTTCAAGAACCTAGAAGCCATAGGTCAAATTGGAAAATGGGCCACCAAAATCAATGACTTCGCAATAGAGTTCATCGGGAGAAACACAATCAAATCTCAGGCCCTCACAGACTTCTTGGTAGATTGGACCCCCGACACTCACAATACAGCGAAAGTTACATAACCACTATGGACAGCAAAGATAGATGGAGCATGGGGATTAGTGGGAGCCAAAATAGTAGTAATCTTAACCTTGTCATCCAGCATCAAACTTAGATATGCAGCGAGGCTAGAATTCCAATGCACAAACAACAACACAGAATACGAAGCAATCATACTAGCTCTATCAAAGCTTTGTGCACTCTCAGTAAGGCGAGCAATCATCAAAACTGACTCATAGGTCACCTCTGGCCACATTGAGAAAAGCTTCAAAGCCAGAGATCCCAAATTACAAATGTACCTACACACAGTCCGCAAGATCGAGGGTTTCTTCCTAGGAATCATGACCAAACCAATCTCAAGATCAAAGAACAGCAAGGCCGATGAACTAGTAAAAGCCATAGCTCAAGGCATCACCTTACCCTTAGACATTTTCTATGAGGTCATCAATCAACCCTCGATAGAACTAAACATAAAAGCACCAAAGCTCATCAACGTAATACATAGCGAAGACTGGAGAGCGCCCATAATGGCTTATCTCAAAGGATATCATGAACCAGAAACCAAAGAGGAAGAAAAAGGATGTAGCAGAGGATACAAGGGTATAGAATCATCAATGATGAACTATACACGGCTAGCATAACAACACCACTGCTCAAGTGTGTTGCATCCAGCAAGGGAAAACAACTGTTAAAGGAGATACGTGATAGTTCACGTGGTTCCCACAATGGACCCAGGGCTCTACTGGGCAAAGCGTTCAAACAAGGGTTTTACTGGCCAACAGCAATCAACAACGTAGCCTTGCTAGTGCAGCATTGCAAAGGTTGCCAACTCTCAGCAATGCACTCAAACAGATCAGGGGCTCAAACCACCCTAATCTCTTCAACGATGGGCAATGATCCTAGTCAGATCATTACCAATAGCTCCAAGAAACCTCCGCTACGCGGTGGTCACCGTTGAGTACTTCACCAAATGGATAGAAGCAAAGCCACTGACTATAATAACCCATAGACTATCAAAAGATTCTTCTAGCAACAAATCATATGCCACTTAGAAGTGCCAAGAGAACTCACAGTAGACAATGGAACCCAATTCAATAGTCAAGTGTTCAAGGAGTTCTGTATGTAGATAGGAACAAACCTAAGCTTCGCCTCTATAAGACACCCTCAATCCAATGGTCTCGTCGAAAGAGCGAATGGTATAATCCTCCAAGGCATCTCCAGAAGATTACACGACAGACCCAAGGGAAAATGGGTAGAGGAACTCACCTTAGCCATATGGTCACACAATGCCTCCGAGTCGAGGGCAACAAAATTCACCCCCTTCAAACTCCTCTTTGGAGAAGAAGCCATCCTCCCAGAAGACCTCACTCACAAATCATCAAGAGTGACCTTCGCAAAAGATGGAACAAGCACCCTCGACTAAGAACAGTTAACAAAAGACCTCGCAGAAGAACTTAGATGCTAAGCAGTCAACAACCTTCGCTTATATCAAGCTAAAATTGTCCGATGGTGAGACAAGAAAGTGATCCCCCACCAAATTAACACAGGAGATATGGTGCTAATTAGAAACAAAACATGAAGATGGTAGGCAAGCTCTAACCAAAATGGGTAGGCCCATACTTGGCTACTCAAGCAAGCAGACCCAGAGCATACAATCTCCAAGACAGCGAGGGTAACCAACTACCTCACACTTGGAACATAGATGACCTTCGAAAATAATATCCCTAGCGGCGCCTTAGCGTGCGCTTGCACAATGTAATTTTCCTTTTTTTCATTCAATAATGTAAAAACTCAGCGCTGAACTCTTTTTCCTTGCGAAGGGGCGCAAGGTTTTTTAATGAGGCAGTCACTCTACCCTCTAATGTAATATTTATTCCCCAAAACTCTAACCTCCACCAAAATGGGTGGATCACGGCCAACCCACCCTCATTGACGAAAAAGCACATGCAAAGATTTATACCAAGTAGGGTCTCCAACCTCCCAACCCCCGCTCGGTACAAAACATTCCTTCAAACCTCACAAAAACAAACCCCACCTGCCCTTAAGATAAGGACGGACGCGGAGGTCAAAACAAGTGAGCACCCTCGCAAAGCGCCAGGGGCTCACAAAAACCAACCCCACCCACCCTTAAGATAAGGACGAATGTGGAGGTCAAAACAAGTGAGCACCCTCACAAAGTGTCAAGGGCTCACAAAAGCAAACTCCATCCGCCCTTAAGGACGGACGCGGAGGTCAAAACAACTGAGCACCCTCGCAAAGCGATAGGGGCTCACAAAAAGCAAGCCCCACCCACCCTTAAGATAAGGATGGACGCGGAGGTCAAAACAATTCAGCATCCTCGCAAAGCGCTAGGGGCTCACAAAAGCCAACCCCACCCACCCTTAAGATAAGAACGGACGTGGAGGTCAAAACAAGTGAGCACCCTCGCAAAGTGCCAAGGGCTCGCAAAAGCAAACCCCACCCACCCTTAAGATAAGGATGGACGCTGAGGTCAAAACAAGTGAGCACCCTCACAAAGTGCTAGGGCTCACAAAAGCAAACCCCACCCACCCTTAAGATAAGGACAGACATGAAGGTCAAAACAAGTGAGCACCCTCTCAAAGCGATAGGGGCTCACAAAAAGCAAACCCCACCCGCCCTTAAGATAAGGAGAGACACGGAGGTCAAAACAATTTAGCATCCTCGCAAAGCACCAGGGGCTCACAAAAGCAGAGGTCCAAACAAGTGAGCACCCTCGCAAAACACTAGGGGGTCACAAAAGCAAACCCCATCTGCTCTTAAGATGGGTGCGGATGCAAAGGTTAAAACAAGTGAGCACACTCGCAAAACGCCAGGGACTCACAACGTAAACCCCCCACATCCCCAAGACAGAAAGATGGACATAGTGCCACCCTTCCTCAAAACAAAAGGATGGAAATGAGGGTCAAATCACGTGAACACCCTCATAAAGTAAAACAACTCTAACCGAAGGGCATCCTCATACCGCCGACTCAAAATCCATCAACACTAAAACAAAAGGGGCCCCACAAGAATACCAAATCAATCATCAAAATTCAAAAACAAGACCAATCAACTCAAATGACGCATTCACTCCACACACCAACCTCACCAACAAAACATCAATCTCTCATAAACCAGTCGCATTCACTACTACATCGAGAAATGAAACGTCTAAGATTAAATGCTCCATAAACAAACCACCCACCCAATCAACATTAAAAAACAAACTACCACACCAAAATCAAACAGCCGGTTCACCCTATAAATACCACCCCAATCCACCCAATGGGTTGATTAGCAACCACAGCAACAACCACAATCCTTAACCTCCCCAAACTCAAAAATGCCTCTCAAACCTCCAACCCTTGCAAGAGAAAAGCCCCACCCAAAAAAACAACAAACCCCACCCTCGACAATCCAAATGAGGGTACCACAAGAACAAACGTAATGCTAGGGACAGTTGGAACAATCTCATCCGTGAGCCCAATCAACGTAGTCCCAAAGCCTAGAGCACTCGGGGGATACCGCAAGAAAAAACGTAACATCCCCCCGAGCGCTCCCTCACCGCCAATCTTGAGCCTTGAAGCAAAGGGATCACCAAATATACGAGCCCCGAGGATCGCATATATCTAGCAACCCTCGGGCAAAGGTTCAGTGGAAGCAAAATCAACAAGGGCTACGGCGCTGTCCACCAGTATTTCAAGAGGAGGGGTTTCAATCCCACCCTCCTACAAGTGGGCAATCAGCCACACACCAGAGGGGTTTCAATCCCACCCTCCTACAAGTGGGCAATCAGCCAGACACCAAAGAAGCTTCGCTAAGAACAAGAACATGAAGGCACTCTAGGAGAAACTCATGCCCTGCGCAGAGCCTCGTGGGGTCCAAGCTCCACAAGAAGGAAACATGTGACCCCCACGGCCAACCAAGATGGCATCAACCGGTACCTTCTCACCAAGGCGACAACAAATCACCGAGGGCTCACCAAGATTCATCATCAATCGACGAGTAGCACCAAAACTGTTGCATCATCTTCCACGTAGACGATAATCAAAAAAGTTCACCATGGCAAACCCTCGATGTATTTAGAACTAGCACTACTGTGTAACCCCTATCAAAGAAAATAAAGTCAAACCCAGCATCCTTTTCTCATTCTATTTTCACCCAAAGCGCACCAAGTTTTAAAAAAAGCAAGCCTCGCCTAAAAGAAAAGGGGGCGTCGCTGCGCGTCAAGTTTTAAAAAACAAAAAAATAGTGAGTCTCGCCTAAAAGAAAAGGGGGTGTCGCTGCGTGTCAAGCTTTAGAAAACAAAAAATTGCAAGCCTCCCCTAAAAGAAAAAGGGGCGTTGCTGCGCGTCAAGCTTTAGAAAACAAAAAACAGCGAGCCTTGCCTAAAAGAAAAAGGGGTGTCGCTGTGTGTTCAAGTTTCAGAAAACAAAAAATAGCGAGCCTCACCTAAAAGAAAAGGGGGTGTCGCAAAAAACAGCGAGCCTCCCCTAAAAGAAAAGGGGGTGTTGCTGCACATCAAGTTTAAGAAAAAGAAAAACAGAAAGCCTTGCCTAAAAGAAAAGGGGCGTCACAGCACGTCAAGTTTTAGAAAACAAAAAACAATGAGCCTTGCCTAAAAGAAAAGGGGGCGTCGTAGTGCATCAAGTTTCACAAAACAAAAAGTAGCGAGCCTCGCCTAAAAAGAAAAGGAGGCATCGCCGTGAACCAAAGCACAAAAAAAACAAAAACCGACAACAAAATCGTATCGTATCCTGATTCGTCAGTTAAACAGCACCAAATAATGTTTACAACAACTGTAACCCTCAACGGGGCTCCCAATAACATGTTAACATTACAACAAGTACAACAACAATTTTTACATCGATAAAAAATAGACTTCAAGTCGACCCTCGGCGCCGGAACTCCTAGACATCGGGAGCATCCTCCTCAAAACACACCTCACATGCCACCTCCCTCGCCATCTCCATAACTGTATTCTCAAGCACACTTTCAACCAGTTCACCTACTACACTCTCCACAAACTCAGCTACATCATCAACAATCACCTGCAAACCCTCACCCTTGCCTGACCCCTCACCCCTTACAATTGGCCCCCAAAGAACGAGTGCCATAGGAGCCAAAGGCGAATCACCTTCCAAAACCCTCGCGTGATACATACGCCAATGGTCTCACACATCAAGATCCAACGGCTTTGGCTTTGGCACCTTCAACTCCCCTCAGCATCCAGACTCAGGCGTCCTTGCAAAAAAATAAAGTCTATAGTATCATCATCAACAACATCATCCAACACCCCTGAGTAGACCCCGAACCAAAAAGCAAGCGCTCGAACTGACGATTCATAAGATCCACATTCCGCCAAAACCTACTCGCCTCCTAATTCTTCTTATCATAAAACCAAGCTTCGCCCACCAAAAACAATCGAATGACAATGAGGGAAACTTAGACTTAGCACATGCCCATGACGCACCAGAAATAAATGTATCCTGACGATTTAACATCAAGGGTAAAACATCCAATATTTCACGTGCAGGCCCTGCAGGAACCTACATAATGAAGGCAATGGTTAATCACCAACCAAAAGTAGACCCCCACAGGGGGCACTCCAACTATTTTCCAAAAGGCACCGCCATCCTAACTATGACGCACACGTGCATCAAACCTGCCCTATAGTATCGACATCCATGGCTTCTATGGCCGGCGCTCCATCAGCTCATCCTTCCTTGGTTGCAAGGCCTGCTTCAGCACCTTCGCCACAAGCCCTAGCAGTGTCCTTGCTAGTGGACGCCTCACCAGTAGCAGTCACCATGACCCTCACACTTGTTAAAAAGGTCCTAGGCTTCAGACAACACCCCACTCGACTCCATGCCACCTTCAACAAAGGCGGAATCAATGGCAACCTTTGCCTCCTGCATAGAGGCAAGCAAAGCAGCACGTGAATCTTCCAATTTTTTAGCATTCTCCTCCGCCAAATCCTCATCCTTCTTGCGAGAATCCTTAGCCTTCCTTAGATCTTCGTCCTTTCTTTTTAGCTCCACATTAAGGTCAACATTATGAATCAAACACACCTCCACATCCTCAACCAAAGATTTATTCTTTGCAATCGAGGCCTCAAGCGACCCAACTTGCCTAGATAGCTCCCTATTCCTAGCCTTTAGGTCAACCTTCTCCTTCTCCAATGACACTAGCTGCTCCTTCAATTTAGTCCTGACATAACCATGGCGCCGACGCGCGGCCCGAGCAAGCATAATAGCTCTAACACCAACAACCTTGACTTCCTTAGTCAAATCATCCACCGTCTCATGGGACATCCAAAACTCTACCTCTAGCATACAAATCTAGCGATACGTCCCCGCCATGAAGCGATACTCCTCTATAGTCCCAACAAGATGGCAATCATCGAGGTCCGGTCTGGTAAACAAATCAATCTTCAGTTCATCAACACCGCATGAGGCAGCAAAATGTCACAAGCCACTGTGGCTAGCCTTGCCAAGAGCATGCTTTCTAGAGCCACCTCTAGGCTCATCCTCATCTATAGCAACTTCGCATCATTCACGCAGGATATGCACATGGCGATGGCAAGGCATCGACCCAACCCTAGTCAGGCAAGAGTCCATTTCCCTCTCCTTAGATCCATGATCCTGAAAACCAAGCTCATCAGACCCAATGGACCGAGGGTCACCCAACACATCATGCTCATCAGCATCGACATCACCTTCAGCACCACTCGTACCAAATTCACTGCTACTACTAGAGGAATTAAAACCATCAACCTTAACCTCCTCAGAACCCTCGCTCACCTATTTCCCCTCTTTATCATCATCCGAGATTATCTATAAGATAGGCAGTCTAGAAATGATTGGCATTTTGTGGCTAGGTAGAGGCCCACCAACCACACTCTACCGAGGCCCCAGCGAAACTATAGACTCTAGCTTCGCCACAACCATAGGCGAAGTAGCCAATGAAGCAGCAACCTTCGCCATGGCAGCATGATCAACCTTAGATCCCCCTGTGTGCCCGTGACCATGCCGACCTTGCTTGGATGTACTTACAAGCTTGCCTCCCACCATGGCCCTCTTCCTCTTCTTGCTACCCTTGGCATCTTTCAACTCCATAGATGGCTAGTCTGGGTATGTTAATCCCAGCAAGTGGAAGCACCGGTTAACACGTTGATGATCAGCCAAGGCAACCTTAATCACCTTGTTCTCCTAAGTGTCAAGAGCCCCAATGAGACCCTCAATGGCCTTAGCAACCTTCTTATACAGTCTTAACACTGGCCATAGAGCAATTGCTCTTCTAGAAAACCTTTGACCAAGCCTGCTTAACATTGACATCGAGCCCCTTCAACCCTTGCCCCTGATACCGTTCATTGTCCTTAATCGCAAACCAAGCCTTGTAAGCCCTGAAAGGCACAACCTTCGCACAAACAAACTCCTCAACCAAGTCGCACGCACATTAATGGCGCGATAGAATCCTAAGCGCATCAATAGTGGAGGCACAGGTGTCGGTCATGACACCCTTAGAAGTCACACTTTCAACCTTCGATAACTTACCACAAAGATCAGGCTCGTCCTCCAATTTCACATAGAACCAGATCTCCATCCACAGCGAAGCCCACTTATTCTTTTCAGCCTAAACAGGAACCTCCGCACTGTGCCAATAAACAAAGATATACACCCCAAACCAATATAGTCTTGCCCTCCACCATCGACTTCTGAGGCTAGGGATGAACTCAGTGAAGTCAAATGAAACCCTCTAGATCTGGCTCAACACCCTATGACTTGCATCCCCAAACATTGATACTTAGCTTCACAAAACTAGATGGGTTCAACTGGTGGAACTTGAGATTGAACCTCTTCAAACCGCTAATGACAAGCGAATGCGGTAGAAACCTTAGCCTAGCCTCAAAAAACTCCTTGAAAATGACAACCTCATCATCTTCAGGGTTAGGAATGGTCTCACCACCAGATGGCCTCGTAGAGTCACAAGCGAACCAAGTAGCCTTCATGTAGTCATCCAAATCACTCGACGTGACCCTTGATAGACCGAACTCGAAGCTCAACATGACATTCGAGCCAGAGTTAGCAACATCAGATCCTTCAATAGACCTCGCTGTCTTTTCACGTGAGCCATTGATCTACAAAGCAAAGCAATTAGCAGACTCATTAGTACAACTAAAGCAACAAAAGAAACTAAAATGCAAGCGACCAGAAAGTACCTCAACGAGCACGAGGACATGGAAGAAGCCAGCAAAAGCATGAACCCTCGAAATAGACAACCCTTGCAATAATCCAACCCTCACTCAACAAGTTCTGCACCAGCAACCAACTAGCACAAAGAAGGCTCAACAATGAAAAACCCTAACCTACCGCAACTATTTATAGGCACCAAGCACCCCAACCTAAGGAAAGAAGCCGACGCACATCTTGAAAATCATGAACCACTCCCTGATAAAAACGTGAACAGAAAACACCCAACAATCCCATGTCCCATCCAACTCCACACTGGACCCATTCACTCAAATCAATCAAAGGCCTAGCTCTGGTCGAGCACAATAGGGGCATCGCTGGACTGGGGCTGCAAGCTAGGTACCCATGCGTGCCTCCCTCCCCAAGTTTTAACATTGCTCCGACCCATCACACTGGCCTCGACCCTCGAGGGGCTGCTATTGGGGGGAGGTACCCCCGGCACCACTCCTCCCCTAACCCTCAACCTGGCGCTAGCTCAAACCCGTCCTCATCCTGGGTACCACCCCTACGACAAGGGTGCCCTTGATCAGTTTATTTCATCTGTGTGTTTAGGTGGCACGCCTGAAGGTCAGCTGTGCCAGAGGAACCTGGAGAGAAGGTCTCAAGATGGTGACGACGAACAAACCCTCACTGGGGGCACACAAAGGTCGCTTCCAGCCATGGAAAGGGAACATCCTGTCAACAATTGGGCCTAGGAGTGGTTGGCTGAGGAAAGGAGATTACCGCCGTACCCCTGGCTCTTGTATAGTGTTTACCTACTAGGGTCTAACCCTAATGTAATTCCACTATGTCTTCGGGTATGGCCTATAAATGCTCGGAGCACTCCTGTAAGAAATGGGTTGAACTTTTTCTAGACAAATTAATGGGCATTTAATCCGCATTTTTCCATCTCCTCGCTTTCTTGTACCCTCGCTCATCCCTTCATGGCAGTTTAGTCATTCACTTGTGGGAAACCCTCTTCCTCTCCCCCCATGTCCCTCAGCGAGGGTGAGAGGCTAGGAGTGACCCCACATTGATGTGTTGGAAACTAAGCCATGAAACCCCCATTGAGACTGTATGATACGTAGATTGACTAAACTGTGCGAGAACCAATGACGTGATCAAAATGCACGTATAATTGTTTAAAACTGAAATGTTTCAAACTACATGTATAGTTTTTTATCCAACTCAAATGTTACATTCACATTTAGGTACATTTACTTGACGAAGGCACCTTTCTTATGATCGCTTCTCACGTATGCTGGTTCGTCGCCCTCCACTAATAGGGGAACATCCACATCTAGACCAAGAGCAGGCATGTCTTGATAGCCATTCCCGTCTTCCTTGTTTGTATCTTCAACACCGACGATCTTCCTTTTACCTTGAAGCACCACATGCCCACCGCCTCCATCACCTAGGTTTTTCCATAGAATACTTGGACTACATCTTTTGCAAAACCAAAAGGCTCATCTAGGTAGGCAAGATGCCAAACTTGTCTCTCATGATGCCCTTTGGTACTCTTACCCACTTGCACCTGAAAAGAGGTACCTTCATTTATTCTAATCCTTAGTCTAGCTCCCGGATCTCTTCTATGAATCCATAGTATGTCTGCGCACGATTTTTGCTATCATAAGCTTCGATTTGGACACCGTTGTTTTGGTTGGCGCTCTTGGCATCTTGTTTTCTCATGTAGAATGTGTATGCATTTATGTCATATCCTTCGTACATCAACACTATCGAGGATGTTCCCATCACCAAGTGACAAAGCTCCTTTGAATGAGTTTGCTGACCCAAAAATTTCTCCTTTGACCATTGACCAAAGTTTTCTCTATGTTGCTTTGCCAGCCATGTGTCTGACCTGCCACTATTTGTAGCTTGCAGTTCTACCTTGTGTTCCTTGATATAAGGAGAAACTACGCTTGCTTGGCGAAGGACGATGAAATGAGCTTGCCAGAAAGCATCAACCTCAACACGTACTGACCTTTCCCCAATTGTCCCCCCTACCATGTAGCCTTCCCTCATGCCGAGACACAAACACAAATTCGATTTAGACCCAAATAGTATGTGCAGAACTCAATTGCCTCATCTGTCAACCATCCTTCCACCATGCACCCTTCGGGCCCTATACCTGTTCTAGACATACTTCCTTAGGACGCTCATTAACCACTCAAAAGGAAACATCTGATGCAAGAATAGCAGACCAAGTGCTCTTATTTGCTGAATGAGATGCGATATGAGATGTACAGACATATCAAAAAATGTCGGTGGCAAATGCATCTGCAACCTACTCATAGTATGGTGCATGTCTTTCTCTAGCTTGTCAGGTGTAGCCGAATCTATAACCTTGTGTGCGATTGTGTTGAAGAATGGGCACAACTTTATGATCGGGTCACGCACCTTCTCCGGTAGGATGCCCCTAATTACAACTGGCAATAGCTATGTCATGATAACATGGCAATCGTGCGCCTTCATTAAGTGCATGTCGAATTTCAAATCTTTCATGTTCGCTAGCCTCCTGATGTTTGAGCAGTAGCTAGTAGGCACTTTGAGTTCATGGAAGAACTTAAGAGCTCCTTTTTCTCCTCTATTTCCAAGGTCCATGAGGCTACTAGAAGTTTATGTGTCCCATCAGGATGAATTTCAGGATGTAGCTCCGATCTGATTTTTAATGCTTACAGGTCCAAACGAGTGTTAAGTGAACTTTCCCCTTGCCATTTGCCTCCATTAAGGTGCCGAGCAGGCTTTCGGTCATGTTTTTAGTGATGTGCATCCCATCAAGTGCATGGTGAACATCTAAGAACCGCTAATAAGGCAAACCCTAGAATATCGATTTCTTTTTTAACATAGCGAACCTTGGTGCCTGTTTGATCCCTTTACTTTTTCCAAGGACGACTTTTAGTTTGTTCACTTTTGTTAAGATCTCCTTCGCAGTTAGAGTCCAAGGAGCCTAGCGATCCTTAGTTTTGCCATAAAAGGATTTCTTGTTCCTGCAATACGGATGGTCCGTGCTTAGGAACCGACGATGACCCATGTACACCATCTTGTTACTGTTCTTCATTGATGTAGTATCCGTGTCCTCCATGGAAACCACACATCCTTTGTATCCTTCCATAACTTGTCCAGACAAGCAACCAAGGCTCAGTAGGTCACTGATTGTTATGAACAGCAACACTTTTTAGATAAAAGTGTTCTTTCTTGTACTCGTCCCACACCATGACCTTTGATGTAAACATTTGCATTAGCCCGTCCACCACTGGTTGTAGGTAGACATCAATATTATTGCTAGGTTGTTGTGGCCCTTGGATCACTAACAACATCATAATGTAGGTGCGCTTCATTGTCGCACCCGGTTTTCCAAAGAATTACCAAGGTGAAAGTATATTTAACATCAAGGTTGATCATATCCTAAACCATCCATAGAACCATCTATCTCAAAAAGGATCCTGGCCGCTCGTGTCCGTGAGCACGGCTGATATATCAGTTTTATACTCTGCAGACTTTGTACACTTTCACCACGAGTCATGATTGCCCTTTGCCCGAGGTGATCAGCCTCTTGACTCACTTCTAAGGTAAGTCGGCAGGGATCACTATGAAGCTTTTTAGTAGTCATTCTAATAAGTAGCCATCGCTAAGGTTTTAGCCGTCTAGCCGTATGTAGCCCTCCTCCGGGAGTGGCACTCATGGTCGCGACATAGTACACACCCTGGCAGGAAAAGAAACATACCAATGAGTGCCCCCCTCTTGCCCTTTTGGTAAGCTATTGATGAACTAGAACAGATCAAGATACTAGGCTAAGACCAGAGCCATGTAGTTCTCATGACTGTATGGTAAGTCCTAGGTTGCCGCTTTAAGATTCAGTCCTTACGGAGGGCAGACTAGAGCACCCAAAAAGGCCTAATGCTCTAGCCCCCTTCTGTCCATGTTGCTAAAAAGCATCATTTTAACATTGATTCCATAGTCCATTAGTCAAGATTAACATTATATAGTTTGGTGATTGCAGACTAAGCAACTACCCATATGCATAAACCCAAAGGTAATCAAGGAATACAGGGTACAATAGTTCTAGGTAAAGTCCTTAAGGGTTCATCAAATTAGACACATGCACATGAAATGAATGTGAATATAAGGTTATTAGGTAACAAGGGTACTCATGTTACACTTGCCTTCCAAAACACAAGCCGATGGTTCCACTTCTCAAATATGCTCCTCATGTAGCTCCACTTCTATTGTCAGCAAACAACCGATATAAGCATCACAAGAACCTATAAACAGTACACCAATCATTATAAAAGCGTACTATAAAGATAACTAACATGTACTACTCGTTGTTGCGAACTCGTGAGCGCAAGAACCAACTAAAACGGAGCTACAGTTATAAAGTTATAAGCTTTTGAAGTTTCGGCGATTTATTTATAATCACTAAAAGGACTTAGTTGTAATTACTTTTCAAAAGACAGGGTCCAAAGTGTAAATATTTGGACCACAAAACTATATTTTATAAAAGCTAAAAAGGTCTTTTGTCATTTTTAAAATTAATTGATAAATAGGAACACGTTAGTGTCATCATAGATATAATTTTTGTGGCATCATTAATCATTTTATGAAGACAAAATACACATCTGTTTTATAATATTTTTATAGAAGCAAATCAGCTTATTTTCATAATTATTTTATGAAGACAAGATATTGAAAACATGTCTCTAAATAGTTTTATAAACAAAAGCATGGTATTAACATTATTTTATAAAACATATATAAATTTATTTTTTTAGAGTTACTTTTACTAAGACAAAAAATATATAAAACATATTTATATAAAAGGTTATTTATACAACATTAAACAAACATTTATAACATCATTTTAATGTAAAACATTTCTGTCCTAGGATGAAACAGAATTAACCGTATATGACAGGGGCTAGCTTGAAAGATATAACAGACACATAAAACAGTGTAATGATTTCAGGAAATTATAGGGGCTAGAGCGCAAAAGGTATTGACCAGGTCTGTTGACTATGACTAGATGGTGTTGACAGTGACATGGCGCGATGCCGCGATATAATTGGAAGACAGAAGATGACGTGGCCTCACCATGACTTTAGGTGACCGGCGGTCAAGCTAAAATCGTTGCCGTCGATCTGGAAACGGATGGCCGAGAGGAGCCTCTGCTCTGGTTGTCTTCACAGCATCAGGGCCGGCGGCGTGGTGCTGCTCCAATGCGGCAAGGGGCTCGCCGGCGTAGGCCGTGTTGGGGCGCCGCCGGCCGAGGTGCTCCGGCGTGAGGCGGATGGAGACGAGGACGGCACTGCGAAGCCACCGGTGAAGATACTGGCAGCGGAATGGAGCCGGTGATGGTCGGCGGCAGTGAGACGAAACTCGGCCCGGCGAGGGTCGCGGTCGAGCGTGGAGTCGACGCTGCGGCCACGGATTCTCTTCCAGGAGTAGCGCGTGGGTTGCGGCTCGCCCGTGCGAAACGGTTGGTGGTGAAGACGGAGTTGGAGAGGGCCGGCCGACGAGATCAAAGCGGTGGCGGACACGAACGGCGGCTCCTCTGCATGGGGAGACGACAATGAGAGTGCTGGGGCTCGACGAGAGCTTGTGAGACGGATTCCTCGTGCCGCTGCGGACTCCCAGGGCCGAGCAGGAGTGACGGAGACGGCCGGGCTGAGAAGATCGACGAGCTCCAGCCGGCCCGGCAATGGCGGCGACGGCGGAAGTTGGCGGTGCTGGCGCGGGACAGAAGGTGCAGGGAGGGGCGCAGGAGGAGCAGCGTGCGCTTGCGAGCTCGGTCCAGTTTTTATACGGAGAGGAACGATGAACGTGGACGGGAATGGAGCTCGGTTCATTGCATCAATGGCAGACGGAGTAACGGACAGAGGAAATGGAGGTACGTCCATTTGATGTAGGGCTATTGAAGAGCAGCGTTATTGTGGGATTTAATTGCCGGAGTAAAGGAGCTGGGCTCTGTGGAGCTCGGATTCTTTGTTAATGGAGAAGAGGAAGAGAGAGGAATTCCTGCCCGAGGTTGAAGACAGCCTGACAGGTGGGCCCTCCCTTGCAGTGAGCTGCAGAGAAGTGCTGCTGGCCTGGGCACTCCACACGCCCAACGCTGCTGCTGCTGCCTTGGGCGAGGCTGTCAGCCTGATGCGAGTCTAAGAGAGATAAGCTGCTGAATAGTATTCTTCTGCTAAAAGCTGAATGGTATTAGTTTATTAGAGGCATCATGTATGTACGAATGTGTAGAGGCTAGCTCGGTGATTATTGCTGCTTTGGGCTATTGACGTGCAAAGTAAAATAAGCTCAAGGAAAAGGAAAAACAAAGAATGGAGAAAAGGCCAATTATATTGTAGAGAAAAGAAAGGAAGAGATTGTGTTGCATTTGAAGGTATTATTAGATAGGATAAACATTAGGCCAGGAAGAGATTTGATGCAAAACGAAATTTTAAGTTTTTTTATCAATAAATAAATGAGTGTTTTGAAACTCGATTTGACAAAAATAAATTTAAAACTTGTTTTGAATTTTGTAAATAGAACAAAACTTATTCGAGGCTTAATCAAATTTTCTAACTCATTTTTCACTCAAGTAAATCAATGCAACTAGCATGAATGCAACACCCATATGGAAAATTTAATTAGGAAGAGTTTTATAAAGCTATTTTTATTTAACAAAGTAATAACAAACTTTCTAAATCTTAGTTAATTTTAGGAAAAATTATTAAATCATTTATTTTGTTTAGTGTTTTCTAGTCACATCCCAAAATGGAAATTTTGGGGTGTGACATTCATACACAACCAAGGCGGAAATTTGTATATGCACAGAGTCACGGGTCAGGTCCTATGATTGGTGCTGACCATATTGAAAGGATTTATCCCGTCGGTACTCAACCTGAACCTTACGTTCCTTATTTCTCTTTTAAATGTCTTGTATCTAGAATCAATATCCCTCCACTGTGATCCATCGGCTGGGTGTCTAAGCTTTCCAACATTCACGTGCTTTTCGGCATGCCACCTCATCAGCTCTGCTGTTTTTTCGTTCGCAAATAATCTCTTCAAGCGTGGAATTATAGAGAAATACGACACAACCTTCTTGGGTGGTCTTTTGTTCTGGCCAATAACAGTCATCGCCTCAGGACAGTCAGACTTGTAGCTTGAGAGTTCGCACACCGAACACTGATCCAACTCTGCATATTTGCAGCAGTACAATATGCAATCATTGTCGCACGCATGAATATTTTGTACTTCCAGTCCCAATGGACAGATCATTTGCTTCGCCTGATATGTGTTCTCCGGCAACTCATTTGGCCGTGGAAGCATCTTGCTCTTCAAATGAGTTAGCAAATCATCGAATCCTTTGTCCGACAGACCATTCCTTGATTTCATCTCAAGTAGCAAAAGGTTAGCTTCTAACTTGGTCATAGAAGAACCATAAAACAGCGGTGTTCTTGCATCCTTTCTCATTTGCTCCAACTTCTTCAAATTTCTTGCATCAAGGAACTCTGGCTCCCCATCACCTATCATCTTGTCTATAGCATCAAGCACTTTAGTATCAGCAAAGTGTCACGGCCTGTTTCATTGATGGTATCCTGCACGGTTTCACTCACTTGTTCATGGACGGTTTGCTACACGGTTTCACCGACTGTTTCATGGACGGTTTGCTGCAAGGTTTCATTTGTTGTAGTCTCCGACAACGGTCTTTGGATGGTGCCTTAGGTAAGTTGTCACCCTCCTCGCCACGCATGTTCCAAACCTTATAGTTTTTCATGAAACCCCTACTTAGCAGATGATATAGTATTTGCTCGACGTCGTAGATCCTAAATGCCTTCTCATTCTTGCAATCAACACATGGGCAGTGTATGTATCCTTTACTACTCAGAATATTATTTCTTGCATACGCCTTGGCGGCTTTCACAAAAGAGTCAATGCCTTCCACGAACGCGGTAGTCACAGTTTCCAAGTACATCCATCCACAATCCATCTGTGAATAACATAACTTTAGTGACATAGGTCAACTATATATAGTCATTCAATTTAATACAAGCAAACTAGAGGATACAAACTGATCGTACCGTAGGGTAATCTAGTGTGCACGCAACAATCAACAATCAGAAGAAATCAATAAGCACTCCCTTAGAAAGAAGGATGATTTTTGGTCACAATTTAACCATAGGGGCCGCATTCACAAAAGAGCCAATGCCTTCCACGAACGGGGCAGCAAGTACATCCATCCACACAATTCATCTGTGATTAACACAATGCAACTTTAGTGATCGACATAGGTGAACTAACTAAAGTGTCATTCAATTTAATACAATCAAAACTATAGGATACATACTGACTGTAGGGTAATTTGGAGCTCACGCAACAATCAAGAATCAGAGAAGCCGCCTCCGAAATCAAGAAGCACTCTAAAATGAAGAAGGATGATTTTCTGTCACAATTTAACCACATGATCAAATTAAGGTAGCTACATGAAAAGGGTTGCTAATTACATACCACCCAATATAGAACATCCTTCAAAAATCAACAGCCTTCACTGGCGTGGCGATCGCCAAAAATGGTGGGGGGAGCCACGACTGAAGAAAAGTTAACCGAGTGAAGAAGAAGATCGAGGAGGGAAATGGGGTTTTCATTGCTCTTGCAACCCTTTACCACCGCCGGGTTAATTGGACAGTCGATGGTGATTCTATGTTTTTCCGCCGGATCGTAGATTATGGTATTCAGTGTCCGAACAAAACTGCGGTAAAACTTTCTTATCAGCGCCGGCATGAAAGGGCAGGAAGACATCTTCAATTATTGTGATATCCACGCCAGACCATACGATCAACCGACGGTGCTAAATAAGCATCATCACCGGATCTTAAGGTGCACGACCCATCAATCTTGGCACCGACGATGAAAACTTGTTATCTCTGATGCCTTCTTCTTGTGTCGTGCATCGGATCAATGGCCAGCGGTGGTAAGCGTTGCACAGCCAGTTCAACATACGATACGGTAGCGATGCCCGGTATTTTCTTCACCGCTGGATCATACGCCGAGCCGGCGGTGAAAACATCCATCACCACCGGTTATTTGGCTAGGAGGGTAATGGGGACGGGGGTCCCGATCTTCCGTCAGGTTCAAGATAAACAACGATTTGTTCAGAGAGCGACACACCAATCCGGCTTCAGATCACAAAGACCCAAACCCTGCAACCTTAGCACCACGTCTCCTCTGGTTATCAACCGTGTCACAATCCGGTTGACCTCGCCAAGAAGGCTAATCCCTGCTGCGAATCGAAGAACACAAATAGTGGAGGATGTCCTCATCATTCCCACCCCCTTAAACAAGGGCCCAGCTCTGATACCAAATGATGCATCTGGCCCAAGTGGGGTTGGCCGAGGCCCAATAAATTAAGGCTGCCCGAACCCCAATAGTTCTCAGTCACACCCACTCGGGGAAAGGCCTAATGTCCCTAAAAGACTAGTCCAATAGGGGAAGGGTGGCTCTCCCTTTTAAGGTGGCTTCCTCCTCCCAAGCTAAGCAAGGTGGGATTATTCAGAGGCTCACACGGTCGCCGCCCGACTACAACTAGGCCACTTGGCCCCTTTGTTGCGTCTTTGCCAGCGGTTAATAGTGGAGGATGTCCTCATCATTGATGATGAGGACATGGCACCTCGGATATGAACAATGATTATAAGGAGCGCTCGTTCCTTCATTTGCATAGTGGCTTTGGTTATAATCCACTTGGTTCCACATGTACATGTCACTATTTGATTGTAGGTTCAAATGTGTTTCATAATGGAAGTTCATCAAAGTTGAACTTTTGGTTCGTCGGCAGCCCGATAGTGCCTCATTAGGAAGGCCATAACTCATCCATCCGGAGTGCGATCGAGGTCAATGAGCACTTGATGGAAAGCTTGTTTGATAAGCTTTCAAATAGATCTGGTTCCATCTCAATATCACATCGGCAAGGCCTCCAAATCAGCAATATATTCTGTCGCTACTTCTGGCGGGAGCTACACTGTCGTCATGGGCTTGTTAGACATCCTTGGGACCCAGGCCCAAGTTAGAGCACGCCCCAAGAAGATGGAGAACACCTAAGAGATGGCCTTGGACGTCCTCCTCCTTGGCCACCACCTTAGGAGGCCAGCAAGGATGACCAAGCCAAGCCAGAGGCCCAGTCCAATCCGAGTTTGAGTCTGCCTCGGCCATCAGGACCAGTCTACAATAAAATAGATGCCCAGGACGCATCCGAACTCTGTTTTCGATGATCCACATATGGATGGAAAGATAATTTGATAAGGAAGCCAATCCAAGTGGTTTCACATCAAAAGCTCTTCGGAATCAACGGGAATAGTCGAAACAAGTCAGCATCCAGAATCTGTCAGGGTGTTGCGACACCTTCTTTTGGGCCGTTGGGCCTTGTAACGTGTTGGGACACCTTTAGGACGTGAAGAGGGATACTTGGACGTCCCTTAGGCTATATAATCAGTAGCCACCACTTACTTTAGGGTTTGGGTTTTGTTTTAGATCAATCTGTCATTGAACAGTCGTCGTTATCGGTTTGCAAGACCCCAACTTCGAGTGTTTAATCATTTATCTGCAATTGTCACTTTAATTGAGTTGCTTTTATCTTGTTCTTGCTTGTGTTCTTCGATTCGCAGCAGGGATTAGCCTTCTTGGCGAGGTCAACCGAATTGTGACACGGTTGATAACCAGAGGAGACATGGTGCTAAGGTTGCAGGGTTTGGGTCTTTGTGATCTGAAGCCGGATCGGTGTGTGGCTCTCCGAACAAATCGTTGTTTATCTTGAACCTGATGGAAGATCGGGACCCTCGTCTACATTAAGTGGTAATCAGAGCTAAGGTATACCGTCAGGTTCACTTTTATTCCCTAGTTTGAGAGTTTCGCATTCGTCCTATAGTTCAGTGCCATACTTTTATTTCCTATCCTAGAATCTTCCGCGACATAGCCTTTGCATATTTCAGTTTCAGATTCCGTTGTTGAGTTTGTGTCCTAGGTCAAAGTCTTGTTGCTGGTTTAGATTGTGTTCTTTTCTAGTTTGTGTTGATCCCTCCACCCGCCGCTATTCCGTATTACCATCGGTTTGCATCTTGTGTCCACTAAAACCCTGATTCGAGCAGCTTCCTTAAAACAGTCATAACTTTTGCATTCGAACTCAAAACGGGAAAAATTTTATATCTACGGAGAACGCTAGAAAATTTTAGATCTATTTCATCCTAGCATTGCTGGGTTCGCAAAAATTAGATTTGTGAAATTCGATTAGGAAAATTGAGTTTCTGAGCCCACAAGTTTTGGTATGCTTTTTAACACAGTCCTAATTTTCTATAGGCCACATCGTTTATTTAATTGAGCTCAAATTTTTTGTGGTTTATTCTTGTGTGCTACATGCTGAGAAAAAATATCAAAAGAGTAAAAGCAAGAAAAAAAAGATTAGACAAAAAAATAAAAGAAAAAAAATAGTAAAAGAGAATAGAAGATATCGAAAAGGAGCACATAAGGAACACTCAATATCTCTATTGTTTGTGGTATCTTTTGCCTTGTTCATATCCGTTGCTACCTTTAATACTTGTTTCCTTTCATCCTTGTTTCCTCTCTTATTTATCACAACTGGTGATAGGAACACGTATAGGCCAGCAACTAGGACAAGTGCTCTGGACATTTATTCAATATTGCTGTCTGTCACTGACTTGTGTGCCACATATATATATTTGTTTTTTTTGTGCCTCACAAGCTCCACATATATACTTCAAATTAGTACAGAAAAAAGGTCCTTGCAATCTCGGTACCACTGCCTCACAGGTATCACGAACCAGTCACCGGTTGTACCGCCACTGCTTGCGTTGGTAAGAACTTTGTAAGAGCTTGGTAAGACGCTTCCACTTGTTGTGAAAAGTGACACCACTGCAACCACGTAGTCATTTGGTACGGATAACTTTCACCGTTTGTTCCTTGTTTTTGTGTTTACAATGATAGGTTGTTCGTATCCACCGACTTATGATGGTATAGGTGCTGATGAGTACATGGAGTGGGAAATTGCCATCGATAACATATTTGCTACTCGCTTTATGTGTCCAAGGAGAAAGGTAAAAAATGCAGCTAGTGTTTTGCTACATTCTGCTTTATCTTGGTGGGAGTCTTTAGATCCTTCTGATAAGCCTCAAACTTGGATTGATATGAAACTTCTTATGCGAGAAACCTTTGTTAATCCACCTCCTATTTTGACTTCATATGATGAGGTGCACCATTTAGAGGAAGAGTCTGTTGTTATTCCTCCTACTATGCCTAACCTTTTGCAAGACAATGTAGAAAAGAGCAAGGATGACGTGACAGAAAATGAGAAGCTCACAGCCTTATGTGAAAAGTCAGAACCATCAACTATTACCCCTGCTGAACATGAGAGCAAAGGTAATGCCCATGATGCTAAACTCACAGAAGGTGAGAGTTCTCTTGATGTGCTAAATTTTTCCACCAATCGTGCTATGATAGAGCAAATTTTAGTGGAGCATTCGCTTGATTTACCTTTGTCACAAGATGATTTGCTTGATGTTTCTTATGACGAAGATGACTTGCATGATGATATTTATGTTATACCCATGCAATCATTGAAGAATGATCACGCTATATGTGTGCTGAAAATGAGCACTTGTGCTGAAAATAGACTTGTTATTCATAATGCTAGTGAAGTTGATGAGCTGAAATTGTTGTCTTCTTTAAATACTTTGGGTTACATTGAATTTGATGTTCCGTGTAATCTTAGTTCTTTAGAGGAGAAACTTTATGCATATGCTAATTTGCCATGGTTCTCTAGACATACATATCATTTTATTGGAAAATATAATTGTAAAGGAGAGTATATGGTGCATCGTGTCTATATTTGTTCAAATCTGAAATCTCCTTATATTGTGCAAAAGTATGATCAACCAAAGGATTGCAATTGCTATAATCTTGTCATGTCAAGTTCCCCTAGTTTTGTTATAAAGAAACAAGTTAAATTTCAAGAAGGGGAGCAATGTTGGCTACTACCGACAACTTGTCCACCAGCTAAGCTCAAACCGAGGACGATTTGTTGTTAAGAAGGGGAGGATGATGAGGACATGGCACCTTCAGATATGAACAATGATTATAAGGTGCGCTCGTTCCTACATTTGCATAGTGGCTTTGGTTATAATTCACTTGGTTCCACATGTACATGTCACTATTTGATTGTAGGTTCAAATGTGTTTCATAATGGAAGTTCATCAAAGTTGAACTTTTGGTTCATCGGCAGCCCGATAGTACCTCATTAGGAAGGCCATAACTCATCCATCCGGAGTGCGATCGAGGTCAATGAGCACTTGATGGAAAGCTTGTTTGATAAGCTTTCAAATAGATCTGGTTCCATCTCAATATCACATTGGCAAGGCCTCCAAATCAGCAATATATTCTGTCGCTACTTCTGGCGGGAGCTACACTATCGTCATGGGCTTGTTAGACATCCTTGGGACCCAGGCCCAAGTTGGAGCACGCCCCAAGAAGATGGAGAACACCTAAGAGATGGCCTTGGACGTCCTCCTCCTTGGCCACCACCTTAGGAGGCCAGCAAGGATGTCCAAGCCAAGCCAGAGGCCCAGTCCAATCCGAGTTCGAGTCTGCCTCGGCCATCAGGACCAGTCTACAATAAAATAGATGCCTAGGACGATCTTCCGTCAGGTTCAAGATAAACAACGATTTGTTCAGAGAGCGACACACCGATCCGGCTTCATATCACAAAGACCCAAACCCTGCAACCTTAGCACCACGTCTCCTCTGGTTATCAACCGTGTCACAATTCGGTTGACCTCACCAAGAAGGCTAATCCCTGCTGCGAATCGAAGAACACAAGCAAGAACAAGATAAAAAGCAACTCAATTAAAGTGACAATTGCAGATGAATGATTAAGCACTTGAAGTTGGGGTCTTGCAAACCGATAACAGTGACTGTTCAATGACAGATTGATCTAAAACAAAACCCCAAACCCTAAAGTAGGTGGTGGCTACTGATTATATAGCCTAAGGGACATCCAAGGATCCCTCTTCACGTCCTAAAGGTGTCCCAACATGTTACAAGGCCCAATGGCCCAAAAGAAGGTGTCGCAGCACCCTGACAGATTCTGGACACTGATTTGTTTCGACGATTCCCGTTGATTCCGAAGAGCTTTTGATGTGAAACCACTTGGATTGGCTTCCTTATCAAATTATCTTTCCATCCATATGTAGATCATAGAAAACGGTGTTCGGATGCATCCTGGGTGTCCGTTTTATTGCAGACTAGTCCTGACGACTGAGGCAGACTCGAACTCGGATTGGACTGGGCCTCTGGCTTGGCTTGGACGTCCTTGCTGGCCTCCTAAGGTGGTGGCCAAGGAGGAGGACGTCCAAGGGCTTTCTTGGTGGGTTCTCCAAGTCCTTGGGGTGTGCTTCCACTTGGGTCAGGGCCCCAAGGATGAATAACAAGCCCATAACGATAGTGTAGCTCCCAGCAGAAACAGCGACAGAATATATTGGTGATTTGGAGGTCTTGCCGACGTGATATTGAGATGGAACCAGATCTATTTGAAAGCTTATCAAACAAGCTTTCCATCAAGTGCTCATTGACCTTGATCGCACTCCAGATGGATGAGTTATGGCCTTCTCAATAAGGCACTGTCGGGCTGCCGACGAACTGAAAGTTCAACTTTGATGAACTTCCATTATGAAACATATTTGAACCTACAATCAAATAGTGGCATGTACATGTGGAACCAAGTGAATTATAACCAAAGCCACTATGCAAATGTAGGAATGAGCGCACCTTATAATCATTGTTCGTATCCGAAGGTGCCATGTCCTCATCATCCTCCCCTTCTTGACAACAAACCGTCCTCGGTTTGAGATTAGATGAAGAAAACATTGTTGGTAGTAGCCAACATTGCTCCCCTTCTTGAAATTTAACATGTTTCTTTATAACAAAACTAGGGGAACTCGACATGACAAGATTATAGCAATTGCAATCCTTTGGTTGATCATACTTTTGCACAATATAAGGAGATTTCAGATTTGAACAAATATAGACACGATGCACCATATACTCTCCTTTACAATTATATTTTCCAATAAAATGATATGTATATCTAGAGAACCATGGCAAATCAGCATATGCATAAAGTTTCTCCTCTAAAGAACTAAGGTTACACGGAACATCAAATTCAATGTAACCCAAAGTATTTAAAGAAGACAATAATTTCAGCTCATCAACTTCACTAGCATTATGAATAACAAGTCTATTTTCAGCACAAGTGCTCATTTTCAGCACACATACAGTGTGATCATTCTTCAATGATTGCATGGGTATAACATAAATATCATCATACAAGTCATCTTCGTCACAAGAAATATCAAGCAAATCATCTTGTGACAAAGGTAAATCAAGCGAATGCTCCACTAAAATTTGCTCTATCATAGCATGATTGGTGGAAAAATTCAGCACATCAAGAGAACTCTCATCTTCTGTGAGTTTAGCATCATGGGCATTACCTTTGCTCTCATGTTCAGCAGGGGTAATAGTTGATGGTTCTGAATTTTCACATGAGGCTGTGAGCTTCTCATTTTCTGTCACGTCATCCTTGCTCTTTTCTACATTGTCCTGCAAAAGGTTAGGCATAGCAGGAGGAATAACAACTGACTCTTTCTCTAAATGGTGCACCTCATCATATGAAGTCAAAATAGGAGATGGATTAACAAAGGTTTCTTGCATAAGAAGTTTCATATCATTCCAAGTTTGAGGCTTATCAGAAGGATCTAAAGACTCCCACCAAGATAAAGCAGAATGTCGCAAAACACTAACTGCATTTTTTACCTTCCTCCTTGGACACATAAAGCGAGTAGTAAATATGTTATCGATGGCAATTTCCCACTCCATGTACTCATCAGCACCTATACCATCATAAGTCGGTGGATACAAACAACCTGTCATTGTAAACACAAAAACAAGGAACAAACGGTGAAAGTTATCCCTACCAAATGACTACGTGGTTGTAGTGGTGTCACTTTTCACAACAAGTGGAAGCGTCTTACCAAGCTCTTACAAAGTTCTTACTAATGCAAGCAGTGGCAGTACAACCGGTGGCTGGTTCGTGATACTTGTGAGGCAGTGGTACCATGATTGCAAGGGTCTTTTTCTGTACCGATCTGAAGTATATGTGGAGCTTGGGAGGCACAAAAAAGAACATATATATATGTGGCACACAAGTCAGTGACAGATAACAATATTGAATAAATGTCCAGAGCACTTGTCCTAGTTGCTGGCCTATACGTGTTTCTATCACCAGTTGTGATAAACAAGAGAGAAAACAAGGATGAAAGGAAACAAGTATTAAACGTAGCAACGGATATGAACAAGGCAAAATGTACCACAAACAATAGAGCTATTGAGTGTTCCTTATGTGCTCCTTTTCGATATCTTCTATTCTCTTTTACTATTTTTTTTATTTTTTTGTCCTATCTTTTTTTCTTGCTTTTGCTCTTTTGATATTTTTTTCTCAGCAAGGAGCACACAAGAATAAACCACAAAAAATTTGAGCTCAATTGAATAAAAGATGTGGCCTATAGAAAATTAGGACTGTGCTCTAAAAAGCATACCAAAACTTGTGGGCCCAGAAACTCAATTTTCCTTATCGAATTTCGCAAATCTAATTTTTGCGAACCCAGCTATGCTAGGATGAAATAGATCTAAAATTTTCTGGCATTCTCCATAGATATAAAATTTTCCCCGTTTCGAGTTCAGATGCAAAAGTTATGACTGTTTTAAGGAAGCTGCTCGAATCAGGGATTTAGTGGACACAAGATGCAAACCGATGGTGATACGGAATAGCGGCGGGTGAAGGGATCAACACAAACTAGAAAAGAACACAATCTAAACCAACAACAAGACTTTGACCTAGGACACAAACTCAACAAAGCGGACTCTGAAACTGAATCATGCAAAGGCTATGGCGCGGATGGTTATAGGACATGAAAAACTAGTATGGCACTGGACTATGGGACGAATGCGAAACACTCAAACTAGGGAATAAAAGTGAACCTGACGGTATACCTTAGCTCTGATTACCACTTAATGGGGACGGGGGTCCCGATCTTCCGTCAAGTTCAAGATAAACAACGATTTGTTCAGAGAGCGACACACCGATCCGACTTCAGATCACAAAGACCCAAACCCTGCAACCTTAGCACCACGTCTCCTCTGGTTATCAACCGTGTCACAATCCAGTTGACCTCGCTAAGAAGGCTAATCCCTGCTGCGAATCGAAGAACACAAGCAAGAACAAGATAAAAAGCAACTCAATTAAAGTGACAATTGCAGATGAATGATTAAGCACTCGAAGTTGGGGTCTTGCAAACCGATAACGCCGACTGTTCAATGACAGATTGATCTAAAACAAAACCCCAAACCCTAAAGTAGGTGGTGGCTACTGATTATATATTCTAAGGGACGTCCAAGGATCCCTCTTCACGTCCTAAAGGTGTCCCAACATGTTACAAGGCCAATGGCCCAAAAGAAGGTGTCGTAGCACCCTGACAGATTCTGGACACTGACTTGTTTCGGCGATTCCCGTTGACTCCGAAGAGCTTTTGATGTGAAACTACTTGTATTATCTTCCTTATCAAATTATCTTTCTATCCATATGTGGATCATCGAAAACGGAGTTTGGATGCGTCCTAGGTGTCTGTTTTATTGCACACTGGTCCTGACGGCCAAGGCAGACTCGAACTCGGATTGGACTGGGCCTCTGGCTTGGCTTGGACGTCCTTGCTGGCCTCCTAAGGTGGTGGCCAAGGAGGAGGACGTCCAAGGGCTTTCTTGGTGGGTTCTCCAAGTCCTTGGGGTGTGCTTCCACTTGGGCCAGGGTCCCAAGGATGAATAACAAGCCCATAACGATAGTGTAGCTCCCAGCAGAAACAGCGACAGAATCTATTGGTGATTTGGAGGTCTTGCCGACGTGATATTGAGATGGAACCAGATCTATTTGAAAGCTTATCAAACAAGCTTTCCATCAAGTGCTCATTGACCTCGATCGCACTCCAGATGGATGAGTTATGGCCTTCCCAATGAGGCACTGTCGGGCTACCGACGAACTGAAAGTTCAACTTTGATGAACTTCCATTATGAAACACATTTGAACCTACAATCAAATAGTGGCATGTACATGTGGAACCAAGTGAATTATAACCAAAGCCACTATGCAAATGTAGGAACGAGCGCACCTTATAATCATTGTTCGTATCCGAAGGTTCCATGTCCTCATCAGAGGGACCCCACAGGTCATAAGCCGATGGTGATACATATCACCGCCAGTTATCTCAAAACCGTTGGTGCAGGGCCCGGCGGTGAATAGACTTTTCTGTAGTAGTGTTAGTGTCAGGGACCGATACTAGGGTACCCAAAGAGGAGGAGCTAATGACCATCAACATTGATTTATCCGAGCAGTCAAGAAAACGACTATAGCTCCAACAGACCCCTAGGTGCGCAAGCTCTGCCTTGCCATGCATCTAGGGGCAGGCTTCGCCTCACCCAGCCTCTAGGGGCAGGCTCCGCCTAACCTGACATCGAGGCTATTAGCTCTGTCTTGCCTGACCTCTGAGGGTGGCCTCCACCTCGCCCGCACCAAGGCCAAAGGCTCCACCTCACTCGACCTCTAGGGGTGGGCTCCACCTCACCCAATACCGAGGCCACAGGCTCTGCCTAGCCCGACCTCTGAGGGCTGGCTCCACATCGCTCGACCTCTAGGGGCGGGGTCCACCTCACCCGACCCTTGGGTTTGTGTTCCTCCTTGCCTGACCTCTGAAGATGAGTCCCGCCTCACCCAACACAAAGTTTGCGGCCTCCGCTTTGCCTGACCTCTAAGGGTGGGCTCCACCTTGCCCGACACAGAGGCTGCGGGCTCTGCCTGGCCCAACCTCTGAGGGCGGGCTCCACCTCGCCTGACGTCGAGGCTATGGGCTTGGCCTCACCAGACCTCTAAGGGCTGGCTCCGCCTTGCCCAACACTGAGGCAGTGGACTCCACCTTGCCTGACCTCTAAGGGCTGGCTCTGCCACGCCCAGTGTCTAGGGGTGGGCTCTGCCTCACTCGGCCTCTAGGGGGGCACTCCGCCTCGACTGACCTCGAGGCTAGGGGATCCGTCTCACCCGATGAAGACCCATACCGCTGCCAACCACTCTAGGTCCAAGCGAAAGGGTCTAGGTCAAAGCTCTGACACTAGGGAGGTGATCGGCACACCCTGATATAACCCATGGCTATGATAGGCCATGCCTAGGGATTCACATCAGGAACAATGTTGGGCGTACCAGTGCTGTTCTGCCTAACCCTCGTACGAGCACTGATAGGCACATCAGTTCACCACGACGTCTACCAGGATGGAGTGGAGCACCACGATAGGGAGACGACACCTGCGCATGGCGCCGATGACGGACAGGGCCGCGATGTGGAGCTGTCCCTGTTGACATGTACACGGTCGATGGGACCCACGTGAAGGAAAAGAAGGACCCAGCTATCCTAGAGGACTTCTTCTTCTCATCCTCTTCTTTTCCCTCCACTATAACCCATACTTTCCCTTAGCCTATAAAAGGGAAAGTAGGGCATCCCATAAAGGGCATCGCATCAATTCGGACTCGAATCCATCAAACCCCGAACCGACCAGAACACATAAGCATAGAGCCAGGAAGCGACTGAGCTATCGGCACCCATTCGCTTCTCTCACCAGAGACTTGGGACATGTCCCTCTCTTGACTATTTGTAACCCCTACTATGAACTTTCAGTGCTAGTAACATGAGCAGCAATAATGAACTGGACGTAGGGACATTCTGCCCGAACCAGTATAAACCTCGTGTCCTCTTAGCACACCATCCGAGCAAGATGCGCAAAATTAGAAATTTACTAGTCAGTGGCAACTCGAAACACCGACAATTGGCGTGCTAGGTAGGGGCCTTTTGTGCGTCTCAACATCCACACCAGGACTTGGATGGCTTGTCACAACCTCAGTTGGGACCTAGGTGCGCATGTGCACTTTGGGGACCTAGACTTCATCATCACGATAGAGGGAGAATTGGCGATGGCTCCCACTGCCGTCCGACCTCTCCACTCTGCCAGCCTCGATGTGATCGCTGAGGCACTTGAGGAGCTACAGCTGCACGCATTGGAGGCCCATGCCCCCAGAAGCGACCAGCTCCTCGACTTCGACTACTAGAGGTTAGAGCGCTAGCTCGGTGCCTTCCTAGGACTTTGACCATCCTAGGAGGACCTACGCCACCTCACCTTCTTGTTCGCCAATGTCATGGCATAGCTTGCTGGAGGGGAGCCGCTCTCTCTAGAATACCTTATCCAAACCCCCACAATAGTGCCCCATTCGGTCTCCACAACACCACAGAGACTGATGGCCACCCTGTGGCACAACGCATGCCTCCATCCCCTACAAACAACGAGTTCATAGGGATGACCGAATATGTCACAGAGTCTTTCCACCACCACCTCACAGGAGAATCAGAGTCGCCCTCTAGCTCTAACTCCAGCAGGGGGAGCCATCACCCCTCTCATGAGTGTTTCTTGGTGGGTACCCCCGAGGGACACATTGAAAGCATCCACAAGGAAGAGGCTACCCCAACAAATGACCTCAATGATGAGGTTGGGAGGGATGCAGGGGCCCCGCCTTGCCTATGGGTGGAGCAACTGAAGGCCCAACACCAAGAGCTTGAGGAAGCGTGACTCCAGCTTGAGTAGGAACGCGCGGAGCTCGATTGAGAGATTGAGCGCCACAGAGATGGTGGCCATGCACGCGCCATGGCCTACAACATGAACCAGAGGATCATCGATGATGATGAAGCACTCCAACACTTCACCTAGGTGAGCCAAAACATTGCCGCTGCAGCGGCCTTGCTCCGGAGACTTCTCGGGCCCACAACGCCCAAAGACCATCAGGCCCATCATGAGATTCGCACGCCACTCGAGTGTGCGGTGGCATAGCAGGTTGAGAGCTCGCTGTGTTGACAACACGAGCTCGACGCCAACCAGCGCACACCCTTGGAGTGACCAGACAAAGACGCGTCGGTCCACTAGGTGCGACAAGGTGGTAGGCTGCGCACCACGGTCCCGGTACATGAGCATCTCACCCACAACCATGATGTGCGTGACACCCTCGACGCCCGTAGGCATGCCCATGGCGATCGGAGGGAAGGAGCTAGCCACGACTACCACCCTTGTCGTGGTGGATGCTATGACAGTAGCGAGGACCGAAGCTCGAGCCCTGGCCTGCCAGGACCTTAGGCCTTTGGCTGACACATCCTTAATGCCACCTTCCTGCCACGGTACCAACCACCAACCAACATCCTAAAAATACTCTAGGGAAACGAACCCCGAACTATGGCTCAAGGATTATCGACTTGCTTGCCAAGCCGGTGGAGCAGATAATGACGACTTCATTATCCGCAACCTTCCATTGTTCCTGGCTGATTCAGCACAAACATGGTTGGAACACCTTCCACCCAACAGAATCCAAAGTTGGGCAGACCTGAAAGAGATCTTCGTGGAGAACTTCCAGGGCACGTATAAGCGTCCTGGGAACCCATGGGATCTAAAAAACAGCCGACAGAAGGCTAGAGAAACCCTCCATGGGTACATCCGACGCTTCTCTCGGTAGTGCAACGAGCTGCCTAACGTCGCCGACATCAATGTATAGGAGCTTTCCTGTCTAGGACCACCTACGAGTCCCTAGTTCACAAGTTGGGATGTAAGGGCCTGCGAACCACCAAGGAGCTCCTCGACATTGCCACCAGTAATGCCTCAGGCGAGGAGGTGGTCGGAGTGATCTTTGACCACCTCAAAGGCAAGGCATAGCGGGATGAGGACACTGGCGAAGGCGCCTCCAACCGTCCCATCAAGAAGAAGAACAAACAGGAGCACGAGGGCTCACTCGTGGCCGCCGCCGACCGCAAGGGGGGCTAGAAGCCCATGGAGGGTACCCTGGACCACTTCAAGAAGCTGCTCAAAGGGTCATGCCCAAACCATTCCTTACCCTCAAGCATCTATACAAGGACTGTGGCCTCATCAAGCAGTTCTTGTCCAAAGGCTTCAACAAGGGAGGGCATAGGAAGGACCCCAAGCCTACTACAGACGCTGCTGAGGGGAGGGACAGTGGCTTTTCAATGCTAGATGGCTGCCTCATGATCTTTAGAGGGTCAGTGGCCTATGACTCCAAGCGCCGCCAGAAGCTCACGTGCCATGAGGTCTATACGGCCGAACCAGCCACGCCTATCTTCCTTCGGTGGTCGGAGTCTGCTATAACCTTTGATTGGACCGACAACCTAGGGAGCATCCCACAACCAGGGAGATATCCGCTCATGGTTGACCCGATCATTGGCATGAAGCGGCTCACCAAGGTACTGATAGATGGAGGCAGTGGCCTCAACATCATGTACGCCAAAATGTTTGTCGCCATGGGCATCGACCGATCACGCATCCGACCAACTAGAGCTCCTTTCCACGGCATCATGCCTAGAAAGCAGGCTGTGCCACTTGGGCAGATCGATCTGCTCGTCACCTTTGGGGATCCATCCAATTATAGGACAGAGACCCTCACCTTCGAGGTGGTCGGGTTCCATGCAACCTACCATGCCATCCTAGGACATCCATGCTATGTGAAGTTCATGGCCATCCATAACTACACCTATCTAAAGCTGAAGATGCTGGGACCGTCTGGGGTCATCACCATCGGCACCTCCTTCCAGCGCGCCTACAAATGTGAGGTCGAGTGCTGTGATCACGACGCGGCAATCATCGCCTCCAAAGAGCTTGTGGCCATCAGGAAGGAGGTCACCGAGGAAGCACTGAACCCAAGCGGTCGGCCGGGTCTTTTGAGCCAGTGGATGGTGCTAAGGAGGTCCTCATAGACCCCAGCGGCTCCAAAGGCAAAGTGGTGCGCATTAGCACCACACTTTCCTCCGAATAGGAAAGCGCACTCGTTGGCTTCCTCTGCACCAATAGAGACATCTTTGCATGGAAACCCTCGGACATGCTAGGTATTCCAAGATAAGTCACCGAGCATGCCTTAAAGATTAGGTTAGGCTCCAAGCTGGTGAAATAGCGCCTGCATCGCTTTGATGAGGGGAAACGTAGGGCCATCGGCGAGATCACAAAGCTGTTGGCGATAGGGTTCATCAAGGAAGTATACCACCTAGAGTGGTTAGCTAATCCCATCCTTGTATGAAAGAAGAGCGGGGAATGGAGAATGTGTGTTGACTACATGGGTCTCAACAAAGCATATTCAAAGGATCCGTTTCCTTTGCCACACATAGACCAAGTAGTCGACTGTACCTTAGGGTGCGAAACCCTTTGCTTCCTTGATGCATACTCTAGGTACCATCAAATCACAATGAAAGAGTTCGACCAGCTCGTGACATCTTTCATCACCCCGTTCGGATCATTCTGATATGTCACAATGATGTTTGATCTGAAGAACATAGGGGCTACAAACCAGCATTGTATGCTCAAGTGTTTTAGAGACCTCATCGGGTGAACCATTGTGGCCTACATGGATGACATCGTGGTCAAGTTCAAATGGGCTAACTAGGTCGTAGCCGACCTTGAGCAGACCTTCATGAAATTTTGAGCAAATGGCATTAAGCTCAACCCCAAGAAGTGCGTTTTTGGGGTCCCGAGGGGTATGCTGCTTGGTTTCATCGTCTCCGAGCATGGCATAAAAGACAACCCGGAGAAGATGTCAGCCATCACAAGGATGGGCCTAATTCAGAAACATGAAGGGGGGTATAGCGAGTTACAAAATGCCTCACCACGTTCAGCTGCTTCATCTTGCGCCTCGGTGAATGAGGTCTCCCCCTCTATTAGCTTATGAAGAAGGCGACTATTTCAAATGGACGCCCGAGGCTCAGGAGGCGCTTGACATGGTCAAATAGCTCCTAATGAAGGCTCTGATCCTAGTTCCTATGACCGATGGAGAACCGCTTCTGCTCTACATTGTGGCCACCATGCAAGTGGTTAGTGCTGCCTTGGTGGTGGAGCGAGAAGAAGAGGGACATGCCCTCAAAGTACAGTGCCCCATATACTTCATTAGCGAGGTCCTGTCTGATTCTAAGACCCGCTACCCTCAAATCCTAAAGCTCCTATATGCCATCCTCATCACCAAGAGGAAGCTGCACCACTACTTCGAGTCACATCCAGTGATGGTCATGACGTCCTTCCTTGTCGGCGAGGTCATCCAAAACCAGGATGCCACGGGAAGAATCATGAAGTGGGCACTCGAGTTAATGGGACAAGGCATCTCGTATGCCTCCCGGATGGCCATCAAGTCCCAAGTGCCGGCTGATTTCATTACAGAGTGGACCAAGGTCCAAATGCTGCCAGCAGTCATCGACTAGGAGTACTGGACGATGTACTTCGATGGATCGCTGATGAAGAAAGGTGCCAGCACAGGGGTGATCTTCGTTTCACCACTTGGGGTATGCATGAGGTACATGGTTCTCATCCATTTCCCCTCCTCCAATAATGTGGTTGAATATGAGGCACTCATCAATGGCTTGCGCATCACCATCGAGTTGGGTATCTGATGCCTCGACGTCCAGGGCAACTCCCAACTGGTCACTGACCAAGTCATGAAGGAGTCGAGCTACCACGACACCAAGATGGCTGCATACTATGGAGAAGTCTGCTAGCTAGATGACAAGTTTGATGACCTCAAGATCAATCACATCTCGAGGCGTCTCAACGAGGCGCCCGACGCGCTGGCGAAGGCGATGTTCGGCCGAGAGCTGGTGTGGATTGGCATCTTCACCAGCGATCAGCACAAACCCTCGGTCCACTACGAGGAGCTAGATCAAGCCAGTGATGGGCCACCTACCTTGGGCTCAGGGGCTAACTAGTCGTTGGCTCCATCTGACCCCAAGGTCATGGAGTTTGACAAGGATCCAGTGATAGAGCCTGACCCTCTGGCCGACTAGAGGACGCCTAACCTCAACTACCTTCTCCGCGAGGCACTGCCGATAGACAAGACAAAGGCTCGACGGCTCACATGTTGCGCCAAATCTTTTGTCCTTATTGAGGGTGAACTCTAAAAGCGAAGCCACACTGGGATCCTATAGCACTGCATCCCCATCGAACAAGGGAAGTGATTGTTGAGCGATATCCATGGTGGGATCGAGGGTCACCATGCCACGCCTAGAGCCCTTGTCGGAAATGCATTCCGCCAAGGCTTCTACTGGGCGACTGTAGTAGCCGATGCCAAATAGATTATGCGCACCTATGAAGGGTGTTAGTACTACGCTCGACAGACCCACCTACCGGCCCAAGCACTCTAGATGATCCCCATCACATGGCCGTTCATGGTCTAGGGGCTTGATCTGGTCAGACCTCTCCAAAGAGCGCCTAGGAGTTATACCCACTTGCTTGTCACCATAGCCAAGTTTACAAAGTGGATAGAGGCCCAACCGATCTCCGTGAGCAAGTTCGAGGAAGCCATGCTGTTGTTCCTTGATATCGTCCATTGCTTTGGAGTACCAAACTCCATTATCATGGACAATAGCACATAGTTCACTAGGAAGAAGTTCCTTCAATTCTACGATGAATATCACATTCGTGTCGATTGGGCCACCGTAGCACACCCCTGCATGAACGGGTAGGGCGACTGCACAAATGGCATGGTCCTATAGGGCCTCAAGCCAAGGATCTTCAACCAGTTGAACAAGTTTGGTAGACGATGGGTCATAGAGCTTCCCATAGTGCTCTGGAGCCTGAGGACGACCCCTAGCTAGGCCACTAGCTACACACCATTCTTCAAGGTCTACGGTTCTGAGGCTGTCCTCCCGATCGACCTCAACTATGGAGCACCACGGGTCAGGGCATACGACGAGCAGGGAGTCGAGGCATCCCTTGAGGATGCCATGGACCAGCTGGATGAAGCATGCGATGTTTCCCTCCACTGCTTGGCTATGTACCAGCAAGCGTTGTGCCAGTACCATAGCTGTCAAGTGCGGGGTTAGGCCTTCAATGTCAGAGACCTGGTCCTCTGCCTCATCTAGAGCAGCAAGGACCACCACAAGCTCTCTCCACTGTGGGAGGGACCGTACATAATCACAGAGGTGCTCCGACTGGGCGCCTACAAGCTAAAGACCATCGACGGCGGAGTTTTCGTCAATTCCTAGAACATCGAGCAACTACGTCGCTTTTACCCTTAATAAACACACACTTTCTCTTATCAGTTTCACTATCTAACTCCCTAACCTTTAGTGACACCCGACCCCAGCAATGGTGGGGGGGGGGCAAGCCTCACTCGGGGGCAAATAAGAGCATACCTATTTGGTAGACATTCTCTATGCCCGACCCTCTCTCACGTTAAGTTCCAGAAGTGAGGTTTGTAGAAACGAATGCTGAGTAAAACTAGTCGGACTGCAAGAGACCTACGCCTCGGTGGCTACGGCGCCTTTGCTCCCAACATGATTAGAGTTTTTTTCCACACCCTGGGATTTTTTGGCCTTAGTCACAAGAAGTATCGGCGCGCATCTAAGAGTTTGTCCACCTAACCAACTTTCTCTATGCCCAACCCCCTATCATGTTGACACCTAGGAGCTAGGGTTACGGGAACAAGCTCTAAGTATAACTGGTCAGACTATGAAAAACATATGCCCCAGCGGCTACGGTGCCTTTGCTCACCAGCGTGATCATAATTTGCTCACCTGCACCCCGAGATTTACGACCTTAATGACAGAAAGGGTTGAAATGCACTAACCTTTTTGTACAAAAAGGGGAGAAGGGCTAAAAAGTTGTTTGGATATAACAAATGTTAAGGGCTTGTCCATTTATTACAAGTTCACCACCTGGGTTATATGCCTAACAAATTTTTTGCATGGGATGTTCTCATCCTCTATCTCCATAGGTAAGTCCTATCCCAACAGGGCAATACAATTCGACCGGACGGCTTAGCCACTACCGAGGGATGGGTAGGGAGTAGCAGGATGCCCCACGCGGGTTATGCTAACCCCATTATGAATGATGGACCTAGATTCTACTTGAACATATCCGATAAGAAGTCCCTGAACCCATCACTCATACCATCGAGGTAATTCCTATGCCGGTAGGTCACCCAAGTCGATCGAACGATTCGAGCCGCTGCCGAGAGGCGAGTCACCCTAACTTTACGTGCATTAATTTCACTATTGAGCCCCTAACCCCAGCAATGGCAAGGGTTGGGTCTCGCTCTAGGGCTGGCAAGAGTGTCTATTCGGTAGACATTCTTGATGCCCGACCCCTTTCTTGCGCTAAAACCTAGAGACAAGGTGTGCGGAAAGAAACTTTGAGTAGAACTGGTCAGACCGCTAGAAACCTACGCCCTAGCAGATATGGCATTTTTTGCTCACCAGCATGATTAGAGTTTTTGTCCCCGCACCCCGAGCTTTAGCCTCCACCTTCCCTGGAAGGATTTGGAGGGACCCACCGGTAGAATCTCCATCGAGGAGAGGCTAGTAGGTCACCTAGGTCGGTCAGACGGCTCAAGCTGCTACCGAGAGACGGGTATGAAGAAGTGGGATGCCCCATGTAGGTTATGCCAGCTCTGTCATGAATGTCGGACTCGGACCCCACACGAACATATCCAATAAGAGCTCCCCAAACCCATCACTCGAGTCATTGAGGTAACTTTACCGACCCCCACTTTTTTTTCCATTGCATGATCATTCATTCATCCATTCTCATGCATGCATTCATTCATTCATCCATACACTCATCCCATACATCCAAGCATTGCATATGCAATTGCTACATCACAAAGCTTCACGTCACGTCACGAAGCGGTAGTCGTCTCATTCGATTCAAGCGGCGACCGACCGAGGTTCGAAGGCCGGCCTATGAAGGGCTCAAGGCCGCCTCACGTCAAACAGAGCTAGGGGAGAAAAATGTAGATGAACCCTAGCGGCCTTGCCCAACCCCACTTAGAAGCGGATAGGGACATCTAGACCTTTCTCATTCGATCCTAACCTCGAGCCAAGCCCACAAAATCTCCATCGAGGAGAGGCCATCCTAACCTTGAGTTGCTCTCCGGAGTGACACGGGCATCTATCGGGAGGTGGGTTAAGGAGCAGTGGAATGGCACGTGAGGGCTATGCCGACCCCATTAGCAAATGACACACCCGGATTCCACTCGGACATGACCGTTATCGAGTTTGCTGAGCGCGACACTCGAGCCATCGAGGCAAGTGTCATTAGCTCAGCCCCTCCATTTGCAAAAACCATGGACGGGGTGATGCATGAAACACGGTCGACCCCCACCGAGCCCAATGGGGCTTGGCCCCACGTCGAACAGAGCTAGGGGAGAAAACATAGATGAGCCCCAGCGGCCTTTGCCTGACCTGCTCAGAAGCAGACAGAGTCATCTCAACCTTCTCATTCGATCCTTACCATGAGCCGAGCCTGTATAATCTCCATCGAGGAGAGTTCAGTGGGCCACCTGAGTCACTCTCTGGAGCAACATGAGCATGTATCAGGAGGCGAGTTAAGGAGCAGTGGAATGCCACATGAGGGCTATGCTGACCCCATCATGAACGATAGACTCGGATTCCACTCGAACATGCCTGATAGCGAGCTCACCGAGCGCGTCACTTGAGCCATCGAGGCAAGCTACGTTAGCTCAACCCCTCTAGATGTGGAAACCATGGACGAGGCAACAATCACAAAGATGAGCTGACCATCGACTAGACCCCTGCTATGCGTGGGGGCTCAAGAAAAGTTGGACTCGCAAGGAGACTAAACGCGCGGTCGCAGAACGATGGCTCAGATCCTAGGGAGGGGGTACACATGAAAACAAGAGATGCTTTCTCCTACTAGTTTCGCTATCCTCTTCTCGATCTTTTGTGACACCCAACCCTAGCAATGACAAGGGGTCAGGTCTCACTTAGGGGCTGATAAGGGTATACATACACCCTTTTTTAAATAGTCTCCATGCCCAACACCTGTCCTCACATAAAACCTAGTAGCAAGGTCTATGGAAACAAACGACTGAGCAAGGCTGGTCAGACTATGAGAAACCTATGCCCCAGTGGCTATGGCACTCTTGCTTACCAGCGTGATCAGAGTTTCCCTCCTACACCTCGAGCTCTATGGTCTTAACAAACGGAAGGGTCGGAATGCATGAACCCTTTTTCACACATAAAAAGGGATGAAAAACAAATCCGTTCACACCAAAACAAAAGAACAGACTTGGTCAAATGAAACAAAATAACAAGTTTGTTTAAATGATACATAAGGGTCGGCACTTGTCCACTGATTACAAGAATGATCGACCGACCTATTGAACTAACTAACCCCTCCGAGGGAGAACTATGACTTCGATCCTATTCGCCAGGTCCTATGAAAGGGGAGCCACCGCCACTTCCACCTATTGGACTTCATGGCTAGGCGTGGAGCCATGGCTCATCGTCTCCAGATCAATGTTGCCACATAGTGAGAATGAGCAATCGTGAAGGACTGATTGACCCCGGTGCGAAGGGCATTCCTCTCGAGCTTGTGCACCCACGCCATGATCTCAACAGCATGGGCCATGAGCAAACTGGTCCCCTCCGACCGCACCACCTCAAGGTCATCATAGACCACTATGAGGGTGGCACTTAGGATACTAAGCTCGTCGCTCTCCGCCTGAAGATTCCTCCTTGGCCTCTAGCTTCTGGGCCGTCGTGTTTCCAAGCTCGGTCTAGAGGGAGCTGACCTTCTGCTACACGTTGTCATGCTCTAGGTAGGATTGGTCATGCTCTCGAAAGGCCTGGTCACGCTCCTCTTGAGCCATGTCACATTCTGAGTGGAGCCTCTCCATAGTTTGGAGCAGCTCATCCCACTCCTTGTGTAGACAAGCGACCACCGCGGCATCTAGGCTCGCCCTCTTCTCTAGGGCCGTGAGCTTCTCCTTGCCCCCAGCTTCAGCTCCCTTTCCTTCTCAACCTTGGCCAGAAGATTAAGGATCCACTAGCAGGTCTCAGCATCCTTTTGGAGCAGCTTGTCCTGCTCCTTCCTGACCCGGGCGGCCTCCTCATTGTCCCTCCATGACCTCGCCAATAGGGCCTCGAACACCTTCTCAGCCTCGTTAGCATCCTGATGGGCCTCGGCCACCCATGACCGAAGACTGTCTACTTCCTTGGCGAGGGGAGTTAGCTCGGCCACATTCTATTCGGTGGCAACAAGCTGAGCGGTCACCTCCCAGCGTAGCTACGCCTCCTTGATGAGGTGGTCCCAGGTTTCCTTCTATTCATGAAGGAACCAAGACTCCCCCTAGCTATGAGTGATGAGGGACTGAAGGGAGACGATGGTCAGGATACAAAAAATATTGAGAAAGAAAAGGGTGAGAGGTAGGATCAAGCAAATACCAGGCCAGAGGGAATGACAATGTCATGCAAGGCACCCCTGGCATGGTCTAGGGCTTCCAACACGGATGCGATCCCCACATCGAGGCTCTCCCACTCCATGCTCTCGGCAGCATCATTGAGGGTGAAGAGCATCGATGTCGGATCCAGCGGATTCATCCATCGGAGCAAGGGCTTGCCATGCGTGGGTGAATCGCTGCCTATCGACCTTAGCGCCAGCGCCATCTCCAAGCGCCACCGACCCTACTCTCCATGACATCCCTGTCAGGACAATCCCTCTGACGATGGAAGGGGTCAACGGTATGGACACTGACCCCTCTCCTAGCAACACGACATCTGAGGACCCCTCGGTCGCATCCCCCTCTGTCCGACCCATGCCAGGTATTGTCGCTTGGGCCACCGATGGTGCGGGTCGCACCGGTGCCTCAGGCACCGCCAAGGTTGCGTCTAGTTGTGGCTCGCCTATCATAGCTACCACCACATCCACCTATGTTGGTGGGGCCCTGACCGGCTATGTCATGCCCACCACGGTCAGTGCCACGAGCGCAGTCGATAGCCAAATCTGCCCCGTCGTCGGCAACTATATCGCCGCCATTGCTGGCTACTTGGTGACCTCCAAAGGCGCCCCTTGAGCCCTCATGTCCGCCCATCCTATTGAGGGCACGGGCACCACCATGGGCAGTGCCTATTCGGGCGAAGACACAGTCACACTAGCATCGCTCCCGCCCAAAATGGGTGCGGTGCTAGCCAATGGCTGTTGCCTCACCTAAAGGGCGATGTTTTTCTTTGGTGCCAATGCCAAAGGATTCCACTGCCTGCCAACGCTACAAGGCACCAAAAACATAAGTCACGATGCTATCTGACCAAAATTGGGAAAAATAGAGGAGCTGATAACTCACCTCCATGTTGTTGGGTGGTAGATACGTTTGGGGGGAGAACCCCCTAACTTCTACTCTGCTTCATTGGGGCAAGGCCATTTTGAGCCTGCCCCTTGGTCCTGTGCAGAGGGGATCGCTCCCCTTGACTCTTGGGGCATGACGGTGGAGCTACCCGCCTCCACCAATATCTCAAGCATGGCAACAGAGTTGCCCGCCCCTGTTGACTCCAAAGGGAGACCGATGGTATGTCCCACCTCCGCCGGCTCCTCGGTTGTACCCTCCCGTCCGTGGAATGGGAAGGGTCTCGACTCCTGCAAGGACAAACCAATACCTATCAGCGCATCCTCGTTCCCTAGGATGTCCCACTCGACATCGTTGGCTACCTCATCGTTGTCGCCATCGTCATCATCATCGTCACTATCAGTGTCCACCCCCTGTTCCCACGCCTGCAGCTTCCACTGCCTCTTCCTCTTCTTGTTCTCCTTCACCTTCCTCAGCCGCTCTCCCTCGGCATGATTCGCTGCCCTCACGAACAAATCCTTCGGCAATGGCGCCAGGTGATCCGTGAAGAAGAGGTCCCTCAGTTGGTCCTGCCCCTCTCAATGTTAGTATCAAGAGGCCAGGAAATTGATTAAAGAGAAGGTAGGAGAAGGGGAAACTTATGAAGACGACGTGGCCTGGTTCCGACCACATCAGAGGATGTCCCGGCATCGGGAAGATGAAATCAAGGGGGGCACCCGCATCATCCTACGAGGGCTCCATGGCCTCCTTGATGTGTTGCGTGATCTCAAAGTTTGGGAGCACCCCCTCGGCGAGCGCTGTTCTGTCGAATGATGACTCGGGCACCATCGCGTATAGCAGGAGCACACACGTCATCAACGACGCCACCCTCCTTGCGTGGTAGGCCCCAATGATGCCTAAACCCTTCAGGCCATTCTCTTTGAGGATGTGGATGGCCACGATGTGGTCCTGGATCTTCTTCTTGTCTTTCTCTAGGACGCCCCACTTTCTCCATGACTTCAGGGCCTCTTCGATTAGGCGACTAGTGAACTCCGATAGAGGGGCGGCGGCATCGTTCTTGAGGTAGAACCACTATGAGTGCCATCCCTTGTGGGACATCAAGAGCCGCATGGCCGGGTACTCGCTGACCCGATTGTTTCGGAGCTAGATGTTGGCGCACCCCATCGGCATATGCTGCTCCTGTCTACCGCTCTTCTGTCTCTTCTTCTGGAGGGTGACAGCGAAGAAGTACCTCCATAGATCAAAGTGGGGGCTGATGCCCAGGAACCCCTCACATAGGGCGACGAACGTTGCCATGTGCTAGATCCCATTGGGGTTGAGATGTTGTAGATCAATCTTGTAATAATGCAGTAGCCCCTGAAAAATTTGTGGGCGGGGGTCACAAACCCACGGTCATGGAAGTGGGCGAATGACACCACATAGCCATCGGGCGATGATGGTAGATCCTCCTCGTTGGGTAGCAGCCACTCCTCGGCCGAGGTCCACATGGGGAGAAGACCACAATGGATGAGGCCTTCCATACGCTGGAAGGTGATATCGAAGTGGCACCATGGATCCATTAGAGGTGGGGGTGGATAGATGCAAGCTTGACGGCAACCGGGATGCGGAGGTAGGAAACCTAAGCGATGGACGGTGGTGGTCGTGGATACCGAAGCAAGGATGAAAGGTAAAGAACCCTGGGGGTGAACCCTTTGGTTTTATAGGGGCGACTAGTGTGAGGAAACCAACCGCCCACCTAGATCTCCCCGCTTGCCATGATCTGCTACCAGGTCTCGCCATGGGATGCGTGCATTTAATCTCCGTCCATTCCCTCAGAAAACTCGCTGAATGTTTCGCCTCTTCAGACGGGCCACGACTCTTCATGAGTAAGAGGAATATGGATCTAAAAGCGCCTCTATGGCCCGACTGGGCCTAGGAGTTTGTAGGTCGGCCCATCGATGGGTTTGACAATCAGTCCAGGCGCCTCTAGGGTGAGAGGTGGAAAGAGATGGGCCTGCTAGCGGCCAGTACTTGGGCGCACGAGCGTCGCAGGCATCCCGGCCCACATTCGAGTCTCGACCAGTTACAGTCCATGGTTTTTTTCAAAGAAAGGTCCTTAGCCCTCAGGACCGGCCGAACGGACCCAAGAACTATATGGATTGACCGCTGAGAATCTGGCGTCCGTCACTAAGTTGATCTAAGCTGGATCCCCATGAACGGGATGCTGGGGGCCCCACTCAAACTAGCCCATTAACAGCTCACCATGTGCCATAATTCGTCCTTAAAGGAAAATCATGGCACGGCTCAGCCCCTCCATTTTTATCAGAAAAAACGCTTGAGGGAAGACAATTGCAAAGACGAACCGATCCTTGACCAGACCCCTACTATGGGAGGGGGCTCAAGGAAAGGGAATCACCGCCCCCAGGTCACGCTGTGGGCAACAAAAGAAGGCCGAGGCCTTCAGAGCCCTCCCATTTGTAAAAGCCTCCAAAGGAGTATTCTACTCCTCCATAGGCTCAGGGGCTACTATCGGAGACCAATACTAGGGTACCCGAAGAGGAGGAGCTAATGACCATCAACATTGATTCATCCGAGTAGTCAAGAGCGCGACTATAGATCCAACTGACCCCTAGGTGTGCAAGCTCCGCCTCGCCTAGCCTCTGGGTGTGGGCTCCGCCTCACCCAACACTAAGACCATTGGCTTCATCTCAACCAACCTCTGAGGGCGGGTTCCGCCTCGCCCGACACCAAGGCTGCGGGCTCCACCTCGCCTGACACCGAGGCCATAGGCTCCATCTCGCTCGACCTCTAAGGGCTAGCTCCGCATCGCTTGGCCTCTGGGGGCAGGCTCCACCTTGCCTGACCCTTGGGTTTGCTTTCTGCCTTGCCCAACCTATGAGGATGGGCCCCGCCTCACCCAACACTGAGGCCATGGGCTCCGCCTCGCCTAACACCGAGGTCATGGGCTCCACTTCACCTAACCTCTAAGGGCTGGCTATGCCTCGCCCGACCTCTGAGGGTGGGCTCCACCTCGCCCAACACTGAGGCCACAGGCTCTGCCTCGCTCGACCTCTAAGGGTTGGCTCTGCCTCACCCGACACCAAGGTTGTGGGCTCTGCCTCGCTCGACCTCTAAGGGATGGCTCTGTCTTGCCCGGCCTATGGGGGCAGGCTTCACCTCGCTCGGCCTCTAGGGGGGACTTTGTCTCGACCGACCCTGAGGCTGGGGGATCCGTCTCGCCCGACGAAGATCCATACCACCGCCAACCACTCCAGATCCAAGCGATTAGGCCTGGGTCAAAGCTCTGACACCAGAGAGGTGACTGGCATGCCCCGATATAACCTATGGCCATGATGGGCCATGCCTGGGGATTCACATTAGGAACGGCGTTGGGCGTACCAGTGTTGTTCTACCTAACCCTTGTATGAGCACTGATAGGCGCATCAGTTCACCGCGATGTCCACCAGGACGGAGTGGAGCGCCATGACCGGGAGACGACGCCTGCGCATGGCGCCGATGATGGACAGGGCCATGATATGGAGCTATCCTTGTTGATGTCTACAGGGTCGGCGATGAAAGGTCCTAATGGCTAGAGGGGGGTGAATAGCCTATGAGGCGAAGCGAGTCTTGTGCTAGCCTACTGAAAATGCAAGCCACCTACCATAATTCTAGTATTTATAGTCTCTATCCACACAATGGCTATGTCACTACACTAAGTTAGTGTGCTCTCAAAGGCTAACTAAAGAGCCACACTAACCAAACTAACAAGCTCTCACAACTAGCTACACTAAAGAGCTTGACAACTAGTTTGCGGCAATGTAAAGAGAGAGAGCAAGATGATTATATCGCCAAGTCAAGGAATGAACAAATCAATCACAAGAATGAATACCAATGAAGACCAATCACCTCAGAATCAAATGATGACACAATGATTTTTCCCGAGGTTTACTTACTTGCCGGCAAGCTAGTCCTCATTGTGGCGATTCACTCACTTGGAGGTTCATGCGCTAATTGGCATCACACGCTGAACCCTCAATAGGGTAACGCACAACCAACACAAGATGAAGATCACACAAGCCACGAGCAATTTACTAGAGAACCTTTTGGCTCTCCGCTGGGGAAAAGGTCAAGAACCCCTCACAATCACCACGATCGAAGCTGGAGACAATCACCAACCTCCGCTCGACGATCCTCGTTGCTCCAAGCCATCTAGGTGGCGGCAACAACCAAGAGTAACAAGTGAATCCCACAGCGAAACACGAACATCAAGTGTCTCTAGATGCAAACACTCAAACAATGCACTTGGATTCACTCCCAATCTCACAAAGATGATGAATCAATGATGGACATAAGTGGGAGGGCTTTGGCTAAGCTCACAAGGTTGCTATGTCAATGCAAATGGCCAAGAGAGAGTAAGCTTGAGCTGGCCATGGGGCTTAAATAGAGAGCCCCCACGAATAGAACCATTAGCTCCTCTGTTCACTGAAAAATCAGGGCGATCGGATGCACCGGTCAGAACGACCGGACGCAGGACCCCAGCGTCTGGTCGCGCAATGCACGCCACGTGACCCCTGCTTGTCATTAGTGCATTTAAGTTGTGACCGAATGCTCTATAGTGTAGGACCGGACATAGGACCCCAGCGTCCAGTCACTTCCAATAAGGTTCTAGCGTGACCGAATGCGTCAGTTTGATCACGACCAGACGCAGGACCCCAGCGTCCGGTCCCTTCTAGAGAGCTCCTAGAGTTGCCCAACTGCGACCGGACGCGTCCGGTCGGTTACGATCGGACACAGCATCAGCGTCCAGTCCTTCTCTTCTTCTCTGTGCCACCACATCAGCGTACATCAGTACTGAACGGACGCAGGCCCTGAGCGTCCGATCACTCTTCGTGCCAACGTCCGATCACGAGACCGAGACCGCACGCTCACTGCTGCTACTGATCGGACTCAGGGTCAGAGTCCGGTCACTGTGTGACCAGCGTCCGGTCCACTCTGTGAAACTCTATCTTTTCTGTATAGGACGCCGGTGAAGTTTTGAACCCTTGCTCCCAAGTGCTAAACACAATAAGTATCACCTTTGTGCATGTGTGTTAGCATATTTTCATAAACATTTTCAAGGGTGTTAACACTCCACTAGATCATAAATGCATATGCAATAAGCTATTGCATCTAGTGGCACTTTGATAAATGTATTTCGATATGAGTTTCACCCCTCTTAATAGTACGGCTATCGAACCTAAATGTGATCACACTCGCTAAGTGTCTTGATCACCGAAACAAAATGGCTCCTACCACTTATACCTTTGCCTTGAGCCTTTTGTTTTTCTCTTTCTTCTTCTCAAGTCCAAGCACTTGATCATCACCATGGCATCACCATCATCATGTCATGATCTTCATTTGCTTCACCACTTCGAATGTGCTATCTATCTTATGATCACTTTGATAAACTAGGTTAGCACTTAGGGTTTCATCAATTCACCAAAACCAAACTAAAGCTTTCAGGCAGGACCCACATGAAGGAAAAGAAGAACCTGGCGATCCTGGAGGACTTCTTCTCCTTCTCATCATCTTCTTTTCCCTCCACTGTAACCCGTACTTTCCCTTGGCCTATAAAAGGGAAAGCAGGGCGTCTCATTAAAGGCATCGCAACACATTGCATCAATTCGGACTCGAATCCATCGAACCCCGAACTGACCAGAACACACAAGCACACAGCCGGGAAGCGACTAAGCTCTCGGCACCCGTTCGCTCCTCTCACCAGAGACTTGGAACATGTCCCTCTCTCGACCATTTGTAACCCCTACTACGAACTTTCAGTGCCAGTAACACGAGCAGCAGCAACGAATTAGATGTAGGGACATTCTGCCTGAACTAGTATAAACATAGTGTCCTCTTAGCATACCATCTGAGCTAGACGCGTAATATTAGAAATTTACTAGTCGGTGACAACTCGAAACATCGACAGTTAGCTTCTTGTCAAATTCATTTTTGGCTTTGGAGGAGAGAGAAGAGCGATGAAATGTTGTTTTTGCCCCCCTTGCTCTTTCTTCATCCCTTCCTCATTTCATTTTTTCGCTAAATCTATACGGCGCTCGGGTGAAATTTAGCCCGCGTCTCACTCCATCTCTCGCGCCGTCTGATCTTGCTGTGAATGGAGGGGATCATATCTTGGTGAAGGTGACGGTGCGGGTGCATGCGGTGCAGGATGATGCCAGCGGTGTATGCAGTACAGGTGCTGTGAGCGCACCAGCTGCTGCTGCGGTTGCAGGTGCATGTGCATGTGGTTCAAATGGCGTGCTATACAAGATCAGATCAGGGAGCTGCTGACCTGTCACATCACCTCTTATGCATGCAGTTTCAGTCCTTTAGCATAGGAGGAGATTACGTCTCATTGAACCATATTTTACTATTTCTTTTTAGGTTTGAATTCTGTGTTCAACTGATGTAAATTGATTATTTGCAAATAAGAATGGTCAGAATTACTTGAACAGTCATCTAATTATTTTTTTAGCTTTTTTTATTTTTTGTATGTTTTATTTGGCTATCCTTTGTAATTTTTCAATTTAGCTTTCATAGAAACAATCTGGCTTTTTTGTTTTGTTTCTTTAATATTTTATATTATTTAGATAATTTTTTTGGTCCATTTAATCTGAATCCAAAGGTCACTAGTATCGAGTGTTGAAAGGATTACAAACACTCGATTTTTATTTCCCTAACAATCGAGTGTTTTAGGTGCTAGCATCACCGGGTGTCACATACACCTACATCACCCATGCGATGACTAGACAGACCAAATTTTATCTCCTTCCACTTTTACGACTAGTTAGCAGCGAGGTGCCCATGCTTGGGGAGGTTGCACCCATGACACGGGCACGGCATGCCGTGGTCGTGGGTCGCTAGCGAGTTGGGCGAAGGTCGAAGGGGCACAGGGTGCGTGCGGCCCGCAGCCTCGCGCCTGCCGGACCTTCTCCTTCTCCCTGCCAGGGCCGAGGGTCGTCTGCTCCAGCGTGGCGGCTTGCTGCGTAGCCTAGGAGCCGGAGCAGGCGCTCTCCTCGTGCTGCTTGAGCACGCGACTTCTGCACCAGGCGCAGATTGCCTGGATCTTGGCGTCTGCGGCGTCATCTGGCGGTGGCCGCCTGGAACTGCAAGCTGGAGGCATCGGAGGACGAGCAGGCATCTGCCGCTACGGCTATGAGGCGGCAAAGGCTACGTTTAGTTGGGTCAAATTTAGGAATTTAGCTACCGTAGCACTTTCGTTTGTATTTGTCAATTTGTATTTAATTATGGACTAATTAGGCTCAAAACGTTTGTCTCGCGATTTCTAACCAAACTGTGCAATTAGTTTTTTTTCGTCTACATTTAATGTTCCATGCACGTATCGCAAGATTCGATGTGATAGCTACTGTAGCACTTTTTGGGAAAACTTTTTGAAACTAAACAAGACCAAAGTGGCAGAGGAGCTCGCAGTGGCGATAGTAGACACCGGAGCCGAGCGGTGTGATAGTGACCGGTAGCGGCAGGTGCGAGATGACGGTGTAGAGGGTGCTGGTGCTCGGGTAGGAGAGCAACAGCGAGGACATGACAGAGCGGACCTCGTCAGGCAAGCTGCTGCCGGCGGGGGCTGTAACACCCTAGTGTCCAACTATTGCATTTAGCACTTGTATTTCGTGAGCAGAAGCATCATTCAAGCATTCATGAGCATGAGCATAAAAAGTTTCATCTCATTCACTTCATCTTTATCACATGTGATGTTGCTTATATACATACCTATGCTTGTGATCATGGGTGTTTAATGTGAGAAATGGTTATGAGGTCAAAAAAACACCTTAGGCATACGTAGGAGGGTAAATGAAACAAGTTTGGTATTCATGACATGGACCAAAACAGCCCCAAAGTCATAGTTATTTTAGAAACTCCAATTTTCATGATCCTAGTTTAACCAAAGTTGAACTATGCTTTAATGTGCTTACATGGCAGTGCACCCTTAAGCAAAGTTGTAGTACTTGACTAGAATAACAACTTTCTTTTTTGGGCCAAGACCTAATTCGGTGCATAGCATGGTCAAAAATAGCTTACAAGTAGCAACGAAGTCCAGTTTTCAACCTTACTTTGAAGCTTTACAACTTGAAAACCAGCTCGAATTAGACCAAGCTCATTTAAGCAAAGTTGGAGATCACGGTAGCTCTACAATTCTTAGTAATGGAATTTTTGCTAACTCGGCATGGATTAGGAGTACTAATGGCTTGAACTTGCGCTGTAAGATGGCCTGATGGCCGGGTTTGAACCGAGCGCCGCACGTCGTCATTGGCTGACCGCGCCAGGCCACGGCCGCCACGTGGGGGCCATACGCCGGCGACGGCCGAGCTGGTCGGGCCAGCGCACGGACAAGAGGGCCGTGTCCCTGTTGCTCCACTCCCACTCGCGCACTCCTCTCTCGCCCACACACGTTGAGCAAGCAGCAGCGCCACCGTCGCCATCGCTGCCGTGACTTTCGCCGAGCTCGCGCGTAGCCGTCACCGCTCCATTTTCAAATTGCCCATGCCAATAGCTCTGCCTTCCTCCGCTCTACCGCCTCGACCCAATAAAGCTACCGTTTGAGCCCAAGGTAAAGCCCTACGGCTGTTTCCGCTACAGCGACATCACTAGAGCGCCGTCACGCTTTCGGCTCGTCGTGGCTAGGCCGCTCTGCTGCATTTCCCTCCTTCCTCTCGTCCGGTCCGTAGTTGCCTTAGGTCACTGTTGCTCAGCCTAGAGCTAGGGTAGATGCTATCACACCATCATGCGGGAATGCACCGCCGCTCCCGCCATGCCCGCCATGGCCGCGAGCTTAAGCTCGCCGCGGTCAGTGGTCCCTAGGTCACGCCATCCCCCACTCGAAGATGTTTATGCATAGCCACGAATGCTAGCTCCAATCGCGAAGATGGAGACCCACCTCTCGCCGCCAGTTCACCAGAACGGCAAGCGCTGCCGCCGTGCACTGGGTGCCACCGTGCCACCATGCACGCGGTCAGGCTTCCCCACTGCTTCACCATGGCCAGATCTTGCTCTAGAACTGTGCTAGGTCACCGTAGAAGTAGGACCGTCCTTGCCGGAGCCTGCCATGGCCAGAGACGGCCGGTGTGCCCTTACGCGACCAGCGTCGTCCGCCATGCTCGCTGGTGAGCTTGCTCCGGTGAGCCGTTGACCCAATCTGGGGTACCCCTAGGTGCGGGTTGATGTGAGGAACACAACGGAGGTAACCTCGTCGCTAGAGACCTCGCCGACAGCGAGCTATCGCCGGTCAACCTCCGTCCTCTATTTCTGTTTCGCTGACAAGCAGGCCCTGTTGACCACGGACCCCATCGGTCAGTCTGTGTGTTCTTTGATTTTCTTTTTCACAGATTTGAATACATGTTTTAAAAATTTATATCTAGAGCTAGGAGTACCCAAATTGAGTGAACCAAATTTTTTTGGATTCATCATGAAGTGTAATATTGGATAAAAATATGAAAACGACTGTTTGAGATATTTTTCTAGGAGAATTAAATTAAGCTAGATAAGTGCTTTTAAAGTAGTTTATATCTTGTAAAATGCATAACTTGAGGTAGGAAAGTGATAAAATTGTGATTCTAATTTTTTTGATCTTGTATTAACATGATCTAGCTAAGAAAAATACAAAACCTATAGTAAACATACTTGGTATATGGTCTTCCTATTTAATCTTAAATAATTGCTAGTTTCTAGTGAAAATAAATGGGGTAAAAATACATAACTAATGATCATGCAAATTTTTACACAATGTTATGGTGCTAGGATGAATGTAAAAAAATGAAATCTATTATTTGACACTTTTCACTACGCTAAACTATTTTTGCTAAAATAAGCCTATGCAACTTATCATTTTTGTAGAGATGGCTATACTTATCCAAATGGTATGAAATTTGTACAGTAGACTTTTGGGGTCATATGTAGCCTATACTTATCAGAATTTATTGTGCACATTAGATATATGTTCCTTATTTCACCTTAGTGTCCAAATAAATTAATAAATGCATTTAAATAATTTATTTGGGCTTGACCATTATGTTTTCTAAAGTGTATATGATGTCTATGAACTGTTGATAACATTGGTTTTGCCTAAATTTGATTGCTTGTATGCAGTGAAATATTAATTCCTCTGTAATTCAATTTTAGTGACTGTTTTGGATAGTTTCTGTTGTTAAGTAAATTGCATGGGTAAAATAATGTTTTCTGTGACTCTTGTCAATAACAAAGTTGTAGATAACTTACTTATCTTGCTTGTTTCAAATTTTCATGGTAATAGGACAAATGGTTTGAGAGTTATAGTTGATAGAAGTTGGTCTCTAGAAATGCTTATTCTCTTGAAATTCTGGACAGATCTGGGAAATTGCTTTGTTTGACCTTGATAGCCATTGAATCATCTTGAGATGACTATAAGAAAGTGGTAGGCAGTTTTATAAGCTTTCCAGAAAGTTCAAGATTATAGTATTTGGTTGAGTAGAACTCCAGATATGGCCAAAATAAGTAGCTATTGTTTACAGCAGGAAAGGACTAAGTCAATTATAATTGTTTGTTTTGTGTGATGCTTGTGTAGATGCTTAGGATAATTGAGATTAGTGGTTAGCTGCAGGTTCTAAGCCTTTTACTGATGATGAACAACTTTACCTTAGGTTACTAGAACTTGGTGAGTGTATGTTTCTTGTACTATAGAAGATATATGCACCTACTCAGTAAAGATCAACTAGAAGAAAATTATTCATTTACATGGTCAACAAATGTTAAACTTATCATACATCTTGCGGATAACCATGCTCATGCGTATACAATTTATCATATCATCTCATCTATTATGCATTCATGATACTCATTTGTGCATAGGCATGTAATAGGTTCCCCAGAAGGAGCGACTCTACTCGAGTTCGAACCCGAGCATCAGGAGGAGCAACAGGCAACCTTGGAGTAGGAGGTTCAGGCGGAAGGAGGAGTCAACGTGGAAGATCTTCCTGATTGTCCTGACCACCAACCTTCATCGTTCTTGAAAGGCAAGCCCCAGAGCATTATAAGTCTCCTATATTTTTACAAATATCACTTGCATTCTTTATGTTTGATGTATTAGGTTATAGGAGTTGATTAGAAACACTTGCTGCATATATTTTCCTTGTCCAAACAAATATATCTTGAATCCTTTGTAGGTCCAGGATCGAATATATGTTTAGCTATGCTAGTTCGGTAGAAGTCGGGTGATTTTCTGTCACCTGCAAGATATAGGTAGATATCTTATCACGGATGGCTATAATTGCTATCGTGGAAATAACCATGTGTCGATGAATAAAAAGGAGACCGGGCGGGATTGTAATAGTGAAGCACAAGGCATGGAGGTCTTGGTGCCTATTTATCCCCGTCTGTGTCAGTTAAGGACCAATTCGTTGTACGTCGTCATGTCATATTGAATGTATGCCTAGCACTTAGTTGGCCAGATAAGTCATTCCGATCGTGAAGCCGAGTAGCTCAACTCAAGCCGGGACCCAGTAAGTGAAAGTGCGCACACTAGAGGCAGTAAGGATGTACGGGGAGCCAATGGCGTGAGTCCAAGGGTAGGCTGGGCCTCAGCTTCCTGGCAGACTGGTAGAATCTCTAAGGGTGCGGCGCTGATCAGACCCGTGACTATACCTGAATTGTACCAAAGGTGACCCGACGTGACCCCGATGGGGGAAGTATGGGTTTGTGTTAGGAATAACTCCCTAGCTGGTTGGAATTGATTCGAGTCGCCGTCTCTACCGGATAGTGAGAACTTGATTGAGCAGCGGCAATGTAGCATTAATTGATGGAACTTGATGGTTATGATGATGCTCAAATTATTACACCGGATATGTTACTAATGCTTGTTAGCTTAATATAGTGATTGCTCTAGTATAGGTGCTAATCTAGAGATGCTTAATTGAATAGGTATTCAAATTAATGCTAGAGGTACTAAATCTTCAAGTTATGTTACTTAAGTTTTTATGTAAAATGTTGTCAAGCTAATTCCACCGATAAAGCCTTGCATACTCCTTGGTGTCATATTATTTTTGGTTTATGATGGGTAAGTCTAGCTGAGTACATTCTCGTACTCAGGGTTTATTCTCTCTTGTTACAGATGACATGATGTATCATAGGTACTGTAAGAACTGCCTTCATCCTACCGTGGATGAGGACTAAACCATAGGACATGGTACTCCTAAGATATCCTCTCTGTTCTGCTTTTGCTAGAAATGACCGTGGTACTAGCATGTATTTGAACTAAGTGTGATGTTGATGTAAAACTACTTTGCTTCCACTATTTAAACTACTTTGTAATAACCATGTGAACTTTGATGTATGTGAGATATTTGAGAACTATTTATGAACTGTGATGTAACATGTGACTGGTTATGTCGAATCATGTACGATCTTGGTTTGTATGTTGGTTTGTTTGAGATCCTTCGTGATTTTATCAGACTACTGGGTTTATATGGGCTCAAGTATGATAGTTTGATCGTTTCGGTGATTGCTATTGCACTTGTGCTCTTATAAATTGGATGGTTCTGTTACAGCTGGCATCGGAGCAAGATTCAACACTAAACTTGTCATATGGGTATTTAAAACAAAGGTTTTGTTTTATAAAATCAGTTTGATAACTTATAGCTATACTAGGTAGCGTGCCCGTGCGTTGCTACGGGATAGCTAACATTTCATACTAAAAACACACGGATCGCACGACAAGATAACAATGCTGTAAAAATTAAATACCAACGTTAAAGTGACAGTTAATCAAAAAAGCATAGTTTGTGAAATTAACAGTCACAGAGTGTGCGGCGTCACATGCTTCCAAACTCTACTTTATAGAACTTTCTGTGATGCGCCTAAGATAATGTTTTATATCGGCAGGAAGAAATCTCTGATATCCATTTTTTTCGTATGCCAATAAATCCACGAATAAGTTCCGTCGTATCTTCATACCATCCTGTACACATGCTCGAGTATATATGTCAATATTAGTGCATGTCGATATGTCGACAAACATTGCTCAATCCACAATATTAGTGCCTATCGATATGTGAAAGGGGCACGCCCTCGCGCGCCGCATCAGGCGCTTGTAAGCGGTATATGGATTGTCTGGTTTAAGCAAGTTTTTGTCCCCTTTGTATCTAAGTAAATTAAATAGGTGGGGGGGGGGAGTAATGTGCCATCGCGCGTATAAATTTTTAAGTAGAGTTTTGTTAATGTTATGGTCTAATGTCATGAACAAATGAGAAAACCAACATTCAAAGACAACAAAACAACACTCGGTCCTCATAGTCTCTAATAGCCATGCACAACAACACGTGCACTACTTTGATGCACTTTACTCTGATCCCGTTGAATCTTTACATTTCTAAGCGGCGAAGAGCTTTACTGTCAGGTAGAGCTTCTTGAATCAGTGGTTGTTGCAATGATTTGTCATGGCACAAGGCTTTGAGCTTGTCTGCCATCACGGCATAGTTTGTCTCTAGGATAAAACGGCAGTGAGGCCAGCAAGCTGCTAGAATGATTCCTTGAAGCCTTGAAGGCAAACCGCCGCCTTTTGAGGTTCCGGCAATGGATAAGAAACTGCCATGAAGTTAGCTTCCATTGGCCCTTCCAGTGCAGGTCTTGCATCATGTTTCTTTGGTTTTAGTAGGGTACTGTGCTAACGATATAAGAGCATCAGATTCTTCCATTCGCAATTGTAGTCCACCTTCTGTCATTGTTGTCGGATAAGAAGCAGAGAATCCATATATCGGGTCAGGAACATGACTGAGTTTTTAATGCATGACTTGACATTAGCTTTTACAATATCGTACTAAGGAACCATGCCTCCGAATCAAGCGTAGTGAACGTTTAGAGGTTGCCAGATTTCATAAACCTCATAGGACATAGTAGGTGATAAGTTCATAATTAAAAGTTGCCCAATGTATTATTCACAAATTTTAGAAGCTGCAATGGTCGATACATAATAAAATGTACTACTCTATGTTTTTGGATCTACGACGACTTTGTGTAGTACACAATAATTAGGGACAAATAAAAGAGAAAAGGAAGCTTGGAAAATGTGAGCACAACATCATATCCAACTAAGATTTGGGATACCTTTTCCTGCAAGCAAGGCACACAGCAACAGCATCCCCAAAGCTAAGCATCAGTTCAAATATATGCCCAATCCTCCATGCCACTAGAAGTAACTTCTAAGTACCTGAAAGATTAATCTTGTATCAGACTATTAGTAGGCAACAACTATAGAGCAGTAAATATATGTGAGCATAGCACATAAATCAAAACACAATTTATATGAAAGGATCAATTATTAAAAGGAGAAAACCTTAAGACGGCATGCCTAAAACCCAGTAGACGAGGAAAGCAGCCCCAAAAAACATACCGTAGTGGTTGCTGATGAATCCTAAACTCATCCCAATCTACTTCACTTCAATGGCGGTGTGCCAAAATTGGATTACAAGCACTAATTATAGAAATAAGAATGTGTTGACATTGGGCAACATCGGCGAACTCATCAACGACAAGTACAGCACACAAGCAGGAGCAGCGCGCACTGATTGTTTGAGGTTTCAACGTTAAGACGGCAGTGGGAAAAAACTATAGTGATTACCTCACAGCGGGAGACCTCAGCCATCTAGCCTGCCATTTAGTATCACACCGAAAGATCCAACCTAAAGCCACCCTATCAAAAATCCACAGAAGTTGAAAGACGATTATTGAGTAAAAGATTGGTACAGGTGAGTCATTACATGAGCAAGGAACTATAGATGAGAACTAAACAAAACCTAACAAATCACATTGTCACAAGCACCAGTGCTCCACCACGCCAGATCGATAGTCTATCGGATCCTGCTGAGGAAGAAGAAAGGATCCCACTAGACACAGAGATTCAACACCCTTCTCCATGGGCGACCGTGGATCTGGCTGACCCTACATGGATTCGACCCTCGCTTGTTAAATCCTAGCCAAAGGGGAGGGGAGGGGAGGGAAGGGGCCATGATGACTGCTGACCTGCCATTGTCGTAGGTGGATCTACCAAGACGCAAACTCGAGGAAGAGCAGGGGGCTGGGTGGCTGCCGCAGCCGCTGGTGTATGCCACCATGGCTCCGACCGACTTGAGGAAGAATAGAGGTGGCCTGTAAGGTGCCCTTGCCCCGCCTGGTGGCCGACGCCCTTGCCCTGGTGGCCTGCCTCTAAGGCTGGACGAAAAACTCGAAGCTCGTTAGCTCGCTCGGCTCATGGCTGGCTTGACTCGGCTTGGCTCGGCTCGTTATGATAACGAGCCGAGTCGAGCCAAGATTTTAGCTCATTAGCTATAACGAGCCAACTCGCGAGCTAAACGAGCCAAGCTTCCAGGAAAAAAATATTAAAACTTATATTAGTTTTTGTATTACTTCATGTCTTGCACTTTACAATTGACTGGTAACTGGTCTAGACCCTATAAATTGACTGGTAACTGATCTAGATGCATTTCTTTTATATTATTATTATTCTCAAACTTTAGATAAATACAAATATTATATTTTGTGTATTTTTATACCTGGCTCGCGAGCTTAACGAGCCAGCTCGAGCTTTTAACGAGCCGAGTTGAGCTGGCTTTCTGGCTCGTTAGGATAACGAGCCGAGCCGAGCTACCTCGTTATCTTAACGAGCCAAAACGAGCCGAGCTGAGCCGAGCCAGCTCGTTATCCAGCCTTACCTGCCTCGCTCGTGTTGGCCTTACTGGCCTTCTCGTAGCTCCCGCCTAGAGCAAGCGCCTACGGCAAGCGGCGGCCCGTGGGATCCAGCGGGTCGCACAGTGGGTGGGGGTGGTGATTGTGGCTTTCCGTTTTTAGAGCAACTTGCGCGCGGACGGGAGGCAGGGATCGCAGGGGGAGGGGCGAATCGACGGAGCGACGATTGTCACACGAAATGGTGGTCTTACTTTTTTTCTTTTTAGTTGTAGGAGATGAGAACACAATCAATAATAACACAACAGAAATGTAAAAAAAAACACATCGACCTAAAAACTATGCAAATGATCTATAGATAGAAACCAAACAAACTATGTTCTTTAGTTTGCAGGTGAGTTCACATTGAACAGATATATTATACAGCCATAACTGTCAATTCTCATAGTCCATAAGTGTCGATGAACATATATATTAAATAGCCATAACCGTGAATTAACACTTTGTTGTGCACATATGCGACACAATAATATGCAATAATTGTCTCTGCTGCACCCCTCTGGAATGGAACAATGACCATCTAGTATTTTCTTTAGCAACACTGTAAACTTAGAACGGATGCAAAGAGACATTAACTGAACAAAATTTCATATCAGCTTAGCTTAGTGTGCGGCAATTTGCGAGAATTCCTGAGATTATCATTCATCTTTGCCGTACAGAAGTTCACAGAAGCATGGATTATAGGATTTAGTGCAACGAAACACATGAGTACTTATATTGTAGGCCTGCAAGTTCTGATAATCAACGTGGTCATGAACTCATGATACTCAAGTAAGCGCAAATAGAATAGAAATGACCTTATAAGAAACATCCCTGCACATCATCCAAAAATGGTTGACCCATATTTTTCGATCTATAGAGAGGGGGCATGGTGTACCTATTTGGGAATGTCTGACTGAGCACGTGGCCCATGATGGTGTGGCTGCGTGAAAAAATAATCCCAATGGCCTTTGTATTTTTAGTCAAGTTCAGTAAATCCGTAAGGCAACACCAGGGACAATTGCTACCTCACAAATGGGAACCTTAGCTGCACAGCCAAACAATATTTTTACAGAAACTGAGTTACGAATCTACACATATGAATGCGAAAGGAAAGAAAGGTTCAGAACCAAACCAAAGATAAAATCAAATCAGTATCAAGTTTTAGATTTTGAAATGCTCTATTCCATGTTAAAGTTCTATTCACAAACCTTGAACGTGCAGGAGCTGTAATCGAACACTGATGGAGAGCAGATTCATTTTTCACCAGTACCGAGCAAGTAGGAGAGCAGTTTTGACCGTGGCACTGTGGGGTGGTGCTGCTATGGCTCCTTCTCATTTTGAAACCTCTAAAACTATTAGCTGCCTCGTGCACTCTTGGGTCTGCACAAAAGAACTAAAATTGACCTTCTTATCAAATTCATTTTGAAACCTCAACAATAATAGGTGCGTCGTCCACTCCTGGGTCTGCACAAAAGAATTAAAATCGGCTTTTTTATCGAACTATGAAAAGGATGTCACGGCCATCAATTCCAACACGATAAGAATATGTAATAGCTAAGATTACTAATCACTAAGATGCATTTGGTAGGATATGGCCTAATAATGTAGACAATGAACATGGATTAGTAAAACAAATTGTAAAACTTTTATTTAAAAAGAGAACCTTTATCTGGTGAAGTAATGCTGGATTAACACCATTACGGGTTTGGAAAGCATCAGATCAGTTTAAGCAAAATAATTGAAATGATATCTACTAATGAGTGTATATGGGTAAGCAAAGAGGTATGTATGGGTCTGTCGATGTTTCACCACCAATAGCCTACCACGGGGGTACCCGGGGCAGTTTGTTCGGGCTTCAACGTATGCAGAACTCGACGGTAAACGCAAGAGACAGTCGATTTATCCTGGTTCGGGCCCTCGACCGTTATCGAGTAATAGCCCTACGTCCAGTCGGCGTTAGCCTTTGCGTTGGATTGATTGTAATGTGTTGTGTGTTATCCGTTCCAGGGACTCCGTCCTCCTTTATATAGTCAGGAGGCCAGAGTCCTAGTCAGTTTATAATGAGGTTCCTAGTAGGATTACAGAATAATACTACTACTAAGATTACAGGAAAAGAAGTCCTAGTTAGACTAGATCTTCTCCCTTCCTTGTGGGGTATCCCGTGGGTCCCGTATCGACAAGCCCTCGAGCACTTCATGGTTGAGCTCTGGAAGCCTCATCTTGTTCCTTCAGGTCTTGCTGAGCAGGAACAAGCGTTGTCCGAGTGCTTTCCTGAGTAAAACCAGGTAGCGCTTCTTGGGATCTTCGAGTGGTATGTGCTTTTTTGAAGAAAAAGTACATCCATCTGGGTGTAGCCCCCGAGCCTCTTGCTATTTGGAACAAGGAGCTAGAGGGTCTTGTCTTGAAAATTATTCTGATTCTTCATCGAATTGCTCCCGAGCATATACCCGGGTTATTTATCAAAAAGAACTCGGATATAGCTTGGTCCGGGTCCTTTTTGCCGTGAGTCCTTGAAGTGGTTTGTCTTGAAGAAGCCTTTTTGGTGACATGCGCTTTTTTCAAACAAAAAAGTGCACTCACTGAGTGTAGCCCCCGAGCCTCTTGCTATTTGGAACAAAAAGTTGGAGGGTCTTGAATCTTATGTTGTTTGAAAACTGCTGTCTTGAAGAAGTCTTCTTGGTGACGTGCACTTTTTCAAAGAAAAAAGTGCACTCACTGAGTGTAGCCCCCGAGCCTCTTGCTATTTGGAACAAAAAGTTGGAGGGTCTTGAATCTTATGTTGTTTGAAAACTGAAAACCTCTCCTATTGCAGCCCCCGAGCATATATCTGGGTTCTTTTATACAGAAAGGACTCGGATGCAGGGTCTTGGTATATTCTCTGGTAGTCTGCTGTTGTCAGATGTAGTTGTATGGTGGTGGTTGAGTGTAAATGCTGTTTGTTCACGAGTTGTACAGTGTTGGTATATCCTTTCGAATATGCTTGTCCTTGAGTACTATTCCTTCATGCCTGAGTCCTCTTTCATTGAATTATGTCTTTTCACTGTGTCCTTTGTTAGGTTTGTTCCATTGGTGCTCCCGATCCATGTGCACCGCTTCTTTGGTCTATAAATACCCTCCTGGTGTGCTGTTTTGATTCATTGAGCGTTCTGTTGCGTGGTCTGCAATCTCCGTAGTCATGAATATGATAGTTTCTGAATTAGAGCAGCCCTCGGGTGTATCTTGTAGTTCTTGTATATCTTGTCGTAGCTGGATGGAGTCTTGTGATAGAGATTAGAGGTAGACTAATCTCACAGCGGCATTGTACCAGGAGGTATGTGGCGTTAGTTGGAGGAAGTCTTGTGATGCAGGATACGTTCCTTCATCCAGCAGTTCTGGGTAGATCCCCCTTGCCTGCCCTGCGACTGTCCGGTGCAGATCAACGCTTGATCCAGTGTCACATCGGACTTACGTAGACAGATGCCTGCTGGGCTTCCCTGTTCCATGTTGTCCCGCCGTGCTGTTGACTTCTGCCTTGGATGTACTGCGTCCATCCTTTGAAGAAAATAGTGTAGCCGAGTGCAGTTTGTTCTACCGAGTAGCAATTTGGAACACGTAGTCGTTCCAGAGCCTAGTTGTCTCCGGGTTCCTTTTTGCTATCTTGCTCGTCATAGTACCTAGTTTGTTGGGTCTTGTAAGATGTGCAATCTTGTAATTTTTGAAGCCATTTATAATGGAAAGAATCTTGTCTTCTGGGTTGTCATTCTTTTTTCTACTGATGTCATGGTTGTTTGTGAGATTCCCAAGTTCTTTCTATAAGAACCGAGTTCTTGTGTTCCTTGTGAGGCAACCCTTCGTTGCTTCATTGTTGATGAGTTCTTTTTGTAGCAATATGTTAACTCTGCCTTGGTGCTGGATGGATAAGTCTGAAATCTGCCTGTTGAACCGTACCATTGTGTAGAAGTGTGCCATCTATCTTTTCAGCTTTGTCAGTTGTGTTGGGAAATGAACCGTTGCGTTCACATGCTGTGTTAAAACAGGCCTAATGGGCTGTATTTTTATTGCAGTAAAAATCTATTTAAAGGCCTTCTTTCTTCTTTTTCTTTACTACCCTGCTTTTGCCTTGAAACCCTAGTTCTTACTCCACCGTCGCCATTGTCGCCGTCATCTGAGCGCCGCCACCTGACCGTCATCGTTTCTTAGTGCCTTATTGCTTTCGCTAGTATATGGGTAGGAAGAAATCAACGAGCAAGTCCTAGGCAACCTTTGTAGACGAGGAGGCATCACTTTATATGATTGAGAATCAAGAATTCATGGGCATGAGGGCTGCTCAGAAGGTATGGCCGGCTCTGACTATGACCGAGGATCAGTTGCGTGAGCTCATCAGTGATTGCCTGATCCAGGACAAGGAGATTGCTGAGTGGAGAGCTCCAGGCCAGCATCGGGTCCCAACTCTAGGCTCCGATGAGATTGTTCTTTTTGTCTCCTTTATCCGTGCTGGACTCTGCCTTCCTGCCTCTGCTTTTCTTCATCACTTTCTCAATTATTTTGGGATTAGATTGAACCATCTTACTCCCAATGTTGTCCTTCATCTTTCTGTTTTTGTTCATCTTTGTGAAACTTTTCTTGGAATTCCTCCTTCTCTTTCTCTCTTTCGTTACTTCTTTCGTCTGAAGCCCCAACTCCGCAGCGATGACACCCATGTTCTTGGTGGCTGCGGGATTCAGTTTCGTCAGGGTCGTAAGGGTAGATTCTTTGATTATGACTTGGTTGATTCAGTGAGAGATTGGCGTGCTGACTGGTTTTATGCCGCCAATATGATCCCTCCTCTTGCTGTCCATTCTTCTTCTGGTCCTGTGATTAACGATCGATGGGAAAAGAATTTTATGACGGTGGATGAGCTCTAGGCGATCAAGCCATTTTTAGAGAGGATATATGCTCTGAAACTACAAGGCTTGACCAGCTTTGGTATTGTTTCCAGTTTTCTTCGACGTCGTGTTCAGCCTCTAAAGGAGCAAGAGAACTATAGTTTTGAATACTCTGGAGCATAGGACCCTTCTCGTATGGTCCCTGCCCATGAGTTGACTGGTGAGGAGGTGCTCGAGTGCCTTCAGAAGATGTTGAAGGGAGTGAGCGTCGTCCCGCATACTGTCCCTAATTACTGTGCTAACAACCTACCTCCTGCTATGAGTTGTTTTTTCTTATGCTGGTACTTTTCGTATTTCCTTTGCTATCTCCATTTTTCGCTTAATAGTTCTCGTCTGGTTGTTTTACTCTTTTATAGGAATTGGGCCATAACTTCGTTGACCCGATCCCCCTTGATGACTGCCCTACCATTGTGGAGCTTGGGGAGAATCTTGCTGGGGCATCTTTAACTAGTAAGTTTCAAACCACTACGATGTTTCCTGGTGTTTCTTCCATAGTTCTTGGCACCTATGTTGAGTATGTTCCTCGTCCAGTTCCTCGAGCTCCCCGTAGTGTCGGAAAAAGGGGGTGGGTGGATTGTTCTTCTGGTTTGCCTGCCACCAAGAAGTCTCGCCAATCGAGTACTCGTCTAGCTACTCAAGTTATAGGTAGCGTGCTCCTAGGCGAGCATATTAATATGTTGTCTTTTTGTTGTTTGCTTTTGCCTCTAACCAAGTACTTTTCTTCTTTTTCAGATGGCGATGTGGTTGCCATACTTGAGAGTGAGGAAGAGGAGGATGATGATGCGGCCCTTGTTATGCGTCGGTGAGTTGTTTTCCTATTTTTCTACAGTTGAACACTTCTTTTTGTTCTGACTTTGACCTTGTTCTCTTGTAGTAAGCAGTCGTCGACCTCGAGTTCTTCTAGAGCTCCGGTTCTGACCACGCCACTCCCGTTGCAAGGTGGCAATGATATTTTTGCTTCTATAGTTCCCCCTCTAAGGTCTTCTATTGGTCTCGGGGGTTTTATGAAGAAGAAGATAGCTAAGTGAGTGAATCCTGGTTACGTTTCTCTGCTTCTATTTTCCCCTTCTCTGATTCATATTCTTATTGTCGATTTTCTTTATCATCTTGCAGGCCTTCACCTTCCCTCAACCCTCAGTCGACTTCTTATCAGTCTTCTGGTGCGCCCCTATGTTCTGAGTCTCTGGACTCAAAATGTGCGGTCGGCGAGGTGGCTGTGAGGGGGACAGGGTTCTCTGGTGGTTCCGTAGCTGCTGATTTGCTGGCTCCGGAGGTGAGCATGGCTGTGGTGGTGGAGCCATCTAAAGAGGTAGCCAGGGCTTCCCAGGGTACGGCCCTAGTCTTGTCTTCTTTGCCTTGGCCGGCTTCTCCCTCTGCTCCTCTTCCTAGTGGCGTTCAGCGTTTGGATGATGATGTGGTGCAACAATTTGATGCCACTCATCGGTTGTCAGAGCTGACCGCTGCCTAGGGAACCTTCGTGACTTCTTTTGGGGAAAAACTCCAGCTAAGTTTTTTTGAAGTTCTTTCTTTGGATGTTCGTTTTTCTTCTATTCTTATGTTTTTTTGCTTTCTCTTTTGCTCAGTCTTTTTCTTAGGATCATACCGGCTTCTTTTTCTCATCTGAAACCAAGAAAAAGTTATCTTCTGAGGTTAGTGCCCTAAAAATAGAGCTTGACCTCTGTCGGGCTGAGATGGAGACCGAGCGTCAAACGCACCAAAAGGAGGAAAAAGCTCTCCGTGCCCAGGTGGTTGAGGTAGGAAAACAGAGGGAGCAGCTGTGGAGGCCATGAGGAATGAGTGCAATGGTATTGCGAGTTCTTTTTGTATCCTCTTGTATTCAAATTTTCCTTTCTACTGACTTGTTTTTGGTGCCTGGTTTAGCTCTCCGAGTTGAAAAGCAGAAGCTCTCGGAGGGTATTGAGGAAATGAAGACACTTGCTCGCAATAGTCACAACAGGGCTGAAGAGGTAATTACTCATGCTGAAGAAGAACTCGTGCTTGCCAAGTTGATTAGGCGTGGAGCTGACAGGGATCTTGTGCAGGTCCAAAAAACGGTTGAAGTCTTGACTGGTAAGTTGGCGACGGTTACTAAGAACTAGAATGCTTTGTGGAAATCATTTCGGTCAGTAGCCGATCTTCTCCGGACTCCATCGGATGATGGTCAATCTTGGGCTCAGTTTATTCCCCAAGTTCCGACTCATTTCCAGGAGTTCGTGAAGAGGTGCGCCCAACTTTGTACCAGAAATGTTCTTGCCTAGGTCCGGGTTCTTGCTCCGGAGATGCCCCTGTCCAAGATTGCAGAGGAAGCCAAGAGTCAAGAATATCTTGATGCTGTAGAAAAGATGGAGCCTGAGGTTGAAGATTTGGCTAGGAGGATTATAGATAATCTTGATATTGATATTTCTTCTCCTGAAGATGATGCTTGATATATTTTTACTTTAGTACTCCAGCCTCTATAATAAGGATATTATACTTCTTTTTTGAATGAAGATCCTTTATTTTTCGTTGATGTCTTCCTTGCCTGGATGTCTTTGATTTTGTCAAGTGTTTGTTATGCTTTTGTCTATGCTGTGTAAACAACTCAGTAATTGTAGATCATTGTCTTGACATACTGTCTTGATTTGTCGAGTGCTTATCTGGCTTTCATCTGCGCCGTGTAAACAACTCGGTTTTTGTAGATCGTTGTCTTGACAAACTTTCTTAATTTGTCGAGTGCTTGTCTGGCTTTTATCTGCGCCATGTAAACAACTCGGTTTTTGTAGATCGTTGTCTTGACAAACTTTCTTAATTTGTTGAGTGCTTGTCTGGCTTTCGTCTGGTTGTAGAAACATCTTTGGATTGGTTCGGGTGTTAGCTTATTAGCTACCCTCATTGGCAGGCTCAAGCATCTTTTCAGCTCTTTTGCTCTCAGCCAGTATGCTCAGGCGTGATTTCAGCCATTTTGCTTTTTGGATCGGGTGTTAGCTTATTAGCTACCCTCATCGATAGGCTCAAGCATCTTTTTAGCTCTTTTGCTCTCAGCCAGTATGCTCAGGCGTGATTTTAGCCGTTTTGCTTTTTGGATCAGGTGTTAGCTTATTAGCTACCCTCATCGGTAGGCTCAAGCATCTTTTCAGCTCTTTTGCTCTCAGCTGGTATGCTCAGGCGTGATTTCAGCCATTTTGCTTTTTGGATCGGGTGTTAGCTTATTAGCTACCCTCATCGGTGGGCTCAAGCGTTTTTTTAGCTCTTTTGCTCTCAGCCGGTATGCTCAGTGAAAACAACTTGGGAAGATTCGTAATAAGACATCTATTGTCGAGGAATACCATCTTTATTGATCATGAACGTTTACATGCTTAGTGAAAACAACTGGGGGAAAGCCATAATAAGACATATGTTGTCGAGGAACGCTATCTGTATTGATCATGAACATTGATCTCTTATGGCTTGTATTTATGTTCTTCCTTGTGTTGCCTTCATGTGTAGAATCTTCTTAGTTGGCTGATGTGCCATGTATTGCTGACTTCTTTTCCATCTTCAGTTATCAACTTGTACGTGCCTGGTCCAATGACTTTTGTGATGATAAAAGGACCTTCCCATGGAGTGAGTAGTTTATGGCGTCCGTTAGTTTTTTATATTCTTCTTAGTACTAGATCTCCAATTTGGAGTGATCGAGGTTGGGTATTCTTGTTGTAGTGGCATCTTAAACCTTGGAGGTATCTGGCTGATTGAAGGGTAGCATTTACTCTGACTTCTTCCGTACTGTTGAGTTCTAATCTCTGGGTGTGTTCTGCTTCTCCTTCATCATATTGTTCTATCCTTGGTGATGTCCAGATGAAGTCAGCAGGTAGTACTGCTTCTGATCCATCAACTAGGAAGAAAGGTGAGTATCCGGTGGCTCTGCTTATTTGAGTCCGTAGCCCCCATACTACTTTAGGTAATTCTTCAATCCATTTGGATCCATAGTCCACTAGTTCTTCGTATAATCTTGGTTTTAATCTGGCTAGTATAAGTCCATTAGCCCTTTCTACCTATCCATTGGCTTCTGGATGTGCGACTGATGCATAATCTATGCCGAAACCGCAATCCTGTGCCCAACTTTTGAATTCTGTAGCCGTAAAGGGAGAACCCAAATCTGTGATGATTCGATTTGGCATGCCGAAGCGGTGCATAATGTCTTGGATGAACTCGACCGCTTTGGCTGCGCTGTATTTTGCGAGTGGTTTGTATTCAATCCACTTGGTGAACTTATCAATTGCTACAAAGATGTATTCGAAACTGCCCTTTGCTTTCTTGAGAGGTCCTACTTGATCCAGCCCCCAGCAGGAGAAAGGCCAAGCGGGAGGGATGCAAATCAGATTGTGAGCTGGTACATGAGCTTGTCTTGCGAACATTTGATAACCTTTGCATTTTCTGACGAGTTCTTCTGCGTCTTTCAAAGCAGTTGGCCAGTAGAATCTGGTTCAGAATGCTTTGCCGACTAGTGTTCTTGAAGCGGCATGATTTCCACAGCAACCTGAGTGTATTTCTTCTAAGATCTCTTTGCCTTTTTCGAATGAGACACATTTTAGGAGTACTCCTGATGATGCGGCTCTCCTATACAGCTTGTCCCCTACTAGGACATAGTTCTTGCTTCTGCGAATAACTCGGGTAGCCTCTGCTTTATCTGCTGGCAACTTATTCTCTTTGATGTAATCGATAAAAACCTGGGTCCATGAGGTGGTGATTACCAAAATCTAGGTGCCTTTAGCTGGGAGTTCAGGGGTTATTTCACCGGGTTGTTTGATAGAGGGAGCTGATAACTCTTCTATGAACACACCGGGTGGTACCTTCGCCCTGTCAGACCCGAGCTTGGTGAGGACGTCTACCGCAATATTAGAGTCGCGCAGGACATGTAGAATTTCCAATCCTTGAAAATGTTTTTTGAGTTTTCGTATTTCAGCACAGTAGGCACCCATGTTTTATTTGGTGCAGTCCCAATCTTTGTTGACTTGGTTGACTACTACCGCCGAATCGCCATATACGAGTAATCGCTTGATTCCAAGGGTAATTGCTACTCGGAGTCTGTGGATGAGGGCTTTGTATTCTGCTTCATTGTTTGTAGCTTGCCATAATATCTGAAGGACATACTTGAGTTGCTTTCTGTCTAGAGAAATGAAGAGAACGCCTGCACCGGCTCCGCCTAGCTTGAGTGATCCATCAAAGTACATCTTCCAATGGTTGAGGATGGTATTTGACATAGGTTGTTGAATCTCTGTCCACTTGGCAACAAAATTAGCCAGGGCTTGAGATTTGATTGCCTTTCATGGGGTGAAATCGATATTGAGAGCACCAAGTTCAACTGCCCACTTAGATATGTGCCCTGTTGCGTCTCTATTGTGTAAGATGTCTCCGAGTGGGAAATCTATCACCATGGTAATCTTGTGGCTTTCAAAATAGTGACAAAGCTTGCGTGAAGTGATCAGGAGGGCATAGAGTAGTTTTGGCACATGCGGGTACCGGATTTTTGATTCTGACAGTACTTCGCTGATGTAGTATACGGGGTGTTGTATTTTATATATGCGCCCTTCTTCTCTTTCCACGATTATTGCTGTGCTGATCACAGTAGAAGTTGCCGCAATGTACAATATCATGTCTTCGTTTTTCTTTGGAGGTGTGAGAACGGGCGAGGAGGTGAGGTATGCCTTAAGTCTTTTGAAAGCTTCGTTGGCTTCTTCTGTCCATTCGAACTTGTGTGTTTTCTTTAGTAGTTTAAAGAAAGGTAACCCTTTTTTGCCGAGTCTTGATATGAAACGATTGAGGGCCGCCATGCAGCCTATTAGTTTCTATACAACCTTGATGCTTCGAGGAGGGCCCATTTCTGTTATGGCTCGAATTTGCTTGGCGTTGGCTTCGATTCCACGATGACTGACCAAGAATCCGAGTAGTTGTCCTGAAGGAACTCCGAATACACACTTGTTTGGGTTCAGTTTCCACCTCCACCTTTTCAGGTTTTTGAAGGTTTGCTTTAAGTACTCAATTAGTGTGTCCGGGTTCTTTGTTTTTACTACTATGTCATCCACGTATGCTTCTATGTTTTCGCCGATCTGATCACCAAGGCACGTTTGGATAGCTCTTTGGTATGTGGCCCCAGCGTTCTTTAGTCCAAACGACATGGTCTTATAGCAATAGGCACCGAATGGAGTGATGAAAGATGTCTTACTCTGGTCTTGTTCCTTTAATGCGATCTGGTGATATCTTGAATAGCAATCAAGAAAGGATAATAGGGCAGATCCTGCTGTTGAATCAACTATTTGATCAATGCGTGGTAGCCTGAACGGATCTTTCGGGTAGTGTTTATTGAGATCTGTGTAGTCGACGCACATGTGCCACTCATCCGTATTCTTTTTTTGTACTAGAACTGAATTTGCTAGCCAATCTGGATAAAGGATTTCTCTGATGAATTCGGCTGCCATTACCTTTGTGATTTCTTTTTTGATTGCTGCTTTCTTGTCAGGTGAGAATCGTCGTAGCCGTTGCTTCACAGGCTTGGAGCTCTCATTGATATCAATTCTGTGCTCAGCCAACTCTCTTGGGACACCTGGCATGTCGGCCAGCTTCCAAGCGAAGATATCTTTGTTGTCCCGAAGAAAGTTGGTGAGCGCGAGTTCCTATTTTGCCAAGAGGTGGGCGCTGATGGTTGCCGTTTTGGAGGGATCACCGGTGCCCAAGTCAATATGCTTGACATCGGCTTCTTTTGGTGGTGCGAGGATGCTGGGCTTTTTAGCTGGTATCTCCAGTTCTTCTGGGTTCGTTTCTGCGGCAATAATGACTATTTCTTTTCTACTACTGGCGGATTCTGCTTTGGCTACAATTTGAATTGCCTAGATGTCGCAGTCAAAAGCGCGCTAAAAATCATTTCATAGGGAAAGTACACCATTGGGCCCTAGCATTTTAAGCAATAGGTACAGGTAATGCGGTATCGCCATGAATTTTGCTAGAGCTGGGCGTCTGAGGATTGCGTGATATGATGAATCAAAGTCTACAACTTCAAACTTGATGAACTCTGTTCGGTAGTTTGAGGGAGTTCCAAAAGTAACCGGTAGAGTGATTTGTCTAAGTGGCATGGCTGCCTTGCCGGGTACTATCCTATAAAAAGGGTGCTCGTTGGTGTAATCATCCCGGTGAGTTATAGTCCCATCTTCCTTAGCATTTCTGAAAAAATGATGTTGAGTCCGGCCCCCCCATCGATTAATACTTTTGTGACAATCATTCCGGTGGTAGTTGGATCTATAACAAGTGGGTAATGGCCTGTGTTTCCTACGCTAGTCCGTTGGTCTTCTCTTGAAAACTGGATTGGATATTGTGACCAGTTGAGATATTTTGGAGTAGCCGGCTCTGCTGCCATGATGGTTCGTAGAGCTAGCTTTTCTTGATGTTTGCTTCTAGAATCTGAGGCCCCAGCAAAGATCACTGCTACTATCCCCCTGGATTTTTGGAATCCCTTGTCTTCGTGGTTGTCTTCATCTTTTTCTGATTGTCTTCTTTAGTGTTTACTTTATTATCTTTTCTTGTGTATCGCTCGTAGAAGGTGTAGCAATTTCTGGTGGTGTGATTTCCTTTAGGATGCAAAATGCAACGCATGTTTTCAATATCGTCATACCCTCTGGGTTTGGAAAACTTCCTTGATTTATCAGCCATGCCATGGTGTTGTCTGGTCCATGTTTTCTTTCCTGATGTCTGATGTTTTGATGATTTCGCTTGTCCAGGATGTCTTGGTTCTTTTTATCCGAGAACCTTTTTTGTGTCTTCTCCTCTGTAGTAATCATGTTTTGTACTGTGCGTCTGAATTCTTCATTGTTTCTTGGGTTTTCTTTGCAGAAGTCTTGAAATTGCCACCTGGCCATAATTCTGTGGGAGAAAGCTTCGATTACTTCTCGTTCAGTGATGTCATGTACTTGAGCACGTAGTTCGCCAAATCATCAATAGTAATTTTTGAGAGTTTCACCTCCTTTCTGCTTGAGTCCTTTTAATTCTACGTGAGTGATGGGGTGCGTAATGATACCCGCGAAATTTCTACAGAAAACTCTTTGCAAGTCCTCCCAATTCCTGATTGACCCTGGATTTAATTTGTCAAACCATTAGAGGGGCATTGTCTCCAGTGCCATAGGAAAAATAAAGTCTTGATATCGTCGTTTCCTTTGGCTAATTCAATCGACTACAAGTAGATCCTAAGCCACTGTCTTGGTTTAGTCTTGCCATCATATTTAGAGTGGTTGGATGGTTTGAACTTGTGAGGTAGCCATATTGAAGCAAGTCTGTTCGCAAAATAGGGGAATCTATCATGCATTCCGGCTTCTGTGTATTCTGATTCAACTCCTTCTAGCCAGTTATCGTCTTAGTGAGAGTAGTTCTGTAGGGCTGTCTGAATTGGTACTTTGCTGTTGGTTATTCTTGGTTGTTCAACTCGGTAGTTTTGACTATGGTCCCTTCTACTTTCTCTATTATGACTTCCACTTGGTCCGAGTCTCTCGAAAGCAGACTTTCTTTGGTTTTGATCTTCCTGTCTATGAGACGTTGACCTGGTAGGTAGTCTTGAGCGAGTCTCTCCGTTGTGTACCCTTAGGGCTATTGACCAGAGAAGGTCCCAGAGCTGTTCCTGTTTCTCACCGGGAAGTGAGATCGCTCCGAGTTCTTCTAGAGCTTCTCGGATCCTATTGTAGGGTGTATTCACCGCGTGTCTTTCTTCGACTTCTTGTTCTGATTTTCTTCTATTGTACTCAGCCAGATCTGACTCATATTTGATCCAAGCTTCCTTGCGCTACCTAGCATAGCGTTGGCGTCCTTGTTTCAATTTGTTTCTTCTCTCTCTGGCTTGCTTCTGATTCTCAGTCTCACCATCGTGCCCCTAGATAAAGGGTGATATGTTGGACTCAGATTCATCCAATGACTTGATGTTGGGTGCTTCTAGGGGGACCAATGGTGATCGAGGATGGCAAACCATGAATACTTCTCGTGCATGAATTGTTCTATTATCAGCATTGGTTTCCATACTGTCGAAGTCACCAACAACTTTAGTAGAGGCTTCAAGGTCGTAGATCAAGTCTCCTTCTTGGTAGGGTAGAATTGCTGTTGTTGTCGTGTCGATTAGTTGGGTGTCGCTGTCTTCAGGAACAGAACCTGGCCAGTGGATGATGCAGTCTTGAGATGTTATAGTTAGTACGAGACCTTCCTGGGCTCCTTTTAGTGGCATTTTAAACTCCGGATCGAGGGGTCCTTCGGGCCGTGCCTGATAAGATTTTGCCATGTTGTGGAGTTCGAACAGAAAAGGACTCGACTTCTTGAAAGGATTCTGAGTGTACTCTGAGTTGTATTCTTAATAGGCCAAAACCACATTCTGGAGCCCTGTCGGAAAAAAACTTGGCCTCTCGAAAGAACTCAGATAGGACTCTATCACGGACGTGGAACCTGAGTTTGAGTTGGATGCGCAAAGCCACAAAATCTGAGTTGGATCAGACATCATGAGCTGCGCGAATCTTCCGGTGAGTTGATCCATCGTAGTCACTCAAATAGAAAGGTCTTCATGGTGATCTAAATCTTCGAGGAGATGGCTCTAGAGCTTGCCATCATCGCCTGCCTCGCAGATCCATGAACCAAAGATGAAGGTTGATCCCGTCAAGAAGATCATGTTGTCGAGGTCCGTCGAGCTCTCGGATGCAGTTTCGTCGAAAGCCCCTACCTGGCATGCCAACTATCGATATTTCACCACCAATAGCCTGCCACGGGGGTACCCGGGGCAGTTTGTTCGGGCTTCAACGCATGCAGAACTCAATGGTAAATGGAAGAGATAGTCGATTTATTCTGGTTTGGGCCCTCGACCGTTATCAAGTAATAGCCCTACATCCAATCGGCGTTAGCCTTTGCGTTGGATTGATTGTAATGTGTTGTGTGTTATCTATTCCAGGGACTCCCTTCCTTGTGGGGTATCCCGTGGGTCTCGTATCGACAAGCCCCCGAGCACTTCATGGTTGAGCTATGGAAGCCTCATCTTGTTCGTTCAGGTCTTGCTGAGCAGGAACAAGCGTCGTCCGAGTGCTTTCCTAAGTGAACCATGTAGCGCTTCTTGGGATCTTCGAGTGGTATGTGCTTTTTTGAAGAAAAAGTACATCCGTCTGGGTGTAGCCCCCAAGCCTCTTGCTATTTGGAACAAGGAGCTGAAGGGTCTTGTCTTGAAAATTGTTCTGATTCTTCATCGAATTGCTCCCGAGCATATACCTGGGTTATTTATAAAAAAGAACTCGGATATAGCTTGGTTCGGGTTCTTTTTGTCATGAGTCCTTGAAGTGGTTTGTCTTGAAGAAGTCCAATGGAGTCCGGAGAAGATCGGCTACTGACCGAAATGATTTCCACAAAGCATTCTAGTTCTCAGTAGCCATCGCCAACTTACCAGTCAAGACTTCAACCGTTTTTTGGACCTGCACAATATCCCTGTCAGCTCCACGCCTAATCAACTTGGCAAGGGTGAGTTCTTCTTCAGCACGAGTAATTACCTCTTCAGCCCTGTTGTGACTATTGCGAGCAAGTGTCTTCATTTCCTCAATACCCTCCGAGAGCTTCTGCTTTTCAACTCAGAGAGCTAAACCGGGCACCAAAAACAAGTCAGTAGAAAGGAAAATTCGAATACAAGAGGAAACAAAAAGAACCCGCAATACCATTGTACTCATTCTTCATGGCCTCCACATCTGCATCCCTCTATTTTCCTACCTCAACCACCTAGGCACGGAGAGCTTTTTCCTCCTATTGGTGCATTTGATGCTCGGTTTCCATCTCAGCCCGACAGAGGTCAAGCTCTGTTTTCAGGGCACTAACCTCAGAAGATAACTTTTTCTCGGTTTTAGATGAGAAAAAGAAGCCAGTATGATCCTAAGAAAAAGACTGAGCAAAAGAGAAAGAGAAAAAAAACATAAGAATAGAAGAAAAACGAACATCCAAAGAAAGAACTTCAGAAAAAACTTACCTAGAGTTTTTCCCCAAAAGAAGTCGCGAAGGTTCCCCAGGCATCTGTCAGCTCTGACAACCGATGAGTGGCATCGAATTGTTGCACCACATCATCATCCAAACACTAAACACCACTAGGAAGAGGAGCAGAGGGAGATGCCAGCCGAGGCAAAGAAGACAAGACTAGGGCCGTACCTTGGGAAGCCCTAGCTACCTCTTTAGATGGCTCCACCACCACAGCCACGGTCACCTCCGGAGCCAGCAAATCAGCAGCTACGGAACCACCAGAGAACCCTGTCCCCCTCACAGCCACCTCGCTGACCGCACATTCTGAGTCCAGAGACTCAGAACATAGGGGCACACTAGAAGACTGACAAGAAGTCGACTAAGGGTTGAGGGAAGGCGAAGGCCTGCAAGATGATAAAGAAAATCGACGATAAGAATATGAATCAGAGAAGGGGAAAACAGAAGCAAAGAAACATAACTAGGATTCACTCACTTAGCTATCTTCTTCTTCATAAAACCCCCGAGACCAATAGAAGACCTTAGAGGGGGAACTATAGAAGCAAAAATATCACCACCACCTTGCAACGGGAGTGGCATGGTCGGAACCGGAGCTCCAGAAGAACTCAAGGTCAACGACCGCTTACTACAAGAGAACAAGGTCAAAGTCAGAACAAAAAGAAGTGTTCAACAGCAGAAAAATAGGAAAACAGCTCACCGACGCATAACAAGGGCTGCATCATCATCCCCCTCTTCCTCACTCTCAAGCATGGCAACCATAGCGCCATCTGAAAAAGAAGAAAAGTACTCGGTTAGAGGCAAAAGCAAACAACAAAAAGACAAAACATATTAATATGCTCACCTAGGAGCATGCTACCTATAACTTGAGTACCTAGACGAGTACTCAATTAGCGAGACTTCTTGGTGGTAGGCAAATCAGAAGAAGAACAATCCGCCCGCCCCCTTTTTCTGACACTATGGGGAGCTCGAGGAACTAGACGAGGAACATACTCAACATAGGTGTCAAGAACTATGAAAGAAACAATAGGAAACATCGTAGTGGTTTGAAACTTACTGGTTAAAGATGCCCTAGCAAGATTCTCCCCAAGCTCCATAATGGCAGGGCAGTCATCAAGGGGGATCGGGTCAACAAAGTTATGCCCCAATTCCTATAAAAGAGTAAAACAACCAGACGAGAACTATTAAGCGAAAAGTGGAGATAGCAAAGGAAATACGAAAAGTACCAGCATAAGAAAAAACAACTCACAGCAGGAGGCAGGTTGTTAGCACAGTACTTAGGGACAGTATGTGGGACGACACTCACTCCCTTCAACATCTTCTAAAGGTGCTCGAGCACCTCCTCACCAGTCAACTCAAGGGCAGGGACCATATGAGAAGGGTCCTCCACTCTAGAGTATTCAAAACCATAGTTCTCTCGCTCCTTCAGAGGCTGAACACGACGGCGAAGAAAACTAGAAACGATACCAAAGTCGGTCAAGCCTTGCAGTTTTAGAGCATATATCCTCTCCAAAAATGGCTTGATCGCCTGGAGCTCATCCACCATCATAGGATTCTTTTCCCATCGGACGTTAACCACAGGATCAGAAGAAGAATGGACAGCAAGAGGAGGGATCATATTGGTGGCATAAAACCAGTCAGCACGCCAATCCCTCACAGAATCAACCAAGTCATAATCAAAGAATCTACCCTTACGACCCCGATGAAATTGAATCCCGCAGCCACCAAGAACATGGGTGTCATCGCTGCGGAGTTGGGGCTTTAGACGGAAGAAGTAATGAAAGAGAGAAAGAGAAGGAGGAATTCCAAGAAAAGTTTCACAAAGATGAACAAAAACAGAAAGATGAAGGACAGCATTGGGAGTAAGATGGTTCAAGCTAATCCCAAAATAATTGAGAAAGCGATAAAGAAAAGTAGAGGCAGGAATGCAGAGTCCAGCACGGATAAAGGAGACAAAAAGAACAATCTCATCGGAGCCTAGAGTTGGGACCCGATGCTGGCCTGGAGCTCTCCACTCAGCAATCTCCTTGTCCTGGATCAGGCAATCACTGATGAGCTAGCGCAACTGATCCTCGGTCATAGTTGGAGCCGGCTAGAGCTTCTAAGCAGCCCTCATGCCCATGAATTCTTGATTTTCAATCACATAAAGTGATGCCTCCTCATCTACAAAGGTTGCCTGGGACTTGCCCGCTGATTTCTTCCTACCCATATACTAGCGAAAGCAATAAGGCACTAAGAAATGATGACGGTCAGGTGGCGGCGCTCAGATGACGGCGACAATGGTGATGGCGGAGTAAGAACTAGGGTTTCAAGGCAAAAGCAGGGCAGTAAAGAAAAAGAAGAAAGAAGGCCTTTAAATAGATTTTTACTGCAATAAAAATGCGGCCCATTAGGCCTATTTTAACACAACATGTGAACGCAACGGTTCATTTCCCAACACAACTGACAAAGCTGAAATGATGGACGACACACTTCTACACAACGGTACGGTTCAATAGGCAGATTTTAGACTTATCCATCCAGCACCAAGGCAGAGTTAACATATTGCTACAAAAAGAACTCATCAACAATGAAGCAACGAAGGCTTGCCTCACAAGGAACACAAGAACTCGATTCTTATAGAAAGAACTCAGGAATCTCACAAACAACCATGACATCAGCAGAAAAAAGAATGACAACCTAGAAGACAAGATTCTTTCCATTATAAATGGCTTCAAAAATTACAAGATTGCACATCTTACAATACCCAACGAACTCGGTACTACGACGAGCAAGATAGCAAAAAGGAACCTGGAGACAACTAGGCTCTGGAACGAGTACGTGTTCCAAATTGCTACTCGATAGAACAAACCACACTCAGCTACACTATTTTCTTCAAAGGACGGATGCAGTACATCCGAGGCGGAAGTCAGCAGCACGGCGGGACAACATGGAACAGGGAAGCCCAGCAGGCATCTATCTACGCAAGTCCGATGTGACATCGGATCAAGCGTTGATCTGCACTGGACAGTTGCAAGGCAGGCAAGGGGGATCTACCCAGAACTGCTAGATGAAGGAACGTATCCTGCATCACAAGACTTCCTCCAACTAACGCTACGTACCTCCTGGTACAATGCCGCTGCGAGATTAGTCTACCTCTAATCTCTATCACAAGACTCCCTCCAGCTACAACAAGATATACAAGAACTACAAGATACGCCTGGGGGCTGCTCTAATTCAGAAACTATCATATTCATGACTACGGAGATTGTAGACCACACAACAGAATGCTCGATGAATCAAAACAGCACACCAGGAGGGTATTTATAGACCAAAGAAGCAGTGCACATGGACCGAGAGCACCAATGGAACAAACCTAACAAAGGACATAGTAAAAAGATAGAATTCAATGAAAGAGTACTCAGGCGTGAAGGAACAGTACTCAAGGACAAGCATATTCGAAAGGATATACCAACACTGTACAACTCGTGAACAAATAGCATTTACACTCAACCACCACCATACAACTACATCTAACAATAGTAGACTACCAGAGAATATACCAAGACCCTACATATGAGTTCTTTCTGTATAAAAGAACCCGGATATATGCTCGGGGGCTGCAATAGGAGAGGTTTTCAGTTTTCAAACAACATAAGATTTAAGACCCTCCAACTTTTTGTTCCAAATAGCAAGAGGCTCAGGGGCTACACTCAGTGAGTGCACTTTTTTCTTTGAAAAAGCGCACGTCACCAAGAAGACTTCTTCAAGACTGCAATTTTCAAACAACATAAGATTCAAGACCCTCCAACTTTTTGTTCCAAATAGCAACAGGCTCAGGGGCTACACTCAGTGAGTGCACTTTTTTCTTTAAAAAAAGTGCATGTCACCAAAAAGACTTCTTCAAGACAAACCACTTCAAGGACTCACGACAAAAAGAACCCAGACCGAGCTACATCCGAGTTCTTTTTGATAAATAACCCGGGTATATGCTTGGGAGCAATTCGATGAAGAATCAGAACAATTTTCAAGACAAAACCCTCCAGCTCCTTGTTCCAAATAGCAAGAGGCTCGGGGGCTACACCCAGACGGATGTACTTTTTCTTCAAAAAAGCACATACCACTCAAAGATCCCAAGAAGCGCTACATGGTTTCACTCAGGAAAGCACTCGGACGACGCTTGTTCCTGCTCAGCAAGACCTGAAGGAACAAGATGAGGCTTCCAGAGCTCAACCATGAAGTGCTCGGGGGCTTGTCGATACGAGACCCACGGGATACCCCACAAGGAAGGGAGCAGATCTAGTCTAACTAGGACTTCTTTTCTGTAATCTTAATAGTAGTATTATTCTGTAATCCTACTAGGAACCTCATTGTAAACTGACTAGGACTCTGGCCTCCTGACTATATAAAGGAGGACGGAGTCCCTGGAACGGATAACACACAACACATTACAATCAATCCAACGCAAAGGCTAACGCCGACTGGACGTAGGGCTATTACTCGATAACGGTCGAGGGCCCGAACCAGGATAAATCGACTGTCTCTTGCGTTTACCGTCGAGTTCTGCATACGCTGAAGCCTGAACAAACTGCCCCGGGTACCACCGTGGCAGGCTATTGGTGGTGAAACATCGACAGACCCATACATAACATTTACATTTTCAGTACCCCTCTTTGCTTACATGGTTGTATTCTTTACAGAATACCTGTTTCTTTCTTAGCAGATGTATCTAAAGTGTTCTTCATTTTTTAGGTTGATATATTCAGACATGCTGCAGTTCTTATGGTGAATTATGTTGATGAAATTCGAACAAAGATTTTTAAGTTGGACTACCTGAATATTGGAGGTGGTTTGGGAATAGATTAACATCATACCATTACACTATAAGCTCACCATCCTTACCCATATACACTCGTTAGTAGATATCATTTCAATTATTTTGCTTAAACTGATCTGATGCTTTCAAAACCCATAATGGTGTTAATCCAGCATTACTTCACCAGATAAAGGTTCTCTTTTTAAATAAAAGTTTTACAATTTGTTTTACTAATCCATGTTCATTGTCTACATTATTAGGCCATATCCTACCAAATGCATCTTAGTGATTAGTAACCTTAGCTATTACATATTCTTATCGTGTTGGAATTGATGGCTGTGACATCCTTTTCATAGTTCGATAAAAAAGCCGATTTTAATTCTTTTGTGCAGACCCAGGAGTGGATGACGCACCTATTATTGTCGAGGTTTCAAAATGAATTTGATAAGAAGGTCAATTTTAGTTCTTTTTTGCAGACCCAAGAGTGCACGAGGCAGCTAATATTTTTAGAGGTTTCAAAATGAGAAGGAGCCATAGCAGCAGAACCCCACAGTGCCACGGTCAAAACTGCTCTCCTACTTGCTTGGTACTGGTGAAAAATGAATCTGCTCTCCATCAGCGTCCGATTACAGCTCCTGCACGTTCAAGGTTTGTGAAAAGAACTTTAACATGGAATAGAGCATTTCAAAATCTAAAACTTGATACTGATTTGATTTTATCATTGGTTTGGTTCTGAACCTTTCTTTCCTTTCGCATTCATATGTGTAGATTCGTAACTCAGTTTCTGTAAAAATATTGTGTGGCTGTGCAGCTAAGGTTCCCATTTGTGAGGCAGCAATTGTCCCTGGTGTTGCCTTACGGATTTACCGAACTTGACTAAAAATACAAAAGCCATTGGGATTATTTTTTCATGCAGCCACACCATCCCAGGCCACGTGCTCAGTCAGACATTCCCAAATAGGTACACCATGCCCCCTCTCTATAGATCGAAAAATATGGGTCAACCATGTTTCTTATAGGGTCATTTCTATTCTGTTTGCGCTTACTTGAGTATCATGAGTTCATGACCACGTTGATTATCAGAACTTGCAGGCCTATGATATAAGTACTCATGTGTTTCGTTGCACTAAATCCTATAATCCATGCTTCTCTGAACTTCTGTACGGCAAAGATAAATGATAATCTCAGGAATTCTCGCAAATTGCCGCACACTAAGCTAAGCTGATATGAAATTTTGTTCAGTTAATGTCTCTTTGCATCCATTCTAAGTTTACAGTGTTGCTAAAGAAAATACTAGATGGTCATTGTTCCATTCCAGAGGGGTGCAGCAGAGACAATTATTGCATATTATTGTGTCTCATAGGTGCACGACAAAGTATTAATTCGCGGTTATGGCTATTTAATATATATGCTCATCAACACTTACGGACTATGAGAATTGACAGTTATGGCTGTATAATATATCTGTGCAATGTGAACTCAGCTGCAAACTAAAGAACATAGTTTGTTTGGTTTCTATCTATAGATCATTTGCATAGTTTTTAGGTCAAAGTGTTTTTTTACATTTCTGTTGTGTTATTATTGATTGTGTTCTCATCTCCTACAACTAAAAAGAAAAAAAGTAAGACCACCATTTCGTGTGACAATCGTCGCTCCATCGATCCGCCCCTCCCCCTGCGATCCCCGCCTCCCGTCCGCGCGCAAGTCACTCTAAAAACGGAAAGCCACAATCACCGCCCCCACCCACTGTGTGGCAAGCGGCGGCCCGTGGGATCCAGTGGGTCGCACAGTGGGTGGGGGCAGTGATTGTGGCTTTCTGTTTTTAGAGCGACTTGCGCGCGGACGGGAGGCGGGGATCGCAGGGGGAGGGGCGGATCGACGGAGCGACGATTGTCACACGAAATGGTGGTCTTACTTTTTTCTTTTTAGTGGTAGGAGATGAGAACACAATCAATAATAACACAATAGAAATGTAAAAAAACACATCGACCTAAAAACTATGCAAATGATCTATAGATAGAAACCAAACAAACTATGTTCTTTAGTTTGCAGCTGAGTTCACATTGAACAAATATATTATACAGCCATAACTGTCAATTCTCACAGTCCATAAGAGTCGATGAACATATATATTAAATAGCCATAACCGTGAATTAACACTTTGTTGTGCACCTATGAGTCACAATAATATGCAATAATTGTCTCTGCTGCACCCCTCTGGAATGGAACAATGACCGTCTAGTATTTTCTTTAGCAACACTGTAAACTTAGAATGGATGCAAAGAGACATTAACTGAACAAAATTTCATATCAGCTTAGCTTAGTGTGCGGCAATTTGCGAGAATTCCTAAGATTAGCATTCATCTTTGCCGTACAGAAGTTCAGAGAAGCATGGATTATAGGATTTAGTGCAATGAAACACATGAGTACTTATATTGTAGGCCTGCAAGTTCTGATAATCAACGTGGTCATGAACTCATGATACTCAAGTAAGCGCAAACAGAATAGAAATGACCCTATAAGAAACATCCATGCACATCATCCAAAGATGGTTGACCCATATTTTTTTGATCTATAGAGAGGGGGCATGGTGTACCTATTTGGGAATGTCTGACTAAGCACGTGGCCTGGGATGGTGTGGCTGCGTGAAAAAAATAATCCCAATGGCCTTCGTATTTTTAGTCAAGTTCGGTAAATCCATAAGGCAACACCAGGGACAATTGCTGCCTCACAAATGGGAACCTTAGCTGCACAGCCACACAATATTTTTATAGAAACTGAGTTACGAATCTACACATATGAATGCGAAAGGAAAGAAAGGTTTAGAACCAAACCAATGATAAAATCAAATCAGTATCAAGTTTTAGATTTTGAAATGCTCTATTCCATGTTAAAGTTCTTTTCACAAACCTTGAACGTGCAGGAGCTGTAATCGGACACTGATGGAGAGCAGATTCATTTTTCACCAGTACCGAGCAAGTAGGAGAGCAGTTTTGACCGTGGCACTGTGGGGTGGTGCTGCTATGGCTCCTTCTCATTTTGAAACCTCTAAAAATATTAGCTGCCTCGTGCACTCTTGGATCTGCACAAAAGAACTAAAATTGACCTTCTTATCAAATTCATTTCGAAACCTCGATAATAATAGGTGCGTCGTCCACTCCTAGGTCTGCACAAAAGAATTAAAATTGGCTTTTTAATCGAACTATGAAAAGGATGTCACGGCCATCAATTCCAACACGATAAGAATATGTAATAGCTAAGATTACTAATCACTAAGATGCATTTGGTAGGATATGGCCTAATAATGTAGACAATGAACATGGATTAGTAAAACAAATTGTAAAAACTTTTATTTAAAAAGAGAACCTTTATCTGGTGAAGTAATGCTGGATTAACACCATTACGGGTTTTGAAAGCATCAGATCAGTTTAAGCAAAGAACAAGGATCACAAAAGATGCAACCACAAAAATTGGCACCTACAACTGAGGTGGGGTGTGGTCTACAGAAATTCAGCATGTTCTCTGAAAAGCGTGCAAAAACTTTGACAATTTTTTTTCTATATTTTCCTGAATTTTTTTGGCAATTCTGACGAAACCAAATAGGGCGGAGCCGAGTTTGTGTCGGCTCCAAATAGTGTCAAGAAGCTGCTGTAAAAATTTCAGATTTTTCAGATAAACGAGCGAAAAGTTATGCCTATTTTACCGAAGGTATCTCAAGGTATGTTTTCCGGGAGGCACAACACGGCGGCGGCAGTTAGGGCAAAGCGTCCCTAAACTCTAACACCGATCACAGGATCGTCACTGTAACTAACAGCAGTAGGTATTCGCCTGATGATGTAAGGAGGGCTGCGATGCAGGCAAAATAAGAGCGGCTGGCAACCTATCTAGGGTTTGCGCGGCGGCGAGAAGTTACACAAGGCGGCTAGCGGGGCAAGTCGAGTAATGTGGTGGCTTTGACTTGTTGTTTGGGAATGGTGGATGGGATAGCAGTAGAAAACAAAAATCACAGCAACGGGCGATTGAACTACGACCACGAACACAATCCTAAACCAGCAACAAGACTCGACCACGGACACAAACTCAACAACACGAATCTGAAATGAAATTGCAAAGGCACAAAGGGCGATAGGACAGCGGAAATTGAAATATTTTTGGGCTTTTTGTGGACTCTAGGTAATGAACAAATATGAATCTAAGGCAAACGAGATTATACCTCGCGGTAAACCTGAAATATCTGATACCAATTGATGAGTACAGGCCCGATCTTCCGAGAGGTAGCCGATAAGTTCGATTTGTGGAGATCTCGACGTTGGCGATCCGGCTTCAAATTAGACGTGATTCGAACCCTTCAACCATTACACCACTGCTCCGTTGGTTATCAACCAAGCACAACTTGATTGACCTCGCCAAGAAGGCTTTTCCTGCAAGCAAATCGAAGAGCACAAGCAAGAAGGTAAAACACGCAATCTGAAATTGCAAATATGAATGACATGAATATCAATAGAGGATTCAAGAACTCGGTTCCAAAGGACTAATCGACACAATGGAGGAGATCAAGAATGGGGGCCCTGGATCACTGTAAAAGGATTTGTCACCACAGTTACCATGAACGATTCAGTTTCTCGATGGAAAACTAAACTCTAAACAAAAACCCAATTGTGTAGCAGCGGCGGCGGCTGTGTTTATAGTCTAAGACTCGACCTAGGGTTGGGGACGGCCAGGGGTTGGGCACCCACAACTTGGGCTTAAGGCCCGACACGATACATGGCCAAGTTGGCCCAAATAGGTGACGCAGAATGATCCACGGACCTTCTGGAGCTGGGACCAGATCCAAAACGACAGCGTCGTCGTCCCCTTTCCAACGCATCTAAGAACGGCCCGTTTTGATGTCATATGAGAAAGTTTATGACCGAAACAGTGACGACGTGTCTGCTGAATCCGAGGGCGACGTGGTAGCTGAGTTGGGAACGAATTGCAACTTGGGGAAGACCATGGTGTCGGTGTGTCTAGCGTGGCGATGTCCTCATCAGGAATGGCCCTAGCGTCACCATGCCTCCATCTGAATAGGTGCTGCCCATGGTGGCGCCCATGCCCTTGGTAGGACGGGCAGACATGGGGGCCCAAGGGGTACCTTCGGTGGTCGCCGAGCAGCCAGCGATGGCAGCGACACCGCTACCAATGACATGGCGGATGGGGCTACCGACCACGCTCTTGGTGCCGACTATGGTAGGTGCGATGTAGCTGGCCATGACCCCACCAATTTAGGTGGAGGTGGCGACGGCTATGATAGGCGGGTCAGAGCCAAGCGCTATCATGGTAGCGCCTGAGGTACCGGTGTGACCCACGCCATCGATAGCCCAGGCGATAGAGTCTAGCATGGGCCGGATAGAGTAGGATGCGGCCGAGGGGTCCCTAGACATCGTGGTGCTAGGAGAGAGGTCAACACCTGTACCACTGACCCCTTCTATCACCAAAGGGGGCATCCCTGTGGGAATGTCGCGACGAGAGGGCTCGGCGGTGCTTGGAGTCGGCAGGGAGTCATCTCTAGCCCTTATGTCAGTGGGTGGCAACTCACCTATGCGGGGCAAGCCCCTACTCTAGTGGACAAATCCATAGGACCCAGCATCGATGCTCTTCACTCTCAATGATGCCGCCGAGAGCATGGAGCGGGAGAGCCTCGATGTGGGAGTCACATCCGTTCTCAAAGCGTCCATGTCAAGCTGGCCAGGTATTTGCTTGATCCTACTTCTCGGCCATTTTGTTCTCTGCATATTTTTGTATTCTAACCATCATCTTCTTTCAGTACCTCATCGCTCATAGCTGGGGGAAGTCATGGTTCCTTCATGAGCAGAAGGAAAACTAGGACCACCTCATTGAGGAGACGTGGCTGCGCGGGGACATGATGGCTCAGCTTGCTACTGCCCAGCAGAAGGTGGCTGAGCTGACTCCCTTTGCTGAGGAGGTGGGCAGTCTTTGGTCATGGGTGGCCGAGGCTTGTCGGCATGCTGACAAGGCCGAGAGGGCGTTCGAGGCCCTATCGGCGAGGTCACGGAGGGACGATGAGGAGGCCACCAAGGTCAGGAAGGAGAGGGTCGAGCTACTCTAGAAGGATGCCGAGACTCGCCAACGGATCCTCGACCTTCTAGTTGAGGTTGAGAAGGAGAGGGAGTTGAAGCTGGGAGCCAAGGAGAAGCTCGTGGCCCTAGAGAAGAGGGCAAGCCAACATGCCACGACGGTTTCCTAGTCGCGCAAGTAGCACAATGAGTTCTCCAAACCTCAAAGAGGCTCTAAGCATAATGTGGTGCACCTCACAAGGAGCGCGACCAAGCCTTTTGAGAGTGGGACCATGCCTACCAAGAGCGCGATGATGCGTAGCAAAAGGTCGGCTCCCTCTAGGCCAAGCACAGAATGGCGATGTCCTAGAAGCTAGAGGCCAAGAGCATTTCAGCCAGGATAGCCATGGACCTTGTCAAGGTGAGGAGCAATCTTTAGGAAGAGAGCAATGAGCTTGGTATCCTGAGTGCCACCCTTGAAGTGGTCTACGATGACCTTGAGGTGGTGCGGTCGGAGGGGACCAGCTCGCTCGTGGCCCATGCTATTGAGATCATAGCTCGGGTGCGCCAGCTTGAGAGGAATGCCCTTCAAGCCATGATGAATCAATCCTTCATGATTGCTCATTCTCACTATGGGGACAACATTGATCTGGAGGTGATGAACCATGGCTTCATGCCTGGCTATGAAGCACATGAGCTAGAGGAGATGGAGATGGTGGTGGCTCCCCTTTTATAGGACCTGGCGAACAGAATAGAAGACATAGTTCTCCCCCGAAGGGGTTAGTTAGTCAGATAGATCGTATGATCATTTTTGTCATAATCGAACAAATTGTCAACCCCTATGTATCGTTTAAACAAACTCATCATCTTGTCTTATTGCGAACAAATTTGTTTTTCCTCCCTTTTTATGTGTGAAAAGGGGTTCATGTGTTATGACCCTTCCATTTGTTAAGACCATAGGACCCGAGGTATAGGAGGAGAACTCTAATCACGCTGGTAAGCAAGAGTGCCAAAGCCACTGGGGCATAGGTCTCTTGCAGTCTGACCAGCCTTGCCTCAGCCGTTCATTTTCATAGACCTTGCCACTTGTTTTCTAACATGAGGAAGAGGTTGGGTGTGGCGATTATTTTAGAAAGGGTGTATTTATACCCTTATCAGCCCCGAGTGAGATCTAACCCCTTGTTGTTGCTAGGGTTGGGTGTCACTAAAGATCGTAGAGAGGATAGCGAAATTAGTAGGAGAAAATGTCTCTTATTTTCGCACGTACACCCTCCCTAGGTTCTAGGCCATTGTTCTATGACCACACGTTCGGTCTCCTTGTGAGTCCAACTTTCCTCGAGCCCCCGCACATAGCAAGGGTCCGATCAAGGGTCGGCTCGTCTTTGTGATTGTCGCCTCGTCCACGGTTTTTGCAACCAGAGGGTTGAGCTAATGTCACTTGCCCCGATGGCTCAAGTGACACGCTCAATGAGCTCACTAATGGGCATGTTCGAGTGGAATCTAGGTCTGTCATTTGTGATGGGGTCAGCATAGCCCTCATGTGGCATTCCACTGCTCCTTAACCCGCCTCCTAGCAGATGCTCAAGCCGTCCGAGGAGCGACTTAGGTGGCCCGATGGCCTCCTTACAATGGGGATTCTGTAGGGTCAGCTCGGGGTTAGGATCGAATGAGAATGTTGAGATAACCCTGTCCGCTTCTAAGCGGGTCGGGCGAAGGCCACTGGGGCTCATCTGCCTTTTCTCCCCTGGCTCAGTTCGACACAAGGCGGCCTCGGGCCCTTCATGGGCGGCCTTCGAACCTTGGTCTCCCAAGTTCAGATCAGGCGACTTGAGCCCCCGAGCCCTACGGGGCTCGGTAGGGGTTGGCCATATTTCATGCGTCACCCCATCCTTAGTTTTCGCAATTGGAGGGGCTGAGCTAACGACACTTGCCTCGATGGCTCTAGTGTCACGCTCGGTGAGCTCGCTAATGGGCATGTCCAAGTGGAATCCGGGTCCATCATCCGCTGACGGGGTTGGCATAGCGCTCATGTGGCAACCCACTACTCCTTAACCTGCCTCCCAGTAGATGCTTGTGTCACTTTGGAGCAAATCAGGTGGCCCACTGGCCTCTCCTCGATTAAGATTCTGTGGGTTTAGCTCAAGGTTAGGATCAAATGAGAAAGGTTTAGATGTCCCTGTCCACTTCTGAGCTAGGTCAGGCAAGGCTACTGGGGCTCATCTAAGTTTTTCTTCCCTGGCTCTATTTGATGCGAGGCGGCCTTGAGACCTTTGCGGACCAGCCTTCGAACCTCGGTCAGTTGTCGCTCATGTCAAATGAGACGGCTACCACTTTGTGACACGACGCGAAGCATTATGATGCAATAATTGCATATGCAATGCTTGGATGTATAAGATGAATGTATGAATGAACGTATGAATGAATGTATGAATGAATGTATGAATGAATGTACGAAGGAGTGTATGATTGAATGTATGAATGAATGTATGAATGTATGAATGAATGTATGAATGAATGTATGAATGAATGAATGAATGAATGTATGAATGAATGAATGTATGAAGGCATGTATGAGAATGGATGAACGAATGCTCATGTATTGGAAAAGTAAAGTGGGGGTTGGTAAAGTTACCTCGATGATTGGAGCGACGGGTTTGGGGAGCTTCTACTAGATATGTCCATGTGGTGTCCGGGTCTGTCGCCCGTGATGAAGTTGGCGTAACCTACATGAGGTATCCCACTGCCCTTTGCCCGTATCTTGGCCACAACCTATGTAACACCCTAGGTGTTTGGCTTCCACATTGCACTTGCATTTCATGAACATGAGCATCATTCACACATTCATGAGCTTATATTGCATGAAACATGTTTCAAAACATTGCAACATATTGTTATATTTCATGTGTGTTGTTTATTGAAATGAATAATGTGCAACACTCAAGTGCAACATGTGCAACTCACTTTAGTGAAAAATGGTTAGTTAGTACTATGCAACAAAATCATGAAACATGTGAAACATGACTTTGAAACAAAGGTAACATTTCACTTGTTTTTCCTTGTTTCAATACATGTGATGCTTGATTTTGTGTAGTCATTTTGGTGTGGCTAATTATCCTCTTAAACAACTTAGCTACACTTACAATGTCATTAGGAACAATGTTCATGTTGACCATGTTGCCTAATTATGATTTCAAGTAATGGTTTGACTTGTATTGACCCCAGAACTCTTTTGTTTGACTATTTAAAAAGTACAACTTAGAGTGTTTGCATGTCTGAGCAACCTAAAGTAAAGTTGTATCAAATTTTATAAGGAACAAAAGTTATTTTATAACCATCTCATGAAAATGTGCACAACATGCTCAAAAAGGTCCCACAAGTCAGAATTGGGGTTTGATTCAACACTTAGAAATTTTCTAAGTGTGAAAACTGAGTTTCAGTTTCATAAACTCAACTTTGGCGTGATTTTACTATGTATTTGTTGAGAATTAGTCCTTGGTCCTTTAATAGAAGTTGAAGATAGGAGTAAGGGCTACAACTTTCATGCAGACTATACTCGCTAATGAGCAACGGATTAGGAGACATAACATTGTCAAGTATTGCTGTCAGACTCAGATTTGAACCCTGAATCGGTGTCTACAGTGTAGACCGGCAACAGAGCATGAACGCCATGTGGCGCCGCATGTCGCTGGCCATCTGACCACGCAGGCTGCGATGGGCCTGAGCATGGCAATTGAAGCCCCTACACACGACCGAGAGCCCAACCTGCGCCCATTTCCGTTTTGCTTCTCCTTCGCCTCCTCCGCTCGCCCACAGCACCGAAGCAGCAGCGCAGCCTCCGCCATCGCCATAGCTAGTGCAAGCTCACGCCTCTTCGCCCCTTTGCCACCGCTGAAGCTCCACCGTAGTCCCCTTTTGCTCGTACACCTCGCCATTGAGCCGCAGAACCAAGGTAGCGGCCATATTGTCACTTCTGCCGCCACCGCCATGAGCGTGACCTCACCGGAGTTTGAGGCCGCCATGGTCGGGATAGCTAGGGTCCCTCTCATCCTCCTTTTCCTTCCTAGCTAGCTCTATTGTGATCTCATGAAGCTCGTACCAAGCTCGGAAGAGACAATGGAGGCTCGTCGTCGCTAGCACGGCCATCGGAGCTCCACCGAGCCGCCGTGCGCCATGGCCGCCTTACCTAGAGTCCATTAGAGCTTAGGTTGTGTAGGTCAATCAATGTAGGAGATCAAGGCGAACATGGAGGTACCCTCCTTATCGTCGGAGACACTGCCGTTAGCAAGCTACGCCGTGTCTGCGCCATCGCAAGCGTCGTCCCCTGTTCTGTGTCGATGATAGGCGGGGTCTACTGACATGTAGGTCCCTGCTGTCAGTCACTATGCTATAGAAAGCTAGTTCATTTGTTCTGATTTTGATGCTATTTTGTAAAATCTATATCTAGAGTTTTGTAGATCCAAATTGGGCGGTTCCAATTTTGTTAGAATCATAGTGAAGTGTAGTATTTAGGAAAAATATAACATGAACACTTGTAGTGGAAGTTTTGGATGAATTAAATAGGAACTTGAAATGTGTTTTTAAATGCATGCAAAATTGTTTAAATTATATCTTGAGTAAGCATGTGCATTCCCCGAGCATCCCTAACTTCATTCATGTGCATCCATGATATTTATCTTGCGCATTCATGCAATAGGTGTGCCAGAGGGAGTGACGCTGCTGGAGTTCGAGGGAGCGAGCCAGGAGGAGGAGCCCGAGGTGCAGGAAATCGATGAAGCAGCTGCCGAGGAGGAATTGCCCGAGTGCCCTGACCACCAACCATCCTCTTTCCTGAAAGGCAAGCCCCGGAGCATTCTAAGCCTCCCATGTTTTTACAAATACCTTGAGTATCTCTTATTGTTGATGATGCATTAAGTATTGGAATTGGTTGGAACCAATTGTTGCATTATATATTCATCCTTGTCCAGATATCGTACTTGAATCCTATTTAAGTTCAGGAATGGGTTAAATGCTTAGCCATGCTTAGTGCGGTAGAAGTCAGGTGATTTTCTGTCACCTACGAGCTTTAGGATGAGGTGGATCACGGTTGACTATATTTGCTATCGTGGAAAAGAACCATGTTAATAATGAATTAAGACCGGGCGGAGTCTTGTGTAGGTTTGGACATAGTGACTTCGTCTGTGTCGTTTAAGGACCGATACACTATAGGTCCTTATGTCATGTTGAACGCAGCCTAACACTTAGCTGGCCGGATAAGTCGTTCCGACCGCGAAGCCTAGTAGCTCGATTCAGGCCGGGGATGTGAGTAGGGGTCCGCAATCTGTTGATGATGCTATTTTGTAAAATCTATATCTAAAGTTTTGTAGATCCAAATTGGGTGATTCCAATTTTGTTAGAATCATAGTGAAGTGTAGTATTTAGGAAAAATATAACATGAACACTTGTAGTAGAAGTTTTGGATGAATTAAATAGGAACATGAAATGTGTTTTTATATGCATGCAAAATTGTTTAAATTATATCTTGAGTTTCTATGCTCTAAAAATTATGAAATTTTGTTGGTAAGTTATTCCTGCTTAGTAGAAGCTTGGGTAAAAATTTGAGAGTCATTGAATGTATGGTTTTTGAGTTATAGATTTTCCTTTTATCATTGAATGATCCTTGTGTGAATTTTTGTAATTTATCTATGAATCCAATGACCATGAAATTTTGTGGTGAATGTCCTAGTACCTTAAGGATGCTTGGAAAAATATAAAATATGTTGCTTGACACTTTTCACAAGGATTTCCTAATTATGTCATTTTAAACTATTATGTCTTATCATTTTTGTGTAGGATGTTATACTTGCTCAAATGATGTCAAATTTTTATAGCGGTCTACTTGGAGCATGTAGTACCTATTGTAATTTTTGTAGATTAAATGGTGTAGTTCTCATATATGTATATCATTTCTCTTAATTAATTAAATAAATTAAGAAAGGCATTAAAAGAAATGAATTGGTAGTGAACACTTTACTTTCTGGTGTTCTTGTGACATGTGTAATAAGTGGGTAGAGTTGGTTTTGTCCAATTAATTGTTTGTAACATAAGTTAATAAATATTTCCTGGCATTATGTCTTTCTGGACAGTTCTCGGGACTTTACAAAGTTCCCCATGATATTTTGGTTTGTTGGGAATCTGGTGAATACAAAAGTTGTAGATAACTTATGTATCTAGCTCCTGTCAAAATTTGGTGGCATTTGGCCTAGTAGTTTAGGATCTACAGCTGTTCAAATTTAGATCACAGTTTTGCTTGCTCTCTGTCTTGTTAGACCTGATTATGTGGTTCTGTAAATTCGACCTGGTAAAATTTGGAATCATGCCTTGAGGTCTAACAATGAATTGTAGGTAATTTCATAAGCTTTCCAAATTGTCTTGTTGCATGTCATTTGGAATTGTAGATCTTCAGTTATGGTCAGTTTACCGTACCATTGTATAGTCTCTGTTTCGCTGAGATATGAATGTTTGTGTGCATGCTTTGTTGCAATATTCTTGTTGATTGTTAGGTGCTAGCCTAACTTGAGAACATGCTTAGGTGCAGGTGCTAGGTCCTTAACTGAAGATGAGCAATTGTACATTAGATTGTATAAACTTGGTAAGTTAAAGTGATTTGAATAGAGACTAAGTCGGAAAATGCGGACTGCAGTAAGCATGTGCATTCCCCGAGCATCCCTAACTTCGTTCATGTGCATTCATGATATTTATCTTACGCATTCATGCAATAGGTGTGCCGGAGGGAGTGACGCTGCTGGAGTTCGAGGGAGCGAGCCAGGAGGAGGAGCCTGAGGTGCAGGAAATCGACGAAGCAGCCACCGAGGAGGAATTGCCCGAGTGCCCTGACCACCAACCATCCTCTTTCCTAAAAGGCAAGCCCTAGAGCATTCTAAGCCTCTTATGTTTTTACAAATACCTTGAGTATCTCTTATTGTTGATGATGCATTAAGTATTGGAATTGGTTGGAACCAATTGTTGCATTATATATTCATCCTTGTCCAGATATCGTACTTGAATCCTATTTAAGTTCAGGAACGGGTTAAATGCTTAGCCATGCTTAGTGCGGTAGAAGTCAGGTGATTTCCTGTCACCTGGGAGCTTTAGGATGAGGTGGATCACGGTTGGATATATTTGCTATCATGGAAAAGAACCATGTTAATAATGAATTAAGGCCGGGTGGAGTCTTGTATAGGTTTGGACATAGTGACTCCATCTGTTTCGTTTAAGGACCGATATGTTGTACGTCCTTATGTCTTGTTGAACGCAGCCTAACACTTAGCTGGTCGGATAAGTCGTTCCGACCGCGAAGCCTAGTAGCTCGATTCAGGCCAGGGACGTGAGCAGGGGTCCACAATCTTGATAGAAGTAAGGATGTGCGGAGAGCCATTGGCATAAGCCTAAGGGCGGGCTAAGTCACCGAGCACTCATGGCAGAGTGGTTCTCTAATTTTGCGGCACTGATCGGACTCGTGACTCCTAAATTATAGAAAAGGTGACTTGTTTGCGACCCTAACGGGGGAAGCAAGGTTTGTGTTAGGAATACCCCTCTAGCTGGATAGGAATCAATTCAAATCGCCGTCTCTCCCGGATAGTGAGAACTTGACTGAGCAGCGGCAACATAGATTCAATTAATCTAACGATATGGTTAAATGGATGATGATGATAATGTTGCCACGATTTATACCTGCTATGGTTATTAATGTTTGCATCTTAATCAAATGATTGCTTAGTACAGGTGCTAATATAGATGACAGATTAATGGCTAAAAGTCACTGCTAGTCTAGGTTAAGAGTTGATCATTATTACTTATGCTTTTTCGCAAAAAGAAAGTGTCGGCCAAATCCACTAAATTAAGCTATGCATGATCCTTGGTGTCATTTGTTTTGGTTTTCGACGGGTAAGTCTAGCTAAGTACATCCTCGTACTCAGGGTTTATTCCCTCTTGTTGCAGATAACCTTCTATATCAGGGCTTCTGTAAGTATTGTCTCCACCCGGCGGGTGATGAAAACTAGAGCATGGGCATGATCTCTGTTTCTCTTATCCAAATGCTTTTGCGGGTTGTGATCAGCAAACCAGTATTTGTATTTAAACTCGGGTGTGTAAGTTAAACTATTTGCTTCCATGTACTTTATAAGACTTGTGCTGTAATAACGACGACTCTGAGGTGATGTAATCTATTTGCAAACCGTCTGTGAAATCTTGTAACATATGATATGTTATGTTGAATTACTGTGATCTTGGTTCTATGCAAGTTGGTTTGAAATCCTTCGAGGTTTCAGTTGACTACCGGGTTTATATGGGCTCAAGTGCGTGAATTTGATCGTTTCGGTGATTGTTTTTTTTACTTGTGCTCTTATAAATTGGTCGGTTCTGTGACAACCTGAGCTATTCGATCGGCCTCGGGTGACCTGCTGACATCTCCTCGATCGAGACTCCATAGGTGGGCCTCTCTAAATCCTTCCGGGGAAGGTGGAGGCTAAAGCTTGGGATGCGAGGACAAAAACTCTGATCACGCTAGTGAGCAAATAATGTCATAGCCACTAGGTCGTAGGTTTCTTGCGGTCCAACCAGTTTCACTCAGTGTTTGTCTCCACATACCTTGCCTCTAGTTTTTTAATGTGAGGAGGGGTCAAGCATAGAGAGTGTCTACCGAATAGACATTCCTGCCATCCCCCAAGCGAGGCCCGACCCCTTTCCATTGCTAGGGTCAGGGACTCAACAACAAAATTAATTAGAGAGAACACACATAAAGTAAGAGTGACCCATCTCTCGGTAGTGGCCCAAATCATTCAGTCGACTTGGATGACCCGCAGGCATAGGACTTACCTCAATGGCATGAGTGATGGGTTCGGAGAGCTCTTATCAGCTATGTTCGAGTGGAAACCAGGTCCACCGTATGTGATGAGGTTGGCATAACCCACATGGGGCATCCTGCTGCTCCCTACCCATCCCTCGGTAGCGGCTAAGTCGTCCGGTCAACTTGTATGACCCGTTGGGATAGGACTTACCTACGAAGATAGAGGATGAGAACATCTTGGGCGAGAATTTACTTAGGCAGATAAGCCAGGTGGTGAACTTGTAAAAAATAGACAAGCTCTTAAATCTTGTTATGGCCAAATAACTTTTAGCCTTTCTCCCCTTTTTCGTATAAAAAGGTTAGTGCATTCCGACCCTTTCCATCGTTGAGGCCATGAAGCTTGGGGTGTGGGTGAATGGACTCTGATCACGCTAGTGAGCAAAGGTGTCATAGCCGCTATGGCATAGGTTTCATGTAGTCCGACAGGTTATACTCAGAGTTTGTTCCCGCAACCCTAGCTCCTAGGTCTTAATGTGAGAGGGGGTCGGACATAGAGAAATGTTTGCTAGGTGGATATACTCTTAGACGTGCACCGACTCTTGCCGTAGCTAAGGCCAAAAAGCCTAGGGTGCAGAGAAAGACTTTGATCATGCTGGTGAGCAAAGGCGTCGTAGCTGTTAGGGGCGTAGGTTTCTCATAGTCTAACCAGTTATACTCAAGGTACTTTTCTGCAAACCTTGCCTCTAGGTCTTAATGCGAGAGAGGGCCGGGCATAGAGAATGTCTACCAGATAGGTGCGCTCCTATTAGCCCTCGAGTGAGGCCCAACCCTTTGTCATTGCTAGGGTCGGGCGTCACTAAAGATTGGGGAGTTCGATGACAAAACTAATAAGAGAGAGTGTGCATTTATTAAGTGTAAAAGTGATGTAGCAGCTCAATGTTCCAGGCATTGACGAAGACCTTGCCGTAGATGGTTTTGAGCTTGTAGGCGCCTAGTCGGAGCACCTCCGCAATGACATACGGTCCCTCCCATGGTGGAGAGAGCTTGTGGTGGTCCTTGTTGCTATGGATGAGGTGGAGCACCAGGTCACCGATGTTGAAGGCTCGACCCCGCACTCAATGGTTGTGGTACTAGCACAACACTTGCTGGTACTTGCCCGAGTGGAGGAGGGCAACATTGTGCGCTTCATCTAGCTAGACCATGGCATCCTCAAGAGATGCCTCAGCCCCTTGTTCATCGTATGCCCTGACCCTTAGCGCTCCATAGTCAAGGTCAGTCGGGAGGGCGGCCTTAGAACCGTAGACCATGAAGAACGGCGTGTAGCCGGTGGCCTGGCTAGGGGTTGTCAGGCTCTAGAGCTCCATGGGAAGTTCGGCGACCCATCGTGTGCCAAACTTGTTCAACCGGTTGAAGATCCTAGGCTTGAGGTCTTGTAGGCCCATGTCGTTTGGGCGCTCAACCTACCCGTTCATGCGGGGGTGCGCTACGGCGGTCCAATCGACATGGATGTGGTATTCTTCATAGAATTGGAGGAACTTCTTTCTAGTGAATTGCGTGCTGTTGTCCGTGATGATGGAGTTTGAAACCCCAAAGCGATGGACAATGTCGAGGAAGAACATCACGGCTTGCTCAGACTTGATTGTAGAGATCGGTCGAGCCTCTATCCACTTTGTAAACTTGTCTACGGTGACAAGCAAGTGGGTATAGCCCCCAAGCACTCTTTTGATGGGTCCAACTAGATCGAGCCCCCAGACCATGAACAGCCACATGATGGGGATCGTCTAGAGCGCTTAGGCCGGTAGGTGGGTCTGCCGATTGTAGTACTGCAACCCTTCATAGGTGCGTACAATCTGTTCAACATTGGCTACTGCGGTCGGCCAGTAGAAGACCTATCGGAAGGCATTTCCGATGAGGGTCGGCGGCGCGGCATGGTGACCTCAAACCCCACCGTGGATGTCGCTCAACAACCGCTTCCCCTGCTCGATAGGGATGCAACGCTGTAGGATCCCAATGTGGCTGCACTTGTAGAGTTCACCCTCAATAAGGATGAAGGACTTTACATGATGTGTGAGCCGCCAAGCTTCTGTCTTGTCCATCAGCAGCGCCTCATGAAGGAGGTAGTCGAGGTAAGGCATCTTCCAGTCGACTAGAGGGTCAGACTCTATCGCTGGATCCTCATCGAGCTCCATGACTTTGGGGTCAGATGGAGTCGATGGTTGGTCAGTCCCTGAGCCTAGGGTAGGGGGCCTGTCACCGGCTTGTTCTGGCTCCTCATAGCGGACCAAGGGTTCATGCGGATCACTAGCGAAGACGCCTATCAGCACCGGCTCTCGACCAAATGCCACCTTCACCAGCATGTTGGTTGCCTCATTAAGATGCCTTGGGATGTGATTGAGCTCGAGGCCATTGAACTTGTCCTCTAGCTGGCAGACTTCTCGGTAGTATACAGCCATCTTGGTGTTGTGGCAGCTTGACTCCTTCATGACTTGGCCGATGACTAGCTGGCAGTCACCCCGGACATTGAGGCGTCGGATACCGAGCTCAATGGTGATGCATAGGCCATTGATGAGCGCCTCATATTCGGCCACATTGTTGGAGGAGGGTAAATGGATGTGAACCATGTACCTCATGTGTACCCAAGGGGCAAAACAAAGACCAGCCCTACACCGGCACCTTTCTTCATCAGTGATCTATCGAAGTACATCGTCCAGTACTCCTAGTCAATGACTACTGGCGGCATTTGGACCTCAGTCCACTCTGCAACAAAATCTACCAGCACTTTGGATTTGATGGCCATCCGGGAGGCATACAAAATGCACTGACCCATCAGCTCAAGTACCCACTTCATGATTCTTCCTATGGCATCCTAGTTCTGGACCACCTCACAAAGGGGAAAGGATGTCACGACCGTCACCGGATGTGACTTGAAGTAGTGGCGCAGCTTCCTCTTGGCGATGAGGACGGCGTATAGGAGCTTATGGATTTGGGGGTAGTGGGTCTTGGAATCGGATAGGACCTCGCTAATGTAGTACAAGGGATGCTGTACTTTGAGGTCGTGGCCCTATTCTTCTCACTCCAATACCAGGGTAGCGCTGACCACTTGCGTGGTGGCCACAATGTAGAGCAAAAGCGGTTCTCCATCGGTCGGAGGGACCAAGATCGGGGCCTTCATTAGGAGCTGCTTGACCATGTCAAGCACCTCCTAGGCCTCGGGCATCCATTCAAAGCGGTCGGCCTTCTTTAGAAGCTGATAAAGGGGGAGACCTCGTTCACTGAGGCATGAGATAAAGCGGCTGAGTGTGGTGAGGCACCCTGTAACTCGCTGTACCCCTTTATGTTCTGAATCAAGCCCATCCTTTTGATGGCCAAGATATTCACTGGGTTGGCCTTGATGCCATGATCGGAGATGATAAAACCCAGCAGCATACCCCTCGGGACCCCAAAAACACACTTCTCGGGATTGAGCTTAATGTTGTTCACTCGAAGTTTGGCAAAGGTTTGCTCAAGGTCAGCTATGACCTGGTCAGCCTGTTTGGACTTGACCACGATGTCGTCTATGTAGGCCTCTATGGTTCACCCAATGAGGTCACCAAAACACTTGAGCATATAATGCTGGTATGTAGCCCCAGCATTCTTTAGACCGAACGGCATTGTGATGTAGTAGAACAATCCGAATGGGGTACCCAGAGTATGCATCAAGGAAGCAAAGGGTTTTGCACCCTGAGGTGGAGTCAACTACTTAGTCTATCCATGGCAAAGGGAATGGATCCTTTGGCCATGCTTTGTTGAGACCCATATAGTCAACACACATCCTCCATTTCCCACTCTTTTTTTGTATAAGAATAGGATTTGCTAACCACTCGGGGTGGTACACTTCCTTAATGAACCCGGCCACCAAAAGCTTTGCGATCTCCTCGCCGATGGCCCTAAGCTTTCCCTTGTTGAAGTGATGCAAGTGTTGTTTCACCGGCTTGGAGCCTGGCTTGATCTTCAAGGTGTGCTCGGCGACTTCCCTCGGAATGCCTGGCATGTTCGAGGGCTTCCACGCAAAGATGTCTTTGTTGGCGCGAAGGAAGTCAACGAGCACGCTTTCCTATTTAGAGGAAAGTGCAATGCCAATGTGCACCACCTTGCTCTTGGAGCCGCTTGGGTCTATGAGGACCTCCTTAGCGCCCTCCACTAGCTTGAAAGACCCAGTCGACCACTTGGGCTCAGGTGCTTCTTTGATGACCTCCTTCCTGATGGCCGCAAGCTCCTTGGAGGTGACGATTGCCGTGGCGTGATTGCAGCACTCAACCTCACACTTGTAGGCATGCTGGAAGGAGGTGGTGACGATGATGACCCCGCCTAGGCCCGACATCTTTAGCTTTAGGTAGGTGTAGTTAGGGATGGCCATAAACTTCATGTAGCATGGATGTCCCAAGATGGCATGGTAGGTTCCATGGAATCCCACCGCCTTGAAGGTAAGAGTCTCCATCCTATAATTGGATGGATCCCCAAAGCTAATGGGCAGATTGATCTGCCCAAGTGGCATAGCCTACTTTCTAGGTACGATGCCATGGAAAGGTGCTCCGGCCGAACAGATGCATGATCGATCGATGCCCATGGCATCGAGGGTCTCAGCGTACATGATGTTAAGGCCGCTGCCTCCATCCATCAGTACCTTGGAGAGCCACTTCATGCCGATGATTGGGTCGACCACAAGCGAATATCTCCCCGGCTATGGGATGGTCTATGGGTGGTCGGTCAATCAAAGGTTATGGCGGCTTCCAACCATTGGAGGAAAGTAGGCGTGGCTGGCTTGGCCGTATAGACCTCATGGCGAGCAAGCTTCTGATGACGTTTGGAGTCGAAGGCTGCCTACCCTCCAAAGATCATTAGGCAGCCATCCGGCATCAAAAAGCCACCATCTTTCCCCTTGCCATCGTCCATGGTCAGGTTGGGGTCCTTCCCATGCTCCCCCCAATTGCAGGATCCAGATAAGAACCGCTTCATGAGACCGTAGTCCTTGTATAGATGCTTGATGGGGAAGGCATGGTTTGGGCATAGCCCCTTGAGCAGCTTCTCGAAGTGGTTCGAGGTGACCTCCGTGGGCTTCCAACCCTCCCTACGATCGGCGATGGCCACGAGTGAACCCTCATGTCGCTACTTGTTCTTATTGCTAGGACAGTTAGAGGCGCCCTCGCCGGTGTCCTCGTCCGGCTTCGCCTTGCCTTTGAGGCCGTCAAAGATCACTTCGACTGCCTCCTCACCCAAGGCTTGGCTATTGGTGATGTCGAGGAGTTCCTTGGTGGTTCACAGGCCCTTGCGTCCTAGCTTGTGAACAAAGGACCCGCAGGTGGTCCCAGATAGGAAAGCTCCTATAATGTCGGCATCAGCGACGTTAGGCAGCTTGTTGCACTACCGGGAGAAGCACCAGATGTACTCACGAAGGGTCTCTCCAGCCTTTTGTCGGTAGTTTTTGAGATCCCAGGGGTTTTTAAGATGCTTGTACGTGCCCTGGAAGTTCCCGACGAAGATCTCTTTCAGGTCCACCCAACTTTGGATTCTGTTGGACATAAGGTGTTCCAACAAAGTTTGTGCCAAATTGGCTAGGAACAATGGAAGGATGTGGATAATGAAATCATCATTATTCGCCCTATTGGTTTGGCAGGCAGGCCGATAATCCTTGAGCCATAGTCCGGGATTTGTTTCCCTAGAGTATTTTGGGATATTGGTTGGTGGTCGGTACCTTGGTAGGAAGGCAACATTAAGGATATGTCTGTCAAAGGTCTAAGGTCTCGGCAAGCCAGGGCTTGGGTTTTGGTCCTCACCGCTGTCGTAGAGCCCACCCTATCGAGGGTGTCGTGCGCGTCACGGTTGTGGCCGAGACGGTCATGCACTGGAACCGTGATGCGTGGTCTGCTACCCTGCGGCGCCTGGTGGACTGATGTGTCTTTGTCGGGTCACTTTGAGGGAGTGCACTAGCTAGCGTTCAGCTCACATCGCTAAGACAGCTAGCTCCCGCCCTGCTGCATAGCCGCACGCTCGAGCAGCGTGCAAATCTCGTGGTGGGCCCAACGATCCTCGAGCATCATGGGCCCTAGAAGCCCATGGAGCAAGGCGCCACAGCAGCGATGTTCTGGCTCGCCTGGGCAAAGTGTGGGAGGGCTTCATCATCCGTGATGATCCTCTGGTTCACATCGCGGGCCATGGTGCACACGCGCCCACCGTCTCCATGGTGCTCAATCTCTTGATCGAGCTCCATGCGTTACTGCTCAAGTTGGAGTCATGCTTCATTGAGCTCTCGATGCTAGGTCTTCAGCTGCTCCACCCACAAGCAAGGTGGGGCTCCTGCATCTCCCTTGACCTCATCATCGAGGTCGTTTGTCGGGGTAGCCTCCTCCTCATGGATGTTTCGATGTGTTCGTCAGGGGTACCTACCATGAAACATTCACAAGAGGGGTGATGGCTTCCCCTGCTAGAGTCAGAGGTGGAGGGCGACTCTATTTCTCCCACGAGGAGGTCATGGAAAGACTCGGTGATGTATTCGGTCACCCCCATAAACTTGTCATTCGCGGGGGATGGAGGCATGCGTGGCACCACAAAGTGTCCAACGGTCTCTATGGCATTGTGCAGACCAAATGGGAGCACTATCGGGCACTTTGGATGAGGTATTCTGGGGAGAGGGGTTCTCCCCCTACGAGCTATGCCATGACATTGGTGAACGAGAAGGTGAGGTGGCATAGGTCCTCCCAGGACGGTCGGTTCCCAAGAAGTCATCGAGCTGGCGCTCTAGCCTTCTGTAGTCGAAGCTAAGGAGATAGCTGCTCCTGGGGTTATGGGCCTTCGATGCATGTAGCCGGAGCTCCTCAAGCGCCTCGGTGATCATGTCAAGGCCAGTGGAGTGGAGAGGCTGAATGAAGACCGATGCCCGCATCAGCTCTCCCTCTGTCGTGATGATGAAGTCCAAGTCCCCAAAATGCACGTGCGCCCCCGAGACCCAGGTGATGTCATGACTAGCCATCTGAGGCCTAGTGTTGATGTTGAGATGCACAAAAGGCCCCTACTTGGCGCGCTAACTATCGGTGTTTTGAGTAAACACCAACGAGTAAATTTCTAATATTGCGCATCTGGCTTAGATGGTGTGCTAAGAGGACACGAGGTTTATACTGGTTTGGGCAGAATGTCCCTACATCTAGTTCATTGCTGCTGCTCATGTTACTAGCACTAAAAAGTTCATAGTAGGGCTTACAAATGATCGAGAGAGGGATAGTCCCAAGTCTCTGGTGGAAAGAATGAATGGGTACTGAGAGCTCAGTCGCTGCTCAGCTATGTGTTCGAGGTTCGATGCTAATGGTTCTGATCTGATATGGTGCGATAAGCTCTCGTGTCCCTTAATGGGATGCCCTGCTTTCCCTTTTATAGGCCAAGGGAAAGCATGAGTTACAACAGGAGAAAAGAGGAGAACAAGAGGAAGAGGAAGTCCTTCGGGGTCACTAGGCCTTTCTTTTCCTTTGTGCTAGCCCTGCTAACATGGTAGGTGGTGATAGGGATAGCTCCACGCCGGGCGCCTGTCTGTTGATGATGCCATGCCCTGGTGTTGTCAGCGGGTCGTAACGTCCCACTCCACCCCAGCGGGTGGCACGGTGAACCAGCCTGCTGATCAGCGGCCGTATAGGGAGTAGGCAGCATAGTGACCACATGTCCGTCACTGTGGGTGATGTGAGTTCCCTAGAATGACATGTCATGGGGATAGGTCGTGTTGAGACATGACCACTCCCTTCACCATGCTAGAAGTTTGACCTTGGGTTGTGATGTAGACAAGGCCTGATCTTCCAAAAGGTATGATAGCGTCAATTGGTGGAGACTTGACATTCATGATCTAGGCGTTGAACCAAGACAGATTCAGACCCCTGCAACCGTTACACCACTGCTCCATTGGTTATCTACCATGCGAACGCGATTGACCTCGCCGAGAAGGCTTTCCTGCAAGCGAATCGAGAACACAAGCAAGAATGGGTTGAACGCAATTTGAAATTGCAAATAAATATGAGGCTTATGATAACGAGAAGGAGTTCAAGTCTTTATTTGAATGGACTAATCGCCATAGGCGAACAAGATCAAGAACTGGGGCCCTAGTTCACAGCAAGCGGCCTTGGCGGCACAGTTGCAGCAAAACGACGTCTGTTTCACGAGGAAATCAAGAACTAAACAAAACCCAAACCCTAAAGAGAGCGATGGCTACTAATTATAGAGTCTTGGATGTCACCCCCTGGATGCGCCCCCTAATGGGCCCAAACACGATACACGGTCCAACGGACCAAAAGACAGTGTCGCAGCACCCTGGAAGATTCTGGATGCTAACTTTTTTCAATGATTCCCGTTGATTCCGAAGGGCTTTTGATGTGAGACCACTTCCATTGGCTTCCTTATCTAATTAGCTTTCCATCCATATGTGGATCATTGAAAACGGAGCCCATACGCGCCTGTGTGACTAGTTTTATGACAGACTAGTCCTAGAACCCGAGATGGGCTCGAACTTGATTTGGGCCTCCACCTTGGTTACTCGAACCGGATGAGCTTTGGGCCTCCTTCTCGGTTAGGATAACCTCACTGATCTCCTCGGCCTCTATCTCCAAGCATGGTCATATGAATGGAGCTCATGTCCTTATCATCCTCCCTTTCTTGATGAAAAGCTATCATCGGCGTCGATTGTGCTTGAAACTAATCCTACAAACACAAAGGAGAATGGGGTTGAGAAGACAAAGGGAACTAAAATAATTGTGAGAAGGAACATGACCATGTTTCCAAGTTTCTAGCGTGTTATCTCGCATAAAAATTTCAGCCAGCATGTGGACTCCATGATGCGAATACACACGATGTATGTCAATACTATCCTACAAAAGATTAGAACTAACCAAAGATAATGCAGGAATAGATGGTCCAACAGACATAGATAGCAACCAACAATGGTCCCCTTCTTGGATTGTTTCTTTGAGGAACATGAGAAAATGTTTGTATTATTATGGCTGCCCTCTAAACGATCATAATCTTGTACAACAAAAGAAGAATTCATATTACTACGAACGTATACTCGACGTATCATATATTATCCTTTGTTGTTATATTTGCCAATAACATGATATGTGTGTTTAGAAAACCAAGACAAATCAGCATATCTAAAAAGGCTCTCCTCCAAACAATCTAGGTTACACAAACATCAAATTTAATGTAACCCAAAGTATGTAAAGAAGACAACAATTTCAGCTCATCAAATTCACTAGCATTATGAATAACAAGTCTATTTTTAGCACAAGTGTTCGATTTCAGCACATATATAGCATGATCATTCTTCAATAATTGCATGGGTATAACATAAATATCATCATGCAAGTCATCTTCATCACAAGGAACATCAAGCAAATCATCTTGTGACAAAGGTAAATCAAGCGAAGGCTCCACTAAAATTTGCTCTATCATAGCATGATTGGTGGAAAAATTCAGCACATTAAGAGAACTCTCACCTTCCATGAGTTTAGCATCATGGGCATTACCTTTGCTCTCACATTCAGTAGGAGTAATAGTTGATGGTTCTAAATTTGCACATGAGGCTGTGAGCATCTCATTTTCTATCACGTCATCCTCGCTCTTTTGTACATTGTCCTGCAAAAGGTTAGGCATAGCAGGAGGAATAACAAGATATTGATCTAGTTGATGCACCTTATCATTTGAATTAATTACAAGAGATGGATTATCAAAATTTTCTCTCATAAGATCTTTCATATCATTCCATGTGTGAGGTTTATCTGAAAAACTTAAAGACTCCCACCAAGTTGATGCAGATTGTCTTAAAACACTAGTTGCATTTTTAATTTTCCTCTGTTCGCACATATAACTTTATGCAAAAATATTATCTATTTTAGTTTCCCACTCAATGTACTCATTAGCATCAATACCATCAAAAGTAGGTGGAAAAGAAAGAATAGATTGACCTACGGGAGGAGGTGTAGCAGCAATAGTACATGGCTCATACATCATTGATGTCTCATATCGGTACGTGTTGTAACCTGTCATTGTTAGCATCAAACAAGAAAACACAGAAGTATGTATTTTCCTATCAGCTACTATAGGATGTAGTCAAGGAGTAAAGTCACACACTCTTAAGCATCTTACCATGGTCTTACAAGTGTTCTTACCAAAGCAACAGGCGGTGCAATCGATCGGTAACTGTGATACCATTGTAGCTTGAGTGTAACAGTTGCAAGGCGAACCTGTACTTGGTTAGAAGAAAGTGGACCTTGGACAGGCATAATATAGTAGCAAGGAATAGCAATAATTTAATTAAAAAATTGCAAGATTGAAAAGTAGTCTCAAGCTAGTATATGTCGCCAACCTAGACTCGTCCTGGACCTAGTTCAACAAGCAACAATATCTCAGCACAAGGACTAAACAGGATGCAAGCACTTCTGAATTTTTTCACTCTTTTTTTCTTTCTTTTTTGGTGTGGCTCTTTTGTTTTTCTTCATTTTTTTGCACCTCTTTGCCTTTTTTTGTGTGGCTTTTTTTGCATGTTTTGCCTTTTCCTTTTTTTTAATCTCAAATAATGTGCCATAAGGAACAAGAAATAGAACTGAATGATACACGACTGGAAAAGTGATCACCAGATAACAAATCTTCTAGCTTCAACGCACTAAGATATCTTCCACAAATATTAGAGTGTAGCAGATGGCAAATATAAGCACATAATCTGTACGTGGTGTGCTACTATCAACGTGACCATAAGGGACTCCTTCAAGGCAAAGAAAGGTCATGTGAAAATCAAAAGGGAAATAATTCTTTCCTGTGTTGATTGGCCAGAAATAAATAAACAAGGATATTCGGCCACAGATCATGCCTAAACTGCTATGCTCTTTACTATTTTGATTGAGGCACAATATATTCTTGGAAAGAAAAATGATGGCACCTCCAACAATAAAAACCGATCTACAATATGTTTATGCTCTAAATTGTTGCTCGTATAGCATAATAGAACTAGTGTACCATGGAACACCAAGGAGACCTAGACACGATGAACACGACACGCGAGGGATGACCGTTTAATAAAGCAAACTAAAATTAAAAAATATTGCAAGGCATAAAGGGGTTGTAGGATATGGAATATGTGGCCGTGTATATTTTTTTGGCTTTTTGTGGACTATAGGTAAAACAAAAATAGTAACAATCTAAAAGGGAAAATAAAAGTATATCTAACGGGCAACAAGGTCTCTGATACCACTTGATGTAGACAAGGCCCGATCTTCTGAAAGGTATGATAGCTTCGATTGGTGGAGACTCGACGTTCATGATCTAGGCTTCGAACCAAGACTGATTCAGACCCCCGCAACCATTACACCACTGCTCCATTGGTTATCAACCACGCGAACGTGATTGACTCCGCCGTGAAGGCTTTCCTGCAAGCGAATCAAGAACACAAGCAAGAACGGGTTGAACGTAATCTGAAATTGCAAATAAATATGAGGCTTATGATAACAAGAAGGAATTCAAGTCTTTATTCGAAAGGACTAATCGCCACAGGCGAACAAGATCAAGAACTAGGGCCCTAGTTCATATCAAGCGGCCTTGGCGGCACAGTTGCAGCAAAACGACGTCTGTTTCATAAGGAAATCAAGAACTAAACAAAACCCAAACCCTAAGGGGAGCGACGGCTGCTAATTATAGAGTCTTGGATGTCACCCCCTGGACACGCCACGTAATGGGCCCAAACACGATACACGGTCCAACGGACAAAAAGACGGTGTCGCAGCACCCTAGTAGATTCTAGATGCTGATTTGTTTCGACTATTCCTTTTGATTCTGAAGGGATTTTGATGTGAGACCACTTGAATTGGCTTCCTTATCTAATTATCTTTCCATCCATATGTGGATCGTCAAAAACGGAGCCCGTACGCGCCCGTGTGACTAGTTTTATGATAGACTGGTCCTAGAACCCGAGATGGGCTTGAATTTGATTTGAGCCTCCACCTTGGTGACTCGAACCGGATGAGCTTCGGGCCTCCTTCTTAGTTAGGACAACCTCAATGATCTCCTCTTCCTCTATCTCCAAGCATGGTCATATGCATGGAGCTCATGTCCTTATCAGGTTGTACTTTCTAGCCCATAGTGGTTGGTGGCGGTGTGAGCTTCCATTAGGAGTCATGCCTAAGGGATCAGGTGACATGAAGCTAGCCCTCAGATGTCGAGCGAGGTGGAGCCAACCCTCAGATGTTGGGCAAGGTGGAGCCCACCCTCAGGGGTCAGGTGAGGTGGAGCCCATGGCCTCAGTGTCAGTTGAGGTGGAGCCTGTCCCTAGAGGTCGAGCAAGGCGGATCGCACGACCTTGGGGTTGGGTGAGGCAGAGCCTGCCCTTGGAGGTCAGGCGAGATGGAGCCTGTGACCTCGGTGTTGGGTGAGGCATAGCCCATCCCAAAGGTCAGGTGAGGCGGATCGCACGACCTTTGGGGTTGGGCGAGGTGGATCTCGCCCATAGAGGTCTGGCGAGGCGGAGCCTACCCTTAGAGGTCTGGCGAGGCGGAGCCTACCCTTAGAGGTCAGGCGAGGCAGAGCCCATGGCTTCAGTGTAAGGCAAGGCGGAGCCCACCCCTAGAGGTCGGGCGAGGTGGATCGCATGACCTTGGGGTTGGGCGAGGCGGAGCCCGTGGCCTCCGAGTTAGTTAGAGCCGTAGTCGCATCCTTGACTGCCTGGATGGATTAACATATAATGACCATTATCCCCTCCTCCTTGGGTACCCTAGTATTGGTCCCCGACAGACACCAAGGATGAGCTTGAGGAAGAGGTCGAGCCTTTTGAGGATGACCATGGTGATGATATGTCCGACATCGATAGCGACCACCCCGAGGAGTAGCTTAGCTATAGTATCTAGCCAAATGTGCTAGCTCTCTATCTTCGATCCTTTATGTAATGAACACATAATTTAGGTTTCGATCTCATGTTGTACTCCTTTGATGCAATCTTGGAACCTTGCATGTTTAATCTATGTCATTGTTGAACCTTAATAAATGTCTAGTTTGTGTGATGGCAAGTATTTAGCATGTATGGGAATGCATTGCGTGATCTCTAAGTAATATAATTGGTGATGTTGTGTTGTGGAAATGGATTATTATGCCTCTGTTTTATTGTATGAATGTAAATTCTCTCCAGTAAATTCAGTTTGGCATAATTATATCATTCCTCTACAATTTTTTTGACATCATCAATAATTACTTGTGGTTGTAATTCTGCAGATGACGCGCACCCGTAGGGGAACTTGTGGAGATGATGCAGGTGGTAGTGGTTCCCATGGCAATAACAATGGGGACCTCCCACCACCACCGCATCCCACGCCAGCAGAGATGATGGCCCAGCTCATGGAAACCCAACGCTCCATGGGAGAAGTGTTGCGCGGTCTTGCACAGAATAATGGCCATTGACGAGGAAGGGACCAATACCAAGGACCTAAACCTAACTAGTTCAACAATTTTAAGGACTTTCTTGACACCAAGCCACCTATCTTTAAGCAAGCAAAGGTGCCATTACAGGCATATGAATGGCTGAATACAATTGAACAGAAGTTCCATCTCTTCAGGGTCCTAGAGCACCTGAAGGCATAATACGCATCACACCAGCTGCAAGGGCCTGCAGGCATTTAGTGAAGTCATCATCGATCCACTTTGCCTGAGGATGCTCAAATTACCTGGAACCAGTTTAAGGCTGCATTTAGGGGACATTATATTCCCCCGAGTCTTATGAGCATGAAACATATAGAATTCATGAGGCTAACATAGGGTACCAAGAGCCTAACTGAGTATCTGCATGCCTTTAACAATCTGTTAAGGTATGCCATAGAGTTTGTTGACACTGATGCAAAGAAGATTGCTAGGGCTTAGTCCGAAGCTGATGAAGACTCTAGCTAACAGCAAGTGTGTCACTTTCAATGAGTTTGTTAGTGATGCTTTAACTCAAGAGAATCAGAACAACATCTATTCAGCATCTAAGAGTCATAAGAGAGCTTATGAAGCAGGTGCATCTCAATCAAAAGCTCCTATTGCTGTGAGACCTCAGTTCTGCCCACCTGCTCCAAAGTATAGACCACCTTAGAAGAAGGTACAGACCAGTCAGACCCAAAAAGTGTATCGCAAGGCCTTTTCTGTTGCCCTACCAAAGGGTAGCACAAGACAAGGAAGCTCCAGCGTTCCACCTAGCAGCATGCCATGCTAGAACTGCAACAAGACTGGCCATTGGGTAAGAAATTGCCCCTATCGCAAGAAGAACAACAACCAAAAGCATGGTAATCCAAATGCACATCAGGGACATGTATACTATACCACCCTAGAAGAGATCCCTTCAGGTGAAGTTGTTACTATGGGTACGTTTCTTGTGAACCAACACCCAGTAGTTGTTTTATTTGATTCTAGAGCCTCACATTCATTTATGAGTCAAATATTTGCATCCAAGCATGATCAAAGGGTAGTTACTATAGATAAGGGTGGTTATTGCATAAGCGCATCTAGAAATAATATCTCTATGAACTAGATAGTCAGAGATGTGCGCATCTCAATAAGCAATCGAGAGTATACCTTAGATCTTGTGGTATTGCTAGGGGTGGGAATAGATGTAATCTTGGGTATGAAATGGATGAGTGGCCATGGAGTTCTCATTGACACTTTGACTAGAACCATCATATTGAGGGAACCCCAGAGTAACGATGCTTTCCTAGTGCCACTTCCTAGGAGATTTTATCTCCAAAACTTAGCCCATGCTATTCAGACCACAACCCTCCTTGATATTCCAGTGTTATGTGAGTTTCTGGATGTGTTTCTAGAAGAATTGCCCAGGTTACCACCCAACAGGGATGTAGAGTTTAAGATTGAGTTATTACCAGATACAACCATCTCTCAGAGGCCGTATAGAATGCCACCAAATGAGCTAGCTGAGCTTAAGGTTCAATTGCAAGAGCTTTTAGAGAAAGGTCTCATTTGACCAAGCCCATCTCTATGGGGTTGTCCCACCTTATTTGTGAAGAAGAAATACAAATCCTTATGGATGTGTGTGGGCTACCGACCACTTAATACCATAACGATCAAGACCAAGTATCCCTTGCCTTGAATTGATATCTTGTTTGATCAGTTGTCAAGGGCTAAGGTGTTCTCCAAGATCGATTTGAGATCTGGTTACCATCAGATTAAAATCAGGCCAGAAGACATACCTAAAACTGCTTTCTCCACTAGGTATGGCCTGTATGAGTATTTAGTCATGTCCTTTGGGCTGACAAATGCTCCTACATATTTTATGCATCTGATGAATTCGGTGTTCATGCCCGAGCTGGATAAGTTCATGGTTGTGTTTATCGATGACATTCTGATCTATTTAGAAAATGAGGAGGATCACGCAGAGCACCTGAGAGTTGTTCTAACTAGGCTGAAAGAACAAAAGTTGTATGCTAAGTTTAGCAAGTGTGAGTTTTTGCTTCCGAAGGTACCTTTTCTAGGGCACGTGCTGTCAGAAAAATGGGATCTTTGTAGACCCCTCTAAGGTGCAAGAAGTTATAGATTGGAAGGCCCTGACTTCAGTTCATGAAGTTCAGAGTTTTCTTGGTTTAGCAGGTTACTACCATCGGTTCATTCAAGACTTCTCTATAATCGCCAAGCCAATGACAAGGTTGCTTCAGAAAGATGAGAAGTTTGTATGGACTCCGGAGTGTGAAGCTGTTTTCACACTTTACGGACTTTGTTGACTTCGGCTCCTATTTTGGCACAACCTAATATTGAGAAACCTTTTGATGTGTTTTATGATGCATTAGGTACTGGGTTGGGATGTGTTCTTATGCAGGAAGGCCAAGTCATTGCTTATTCCGCACGTCAGCTGAAAAAGCATGAAGTCAATTACCCAACTCATGACTTGGAATTAGCAACGGTTGTCCATGCATTGAAGATTTGGAGACACTATTTGCTTGGTAATGTGTCATATTTACACAGATCATAAGAGTCTTAAGTATATCTTCACTCAACCTGAACTGAATATGAGACACAGAAGATGGCTAGAATTGATCAAAGATTACAACTTAGAAGTACATTATCATCCTAGCAAAGCGAATGTGGTTGCAGACGCTTTGAGCAGAAAGTCTCATTACAATTCTCTATTAGAAGATGGCTTCAATTTGTTATATCTTGTTGTGCTGCACAATATTATGATTAGTTGTTCTCTTGAGAGTAAGATCATTGAGCTTCAGAAGACCAATCCAGGTGTGTTCCACATCAAAAGAAAGATGAAAGAGCAAGAGACTAAGCATTTTAGGATAGATGAGAACAGTGTTCTATGGTTTAAAGATAGACTGGTAGTGCCGAAGGATAAGGAACATAGAAACCAGATCTTAGGTGAGGCTCACTCTTCTAAACTATCCATTCATCCGGGTAGTAGTAAAATATATTAGGACTTGAAGACCCATTTTTGGTGGACCAAAATGAAGAAGGAAATTGCAGCTTATGTTGCTAAATATGATAATTGTTGCTGAGTTAAGGCTGTTCATTTGAAACCTGCTGAACTGCTTCAACCACTATCCATTCTAGGTTGGAAGTGGGAAGAAGTTAGAATGGATTTTATTGTTGGACTTCCACATACTCAAAAGAATTTTGATTCCATATGGGTGATTATGGATCGCCTAACTGAGTCTGCACATTTCATTCCAGTTAGAACCAACTATCGACCGCATGAGTATGTTGAGTTGTATTTCTCCCACATAGTACATCTACATGGCCTGCTAAGAACCATTGTGTCTAACAGAGGGCCTCAATTCACTACTCATTTTTGGGAACATTTGCACAAGATGTTAGGCACCAACTTAGTCAGAAGTTCTGCCTATCACCCTCAGACCTTTGGGCAAACTGAATGTGTAAATCAAATATTCAAAGACATGTTGAGAGCTTGTGTCATCTCTTCAAAGGGTTCATGGGAAAAATGGTTACCATTAATTGAGTTTTCCTACAACAATAGTTATTAAGAGAGTATTAAGATGGCTCCTTTTGAAGCTTTGTATGGCCGTAAATGTAGAACTCCTTTGAATTGGGTTGAACCTGAAGAAAGGAGATACTATAGTATTTATTTTGTCAAAGAGGCTAAAGAGCAGGTGCATACCATCCAACAACATATAGAAGCCGCTCAATCAAGGCAGAAGAGTTATGCGGACAAGAGAAGGAGACCCATTGAATTTGAAGTAGGTGATTATGTATACCTAAAAGTGTCACCAATGAAAAAGGTACAACGGTTTGGGGTAAAAAGAAAGCTTGCACCCAGATATGTAGGTCCATATCCAATCATTGATAAAAGTGGAAGAGTAGCCTACAAGATTCAGTTACCTCCAGAAATGAGGGCTATCTTCAATGTTTTTCATGTATCCCAATTAAAGAAATGCTTACGTGTTCTAGAAGAAAGAGTGCAGTTTGGAGATATCAAGTTAGAATCGGATATAACCTATGAAGAGAAGCCGGTGCAAATTATAGATAGCAAGGATAGAGTAACTCGAAATTGTGTGATCAAGTTTCATAAAGTGATGTGGAATAATCATAGTGAGCAAGATGCTATGTGGGAACAAGAAGATTATTTACATGAGGTTTATCCAACTTTTTATGAAAAATGGTAGGTCTTTCGAATCTCGGGATGAGATTTCTATAAGGGGGAGGGGCTGTAACACCCTAGTGCCAAGCATTGCATTTAGCACTTGCATTTCATGAGCACAAGTAACATTCAAGCATTCATGGGCATGAGCATAAGAAGTTTCATCTCATTCACTTTATCTTTATCACATGTGATGTTGCTTATATACATACCTATGCTTGTGATCATGGGTGACCAATGTGAGAAATGGTTGTGAGGTTACAAAAAACACCTTAGGCATACTTAGGAGGGTACATGGAACAAGTTTGGTATCCATGACATGGACCAAAAATAGCCCCCAAGTAATAGTTATTCTAGAAACTCCAATTTTCATGATCCTAGTTTGACCAAATTTGAACTATGCTTTAGATTGCTTACATAGTAGTGTACCCTTAAGCAAAGTTGTAGTACTTGACTAGAGTAACAACTTTAATTTTTGGGGCAAGACCTAATTCGGTGCATAGCATGGTCAAAAATAGCTCACAAGTAGCAACGAAATGTTGTTTTCAAACTTACAAAATTTTCTAAGAACTGATTTACAGTTTCATGTACCATACTTCGAAGCTTTACAATTTGAAAACCAGCTCGAATTAGACCAAGCTCATTTAAGAAAAGTTGGAGATCACGGGTAGCTCTATAATTCTTAGTAATGGAATTTTTGCTAACTCACCACGAATTAGGAGTACTAATGGCTTGAACTTGCATTGTCAGATGGCCTGATGGCCGGGTTTGAACCAGGCACCGCGTGCCATTAGTGGCCAACCATGCTAGGTCGTGTCACCACATGGTGGCAATACACCGGCGATGGCTAGGCCAGTTGGGCTAGCACGCGGACAAGAGGGCTGCGTCCCTACTGCTCCACTCCCACTCGCGCACTCCTTCTCTCTTGCTCACGCACGCAGAGCAAGCAGCAGCGCCACCGTCGCCATCACCGTCGTGAGCTTCGCCAAGCTCACGCATAGCCATCACCACTCCATTTCCAAATTTCCCACACCAATAGCTCCATCTTGCTCTGCTCTACCGCCTCGATGCAATAAAACTACTGTTTGAGCCCAAGGTAAAGGCCTACAGCCGTTTCCGCCGCTGCAACATCACCAGAGCGTCATCGCGCGCTCGGCTTGCCATGGACATGCCGCTCCATTGCATCTCTTGCCTTCCTATCGTCTGGTCCATAGTTGCCTTAGGTCACTACTGCTCAGGCTGGAGCTAGGGTAGATGCTTCCACACCGTCACACGGGAATGCACCGCCGCTCTCGCTGTGCCCGCCATGGCCGCGTGCTCAAGCTCGTCGCGGCCAGCAGTCCCTAGGTCTCGCCATCCCCCACTTGAAGATGTTTATGCGTAGCCATGAACGCTAGCTCCTACTGTGAAGATGGAGACCCACCTCTCACCGCCGGTTCGCTGGAACGGCAAGCGCTGCTGCCGTGCACTGGGCGCCGCCGTGGTGCCATGCACGCGGTCAGGTTTCCCTACTACTTCACCATGGCCATATCTTGCTCTAGAGCTATGCTAGGTCATCGTAGAGGTAGGAACATCCTTGCCTAAGCCTGCCATGGCTAGAGATGGCTGATGCGCCACCGCACGACCACCATCATCTGCCATGCTCGTCGGTGAGCTTGCTCTAGTGAGCCACCGACCCAACCTGGGGTACCCCTGGGTGCAGGTTGACGTGAGGAACACAACGGACGTAACCTCATCGCCGGAGACCTCATCGATGGTGAGCTATCGCTAGTTAACCTTCGTCCTCTGTTTCTGTTTCACTGACGAGCGGGCCCTGTTGACCACGGGCCCCATCTGTCACTCTGTGTGCTCTTTGATTTTCTTATTTTTTCACAGATTTGAATACATTTTTCCAAAATTCATATCTAGAGCTAGGAGTGTCCAAATTAAGTGAACCAAATTTTGTTGGATTCATCATGAAGTGTACTATTTGATAAAAATATGAAAACTACTGTTTGAGATATTTTTTTAGGAGAATTAAATTGAGCTAGATAAGTGCTCTTAAAGTAGTTTATATCTTGTAAAATACATAGCTTGAGCTAGGAAAGTGATAAAATTGTGATTCCAATTTTGCTGATCTTGTGTTGACATGCTCTAGCTAAAACAAATACTAAACCTATAGTAAGCATACTTGGTTTATGGTCTTTCTATTTATTCTTAAATAATTACTAGTTTCTAGTGAAAATAAATGGGGTAAAAATACATAACTAATGATCATGCAAAATTTTACATAGTGTTATGGTGCTAGGATAAATGTAAGAAAAATATGAAATCTGTTGTGTGACACTTTTCACTAGGCTAAACTATGTTTGCTAAAATAAGCCTATGCAACTTGTCATTTTTGTAGAGATGGCTATACTTATCCAAATGGTATGAAATTTGTACAGTAGACTTTTGGGATCATATGTAGGCTACTGTAATTTTCTCAGAATTTACTATGCACATTAGATATATGTTCCATATTTCACCTTAGTGTCCAAATAAATTAATAAATACATTTAAATAATTTAGTTGGGCTTGACCATTATGTTTTCTAAAGTGTATATGATGTCTATGAACTGTTGGTACCATTGGTTGTGCCCCAATTTGATTACTTGTATGCAGTAAAATATTAATTGCTCTATAATTCAATTTTAGTGACTGTTTTGGATAGTTTCTGTTGTTATATAAATTGCAAGGGTAAAATGATGTTTGTTGTGAATCTTGTCAATAACAAAGTTGTACTTAACTTACTTATCTTTCTTGTGTCAAATCATCATGGCAATAGGCCAAATAGTTTGAGAGTTATAGCTGTTAGAAGTCGGTCTCTAGAAATGCTTATTCTCTAGAAATTCTGGATAGATCTAGGAAATTTCTTTGTTTGACCTTGATAGCCATTGAATCATCTAGAGATGACTACAATAAAGTTGTAGGCAGTTTTATAAGCTTTCTAGAAAGTCTAAGATCATAGTATTTAGTTAAGTAGAACTCTAGATATGGCCAAAATAAGTAGCTATTGTTTACAGCAAGAAAGGACTAAGTCAATTGTAATTGTTTGTTTTATGTGATGCTTGTGTAGATGCTTAGGCTAATTGAGATTAGTTGTTAGCTGTAGGTTCTAAGCCTCTTATTGATGATGAGCAACTTTACCTTAGGTTACTAGAACTTGATGAGTGTATGTTTCTTGTTCTATAGAAGAGATATGCACCTACTCAGTAAAGATCAACTAGAAGAAAATTATGCATTTACATGGTCAACGAATGTTAAACTTATCATACATCTTGCGCATAACCATGCTCATGCATATATAATTTATCATATCATCTCATCTCTTGTGTATTTATGATACTCATTTGTGCATATGCATGTAATAGGTTCCCCAGAAGGAGTGACTCTACTCGAGTTCGAACCCGAGCATCAGGAGGAGCAACAGGCAGCCTAGGAGCAAGCGGTTCAGGCGAAAGGAGGAGTCAATGTTGAAGATCTTCCTAAGTGTCCTAACCACCAACCTTCCTCATTCTTGAAAGGCCCTAGAGCATTATAAGCCTCCTATGTTTTTACAAATATCACTTGCGTCTTTTATGTTTGATGCATTATGTTATAGGAGTTAATTGGAAACACTTGCTGCATATATTTTCCTTGTCTAGACAAATATATCTTAAATCTTTTGTAGGTCCAGGATCGAATATATGCTTAGCTATGCTTAGTCTGACAAAAGTTGGGTGATTTCCTGTCACCTGCAAGATATAGGTAGATATCTGATCACAGTTGGCTATAATTGCTATCGTGGAAATAACCATATGTTGATGAATAAAAAGGATACCAGGCGGGATTGTGATAGAAAGCAACAAGGCATGGAGGTCTTGGTGCCTATTTATCCCCTTCTGTGTCGGTTAAGGACCGATTCGTGGTACGTCCTCATGTCATGTTGAACGCATGTCTAGGACTTAGTTGGCCAGATAAGTCGTTCTGACCGTGAAGTCAAGTAGCTCAACTCAGATCGGGACCCGATAAGTGAAAGTGCGTACACTAGAGGCAGTAAGGATGTGCAGGGAGCCAGTGGCGTGAGTCCAAGGGTAGGCCAGGCCTAAACTTCCTGGCAGACTGCACTACAAGAGATTAGACCTTCTATGACAATTTTCATATGACAAAGCACTTTTTAGTCACAGAAACGATGCGTTTATGACAATTTTTCTTTGGATGACAAGTGTTTGTGACTAAGTTATGATTTAGTCATAAACAACCGTCACCATGAGCATTTCCCAATCTTTGTGACAATAGTTCATGACGAAAGTGATGGAATGTGATAGTCATAAATTAAAAACCATTTTCTCTATCTTTATGACAATAGTTCATGATGAAATTGATGGAATGTGATGGTCATAAATTAAAAATCATTAAAAAGCACTTTGGCACAACCACGGTGGACTGGTGGGATCCACATGTAAGGTAAATATTAACTATAAAACAATTAAAAATTGGGAGCTCCCGTAGTGAGGAAGGATCGAACCCGCGCCCTCTGGCTTCCTAGGCAATGGAAGAACCACTGAGATACTCGCCTGTTGTTGCATATGCTCTGATTCTTTTTTCTTTGTACATTTTCCATCCCGGGGAGTCACTATTCCTTAGCAGGAGCCCGACGCGCATCTGGCTATGGCACACTTTTCCTCTATCGTCCTTTCGTAGTAGGAGCTCGACGCTGCCGCCCTTTGCCCAACGCCGCCTCCATCAGGATCCCACGTCGCTGGCCGAGCCCACCCCAGGAGGTCAACGCCAGCTGGCTGTAGCTCCAGGCCGCCAGGCTTCACGGGCACAACCGCTGGGGACGCCCCCAGTAGCCCGACGCCGCCGGCATTAGCCCGACCCCGCCGGTAGTAGCCCGACGCCACCGAAAGGAGGCTGCCGCCGGAGGTAGGACCCCGACACCAACGGCATTAGCCCGACCCCGCCTCTAGGATCTCGACGCCTAGCTGCAGCTCTAGGCCACCGGGCTTCACGGGCTAAAACGCTAGGAACGCCCCGAGGAGCTCCAGCCTGGGATCACTGCCACCCGCAGGTGAGGTCGACCAGAGACTGCCCCATCCCCTTCGATTAGGAAGGAAAGGTACATATGAGATGAACTTATGTTTTGGTTTTATATTTTGAATTGAAACCATAGGTTATAACTGAAACCAGAGATTTGAAGTGATAGAAATAGGCAAATAGCAGTCTGGGCAATGATCACTTGTTGATTCCTTGCTTGTCTTATTTCAATGTGTCGCAGATGGGTAGAACTTGGATGAATTGTAGGTTGTTTAGCAAGGAGCATCTGGATGGGGTCACTGAGTTCATGGACTTTGTTTCAGAAAATTTGAGTGGCAATCAGGAGATATTATGCCCATGTCGTAAGTGTTTGAATCGGTTAAATCGACATAAAGGAGATGTGGAGGATCACTTACTTATTTATGGGATGTCTAGCACATACACTAGGTGGATACATCATGGAGAACCATTGTGCATGATAACTGGAAATGTTGAGCATTTGAATGAAGATTTTGGCTGCAATGTTGAGCATTTGAATGAAGATGTCCCAGAAGATGAGCCTCAAGATGACCCAGAAGATGATCAAATATACCGTATGGTACAGGATCTGTACCCGGATCAAAATCATGGACCAAGAATGAAGTCAAAGTTTGCCACCATATTAGAAGAGATGAAACAGGTGCTACACCCCGGTGGTCCCTATACTAGGTTTTCTTTTGTGGTGAAGTTGCTCCACATCAAGTCATTTTACAGAATCAGCAATGTTGGATTCAGTGCTTTTTTAGACTTGTTAAGTTCGGCATTTCCAGATTGTTCTATCCCTGCATCCTATGCTGAAGCGAAGAATGTTATTCGTGCATTAGGACTTGGATATGAGTCAATACATGTGTGTCCAAATAACTGTGTTCTTTTCCAAAAGGAGTTGGCTAAAAAGGATGAATGCCCAATATGTGGTGCTTCAAGATGGAAGGATGCAGATGGCCGAAGGCAGATTCCAGAAAAGGTTCTAAGGCATTTTCCTTTGATTCCAAGGTTGAAGAGGATGTTTGGATCCAAAGAACTTTCAGCTCAGGCACAATGGCACAAGTTGAAGAGGAAAGCAGTGGACAATGAGCTTAGCCATCCTGCTGATGGTGAGGCATGGAAGGATTTTGATAGGAAGTATGAATGGTTTGCAAATGATGCACGGAATGTCCGACTTGGCCTCGCTACCGATGGGTTTAATCCATTCGGGAAGATGAGCTCCTCATATAGCATGTGGCTAGTATTTCTTATCCCTTACAACTTTCCTCCATGGCAATGTATGGAGCAATCCAACTTCATGATGTGCCTACTTATTCCTGGTCCGGCATGCCCAGGAAAGGATATGGATCTCTTCCTGCAGCCACTAGTTGAAGAATTGTTAAATCTCTGGAGTGGTGTCCCTACTTTGGATGCATTGACCAGAAAAGAATTTGATCTTCACGCTGTAGTCATCTGGTGCATTCATGATTATCCGGCATTGAGCACACTTTCAGGTAGAATAACTAGAGGTTACTATGCTTGTGTTCGCTGTGATAAAAATCCTTGCTCCAAAAGACTTAGGAACAAGATTTGCTACATTGGCCATCGCCGTTTTCTTCCAACGGACCATATTTGGAGGAGAAAGAAAGATTTTGATGGTCAGACTGAAGAACGTGCACAGCCTGAAGAATTTACTCAGGGTGAGTTGATGCAGCAATTGGCAAGGGTGGAACATGTAAAACATGGAGACCATCCTAATAACAAAAAGAGAAAGAGGGTAGAAGAAGGTCAATGCTGGAAGCGCAGGTCGACTCTATGGGATTTACCATATTGGTCTACTTTGAAGCTACGTCACAATCTTGATGTTATGCACATCGAGAAAAATATATGTGAGGCCCTTCTCGGTACATTTCTTGACATCGCAGGCAAGTCAAAGGACTCTATTACTGCGAGGCTCGATTTAGAAGATATGGGCATAAGGAAAAATTTACAATTGAAGGATGATGGTAATTCATACACTGTTCCACACGCTCCATATAAGATGAGTAAAGCCCAGATAAGTGTTTTCTGTGCTTTCATAAAGAATGTCAAATTCCCAGATGGATATGCCTCCAACTTAGCAAGGTGTGTTAGTGTTGATGAATGCAAATTACAAGCATTGAAAACTCACGATTGTCATATCCTTCTACAAAGGATATTACCAGCCGGTCTCCGAGGAATCATGCATAAGGAAATATATGAAGCAATTGCTGAATTAGGTAACTATTTCCAGCAAATTTGTGCTAAGAAATTGAAGTTAGATGTCTTGAATAGGATGAGAGGTGAAATCCCAATAATATTGTGCAAGCTTGAGAAAATTTTCCCGCCTGCCTTTTTTGATGTGATGGTGCACTTGTCCATTCATTTAATCGATGATGCTCTCTTAAGAGGTCCAGTTCAATACGGATGGATGTACCCTGTAGAACGTAGGTTGTTGACCTTGAAACATTTTGTGAGGAACATGGCAAGGCCTGAGGGCTCCATTGCAGAGGCATATGTCGCAAATGAGTGCTTGAATGCTTGCTCAAGGTATTTTGATGATGTTGACACTAGGCACAATCGTGAGGGCAGGAACAGAGAGCGTGTTCCTATGAGTACATGTGGTTTATCTATTTTCCAGCATGGAGCAAATCTGTTGGGGGCACCGAGGCTTACATATGATGAGAAGGATTATGACAGGATGGTTTGGTATGTCCTCAACAATACTACAGAGGTCGAGCCATTTATAGAGTATGTCCTTCAATGCAAGCAGCATAATGTTATAATTTGTCTATCATATAAAATTTTAGCTCTCACATCGGAATTGCGCACCTATTTGCAGGATTTACAGGAATGAGTTAGAGACTGCTGGCAATCGTGATGTTGGGGGGAACCTTGCTAAGGAATTTCCAGGATGGTTTAGGAAACATGTGAGTAATTATTTTCAGTTTTGGCTGTGAGATAATATGTCATTATTTAAGTATTTTTAGTTTAGGAAACCTTGCTAATATATATATTTTTACTGCAGCTTGCTACCCGAAGGTTTGTGAATGGAGAACAAATCAATGAAGAACTATATGCATTGGCAAGTCAACCAGATCTTAGACTTCGTATATTTTCAGGATGTATTGTTGATGGTGTCCGATATCACACCGTGGACCGTGAGAGCAGTAGAAGAACATAGAATAGTGGAGTCATGGTTGAGGGGTCACATAATGGAGAAGATATAGACTTTTATGGTCAGCTGAAAGAAGTAATAGAGTTGCAGTACAACTCTGACACCAACAGTCAAAGGACAGTGGTGTTATTCAAGTGTGATTGGTTTGATACATGTAGCAAGAAGTCTAGGATGAAGAATGATGGATATTTCAAAAGCATCAGCCATGGCAGTTGTTGGTACAAGGATGATGCTCTCATCCTTGCCACACAGGCAACAAAGGTTTTCTACTTGGATGATAACAAGCATGGTGAACCCTGGAAAGTTGTTCAAAATTTTTCGCATCGGCACTTGTGGAATGTGAATGAAGTGGAAAATGATGACAAGCAAGAGGGAGGGATTGATCTGACATACCAAGATGATGAGCAGGAAATATCTCAACTTCAAGCTCATGAAGGATCTTCGGTCGATGAACAACCAGTCAACGAAGAAGACGGTATCAGTGTAGAGGCATCCCTAGTTGATCAGATTCGTAGGCAACGGGAATTGGAAGTTGAAGACGACCATGAAATGTACAATGATGTTGATGATACCTTAGGGCAGTATGATAGTGAAAATGAAGGTACAATTATGATCCCTGATGATGATGGTGAGTATAGTGATGTCGAGTAATTGAGATCTGTGAATCTCAGCTGTACGACATGATGATTTTTGGAAATTTTCATCCCAGAGACCTGCTACCAATATTGGCATGCGAACTGGTTGTCGATGTTCTAATGTTTCCCTCTGCAGTTCTGTGGTAGCCTCAGTTGAGGATACCAAAACTTTTTTTGCTAATTGATTTTCTCCTGTCACTCAGTTTGGCAGCTTCTCGACGAACTGCAGCACATCGTAGTAGAGGTCCTTGAGGTCCCTGGTCTTGTGCGGATATCCCTTCTTGTGCGGATAAGTACACATTGAGTAAAACCTAAGTCTCAAGTTCCTTCTCATCCTAGTGGTTACACATGATCGGCTCAAGTGGTTGGTCCTGGGTTCGACCCTGCCCAGGAGCAATTTTTTTCCTTTTTTTTGTTTCTCAACTACCAAATTCAAATTTAACCAGAAAATTTATAAAAACATTTGATATTTCAAAAGCTTTAATCAAAATCTATCTAGGATTAATGTATATTATTCTAAAATCCAAATGTATGAATAATATCATGAATACTATCGTGTGGTGCATGTGAACGAGCAAGATTCAAACTCAAACAAGTTAGTAGTCACATATGGATCCACCTTGTTCTTTGACCCCTTATAACGTTTTGGATTCATCTAAAGAACTCTTTGCATATAAGGCAACAACGTGATGGAAAAAGCGACCCATGGTGATGAGTTGGGCCATTAGCGATTATTCAACAAGCGACCCATGGTGATGAGTTGGGCCATTAGCGATTATTCAACAAGCGACACATGGTGATGAGTTGGGCCATTAGCGATTATTCAACAAGGGACCCGTGGTATATATAGTACAATAAACATGAATGTGTATGTGGCATTCACCTATGTGGTGCAGTCCATTATCACCTCTACTACCATGGAGTATATAACAACACACTATATTATACATAGGGATTAAGCACCAAGTTTTGTCACTGTCCCAATATATTATGCCTATTAAGCACCCACTAATGTCAACAAAGTAATATAATGCAATGTGAAAACAAAAATTATGGCATTCATTATTCATGATTAAATACTTATTGTAGAAATTTATTCTCCGTCTCAACAAGTACCGAATTTGTCTTCAATTTCAGACCACTTTATTTCCATCTTACAAAATTTTAAGCACCCGCAAATGTATGAATATTATCTCTAATAAATTATATATGTCCAACCAATAGTAGAAATGAAAAATTAAAAGGGTTTCCCGCTAACCTGTGCGAGCCAAACCAGCCCAGCGCGCCACTGCTTTTAATGGATAAAGTCATTCCTGCCCCTACCAGCTATGCCGCCGCCTTAGACAAGGTGAGGGCATTTTTGCACAAAGCCAACCAGTACACCGCATATATATATATATATATATATATATATATATATATATATATATATATATATATATATATATATATATATATATATATATATATATATATATATATATATATATATATATATATATACAAAGGTAACCCTAGAATCACTTCCCTTTCCCAAATTTTAGCTCACTCTCGACCGGCGGCCGCCACTCCCTCCTTCCTGTTGCCGCTCCGACGAGAAGGAAGATGCCTCCGGGGAAGAAGATGGCCGCTCCGACGAGAAGGAAGATGCCTTCGGGGAAGAAGACGGCTAGAACAACAATGGAGGTCCCAGGTACTTCTCGGATCTTCGTCCTTAGGGTTATGGTGGTATGGTTCTGGATAGGATCTTGAGCCGCGGATCTAGCTTGCGGTGAGGGAGGGGGGACTGTGGGAGGATCGTGTGCTCCCCGTGTCCACCGGTTTCATTTTGGATTCGTGCGGTGAAGCGCAAACGGTCTCACCCAAAGTATGCAATTTTCATATTTGAGGATGATTCTAGGATTAGTTCAAATCTCTGGTATTAGTTTTTTTTGATTTGACGTAGTTTTTTTTGGCAATTAGCCCGACCCCGCCTCCAGGATTAGTTTAGCAATTAGCCCAGCCCGGCAGTCTCTGGTCGAATTGATGTAGTTTTTTTTGAATTAGCCCAACCCCGCCTCCAGGAGCTCGACGCCTGGCTGCAGCTCTAGGCCGCCGGGCTTCACGGGCTGAAACGCTAGGAACGCCTCCAGGAGCTCCAGCCTGGGATCACTGCCACCCGCGGGTGAGGTCGACCAGAGACTGCCCCAATCCCTTCGATTAGGAAGGAAAGGTACATATGAGATGAACTTATGTTTTGGTTTTATATTTCGAATTGAAACCATAGGTTATAACTGAAACTAGAGATTTGAAGTGATAGAAATAGGCAAATAGCAGTCTATAAGAAATAGGCAAATTATAATTCTCTGTTTCACCACTCTTGTCAGGTGATCTATTTTACTAATTCTAAGTACTTGCCTGACTGCCTTAAATTTCCTCTATTTTACTCTGTGTTTGATCTGAAAGCTCACAGCAGCCACTGATTGCATTTATCTGCCACTAGTACTTGCACTTTTGCTTATTTCATTCATTTATATTTATCTACCACTGATTGCAATGTATTTGCAGAACCCCCGTTAACTGAGATTGAGAAGCAGAGGGCTCAGAATATCATGAGGTTGAATGAGAGGATGCAACAGTTGGGTGTCAAAAGACTAGCAGAAATCATGCGCCAGTCGTCACGTCCAATGAAGAAAGCAAGTAGAAACAAGAAGTATCATGGCCAGCATAGTGACAGGACTGAACTTGAGGTACCAACTCTTCTACTCATGGAAATCTCAGTATTTGTATGTACCTTTGAAGTGGAAATCTCTCAGTATCTTATGGTGTCATGTCTCTGTTTGCTTTGTAAGGCTGTGACACCGCCTGTTGCTGCAAGAGGAGCATCATCCAAGAGGGTGCTGGCACCTGACAATTTGGAACAAACAAGGTGCACTAGGCAGAGTGTCGCGAGAGAAAAAGAAGCAGCTTCCCTAAGCCTAGCTGAAGCATCAGAGGTGCCACCACCAGTACCAGATTCTACTTCAATCCAGAATGAGGAAGGGATGGATATTGCTGAAGAAGGCAAGTGCCTTCAACTATTTATTTCAATGTCAATTTATGTGATCTGATTCATTCATAATGGTCGCATGAATCTTATTATTGACAATAAGGTTTTTGAAATGTATTATTTAGGCACCCTAACTGCAAGTACACAAGTGGAGCAACGGGGAGTGAGTATGGGCATAGAACTAGATACCATAACCAGAGGTTTAGGGACTAGGATACCGGTTATTATAAAGGAAGGGAAAAGAAGGCCAGAGGCACCTATGCAAGCTGCAAAGCTGGCTTCTGAGGGTGGGATCATACTCAGGCAGCATATACCCATATATACAAGTTGGAAAGAATACAAGAAGGATGAACACCAATTGGACAACTTCGTTGGCAAACTAGCTGTAAGACGTTGTTTGACTAGTTCAATCTATCTTAATTCTGTCTTTTGGATTTTTAAATACTAATGTTATGCTATTCAATGTATAGATAAAATTCAGCATGAATGGTGAAAAGGAGAATGTAACTTCTGCGTGTGCTGACATGCTAAAGGGTGGAACACGCCAAATGAGGTATAGGCTCAAGAAGCAATACTTCGATGGGGTACCGGCCAATCAAGTTAGGACTACATCACCATGTTCATCTATGACTGATGAACAATGGACCAAATTGGTAGACATGTGGTCAGACCCAAAACACAAGGTATGGTTTATGCCAATATTAATTTCTGCGTGTGCTGACATGCCAAAGGGTGGAACATGCCAATATTAATCAAGTTAGGACTACATCACCATGTTCATCTATGACTGTATGCAATTTTCATATTTGAGGATGATTCTAGGATTAGTTTTTTTTGTGCTATGGATCTGAGGATGATTTGGATATGAGCAGCTACTGCTGCTGTTTATTTCTGGGGATTCAGTGCTATAGGTCACAACACAGTTTGTTGTCTACCTATGCTGTTACTGTTCCATTATTTGTTCTATTACTTATGCTACACAATTGTGTCATGTCTAGGAAAAATGTGCAAAGAGCAAACTGAACCGTGAAAAAAGTTAAGCTTCAGCAGTGTACTGGATCTCAGTCATACATTGCAGCAGCCTACGTCGCGGTAAGAAAATAAACCTATCATGTCATGTGGTTGTATGACAGCATGTGTTGGAATATGTTTTTCTCTTACGTGTGTATTTTAACATGTGCATTGCTAATGTCATTCTATGTTTGTGAATATTTCAGAAGCAAGAAAAATACAAAGATACAGAGCCCACTACAATTGATCTATTCAAGTTGACGCATTGCAGCAAAACTAAGGGTTTAAGTGATGATGCCAAGAAAGCTGCAGTAAGTACCTCTCCTTTTTTCTGTAGTACACTGCATAATTAACCATATAAATAAATTCAAACTTGACAAATCATTGTCTTGCTAGGATGATATGGAAGCCATTTTGACAAGAACAGTACAAGAAAGGGCGCAGAATAAGACTTGCACAGATATTGTTGCCCAAGTATTGTCAAAGTCAAGCACATTCCTTCGTAATGTGGGACTTCAGCAGTCTGTTGCCGCTCCAAAATCTGTTACACCACAGATGCAAGGGCTACAAGCTCAATTGGAGGCTGAGAAGGAAGAATCTGCCGGACTTCGGCAAAAGCTCCAGAGGTTGGAAGCCCAGGCAGAAGAATCAGAGGCAAAAGCTCAGAAACAAGCTGAGGAGATTGACAACCTGAAGAAGGCAACAACAGATACTCAGAACCTTGTTCGGCAGATGATAGCATTTGGACAAAGTCAGGTCACTCATTAGACCGCTCCTCCTTGACTTGGCTGTGCTCAGGTACACATCTTCATATTCGGTCACTTCTGTTAATCTCTAAATTGAAAGTTGGTGACCTGGTATAGTACAGTTGCAATCTGGATGGTGGCTGAGGCTCCAAGTTTTTTGCAGGTTCGACTCATTTTGGTGATCTGTGACTGGAGTTTGGTGTGACTAGAACTATGACCGGAGTTTGGCATGGCTGCTGCTTTTGTTGTGACTGGAACTGTGATTGGAGGGTGGCTGCTGTTGGTGGTGATCTGGTGGTGACTGCAACTTTTGCTATGCTGTTGTTGCCGTGACTGAAACAATTTGTAGTCACCTGTCTGTTTTATTTTTGCCCTGCTGCTGCTGTAGCTAGGCTGCTGTGTTGATAGCCAGCAGCTGTTGCCTTGACAAGCAGCCGAACATAGCTATGTGGCTGCTATTTTTATTTCGATGGATGTATGTTTGGTACTGTGATCTGATGATCTATTAGTGAACTTTGGTGGACCTGTAGAACTTTGGTGACCTGTAGAACTGTCGGCTGTTGATGATCTTGTATTTTGATGATGTGATTCATTTGTATCGCTGTTGAATGGTTAAAACTGTTGTATGAACCATTAAATTATGGAGAAAATGATCTATTTGGATGTCTAATTATTATTGTTATTAAATTATATATGGTTTATTATTTATGATGATTCTTTATATGGGCTTGGGTCGTAAAATTAGATGCAAACCGGGCTGCAATATTACTAAGCCAGTACGGTAAAAAAATAAAAAGGCTGTCAACAA